>NC_080427.1:39672705-40044675 GCF_029873635.1 Malania oleifera | reverse complement strand
TCGTACACCGGCAAATACTAGCACAACCGTACGACTGGGACAAATCCCATCACATAGCACGGACCACATACACGGAAAATCATAGCACAGCCCGTACGCTGGCAAATCACAATCACCATAGCACGACCCGTACGCGGCAAAGCAGGCACCTCCCATACGACTGGCAAATCACAGTCACATAACACGGCCCGTACGCTGGCAACACATGTAAAAATCTCGGCCCGTACACCGGTTTTCCATCATAAAAATCATATCATCAACATTCCCAGAAAACAGTATTTCACAACATTTATACTCAGCCACCACAAACGATTTCACTATCGATCATACATCATTTTCACAGTATTTTGCAAATATAAACAATATATAAAATATATTATAACATTTTTCGTAATCAGATGTAAATATATATTACATGGACATTTTCTCAAAACAAAACTAGCTTAGTTTATGGCCCTTACCTGATTCTGGAAAGGGGCCCCCTAAGAAAAATCTTTCCGCACCCGTAGGGTCCTTAATTCAACATCCTGAAAATGGAAAATCTCCAGTATTAAGGTTCAGTATTTTCGTAGTACAACATTTTCTATAACTACCACTAAGTCCAAATTCGGGCTTAAAAGCTTACCTCAACTTAGGAATGATTCCCAACATTCTCAATCATTCCCGGGAAACGAAAAACTTCCGTATTAAATTTTAATTTATTTAAACGCGGATAATACTTTTCTCAAACTATCACAAATCCAAAAAATTGAGTAATAAAACCTTACCATAGATTTGGGGAGGGTTTCCACCAAGCTATCTTTCATCGACGATCCGCTCTGGAGATTTGAGAAAAAACTTCTCCAGGAGCGTCGTGGTGACTTTAGATTGTCGATCCGGCTTAAATCTGGCTCGAAATCGACAAAAGAAAGAGGGAGAATCAAAGAGGAGAGAGAGAAAAGAAGGATAGCTTAATTAGGAAGTTAAATCCGGATTTTCCATAGTTATAGAACAGGGACTTTCGTCGACAAGTCCTTCACAAATGTCGTCGACGAAATCCGCTCCTCGTCGACGCCATTCAGTCGGCTCAAAAACCCTCTCGGTATTTTTCTCGTCGACGAGTTCCTGTGTTCGTCGATGAATTCTCTTAAGCCTTCGTTGACAAATCCCCTGTATTCGTCGACGAAGTCCTGCTGATCCCCTTTTCAGTTTTTCCTCCCAAAGTTCAATGTCGTCGACGAACGCGAAGCGTTTGTCGATGAAGTCGACGGCCTCCTTCTGTTTCCGGTTTCCATTTCCCTTTCTTTATTATTTAAATACCATTCTAAATTCGGGTCGTTACAACATTAGCCTATGTTGCCACATACCTATGAAAACACATTTTTTTTACATCAAATATAATAATATTTTTAAGTAACCGCTTAGCATGTGCTATCGCGACATTCATTTAAGGAATTCAATATTTTGTTGCTAAGAAGAAAGTGAAGAAGATGAGGAAAATTGTGGAAAAGATGGTGTGGCCTACTTAGATTATGGGTTAAGTCAATAATTGGGTTGAAAACCATTTGAACAATTTTCATAGTAGACTTCGAGAAATCAAGGAGAGGATATGGAATGACCTCCCCATGACCAGTTTTGATGGTTGTGTGGCTCGTTTAATAAAGAAAAACTCGAGATTGACTAGAAAATTGTTACACACATTCTCATATAAAGTTAAATAGGGATCAGACAGAGAGATAAATGATTGTTGAAACCCTAATTCCTTCATATTTTTCCCCCTACTTTAGATAACCCTGTTAACTTAAGAATGTAAGGGTTTTCCTAAAACTCTATTATAATTATTCTCTGTCTTTTCTTGTATGTGCTAATCTTAATAGCAAAGAGCCAACATAGAGAAGTGACAGTTCAACGTGTTTAACTAATTTCATCCCAATAGAACCTAATGGTATTAAATAAAAATGAATTGAGTTCATTAAATTAATATATTTTCTTCTTCTGTTGATGAACATCAATTAATGTCCCACTCCCAAATGAAATTTAAATGATAAAACATTGTTATCATACCAAAAAAAAAAGGACTCCAGGGCTCATGAAACTTAGATTATTTAAGATAGAGTATTTTTTGATCCATGTTTTTTAGTATATTACATGTAACTCATCCTAAATTGGCATTTAAAAAATTGGGGCAAATTTTTTTTGTTTTAATGGAGAAGATGCATCTTTCTCTTTAACTTTTTTCAATACTCAGTGCTTTATAATGAAAATTATAGAGTTTAATGTATTAAATGATAATAATATTTATTTCAATATTTGTTAAATAATATAATTATAAGATATTTCTTAGAATGTTTTGAGTTTAATATTGAATGAGAAAATGTCATTTCATGACAATATATCTGATCACATGTTCTAATAAATTTCCCAACAAATAAAAAAAAAAGCTAATAAAAATATTGATGCTAAGCCAATGTGATATATGATATCGAAAAAGTGTGCCATTGAATTTAGACACTTAAAAAAATAAAAATAAAAAAGACTTGGGGCTTAGGATTCGGGATTTGTTATTTCATTGCATTTCCTTTATTATCGAATCATCCAACTAAAAGTTCATTGATTTAGACACTTAAAATTTTTAAAATAAGTTGAATTTAAATTTTCACAACATTAATCAACATTGAATACAAAAATTCATTGAAATTAGACATAAAAAATAATTAAACATATGAAATTGGAATTTGGAGATTATTTTTGTTCTTACCCAATTGTTATTTTGATTTTTAATTTAGTAAATTTAATTATGAAAATATATTACCAATTTATTTTAAAATATTAAATATTTTATAAAAATATTTACACAAAAATTATTTACATGGAATTGTGTGCGCTCGACATAGCCACTAGTAATTTAAAAGGGAAAGGGTTATTGTTAACAGTTTATATTTAATTTTTAACATAAAAAAAATAATTTTTTACATTTAATTCTTTAATAAAAAAAATTAGACAAATTTGTTATTTAATATGCCAAAAAAAAAATTTAATTAAGGGTAAATCATAAATGGAACTTTTCTTAAATCTTATTTTTGCAAATAAGATAATGTGCCCCCGTATCTTAAGCCGCATCTCGTAGGCTATTAAGGCGTAACGAAGACGACGAAGAAGAAGAAGAAGAAAGAAGCGGCAGCAGCAGCAGCAAGAGGAGACGAAGAAGGAAACGAAGAAGGAGAAATGGAGGAATTGAAGAAGAGGAAGCTGGAAGAGAGCAATGGTGAAGTATCACTGTCAATGCCTTCAGAAGAACACTTGCGATCACTGCTTGACCCCCTCGCGAAATCTCAGTTGGCGGATCTTCTTGCCAAGCTGTACGCTTCTATTCTATTGCCTTTTTCTCATAAACCCTTATCTCCTTTATATCTGTATTGTCCCCCTTTTGGGTTTAATTTGTTGGGTTACCTTGTTTTGATTTGATCGTCTGCTTGGGTGCCGAGAAAGTGGAGGAGAAAAAGAGAAATCAACTTTTTGAATCTTAAAATTTGCGTAATTTTTTAGGAACCCAGAAAAAGAAATCAGTAACGGCTCACTGAGCATTATACAATTATTTGATTATTCGGGTGAGTTTTTCACTTCCGTGGAAATTAACAAGATTTAAAACCTCGTTTTTCTTTCTTTTTCTCTCTCGGCGACCAAGCGCGGATTGGAGGTAAATGGGTTATTGTTGATTTGTTTCGTTGAAGTAATTTATTTGAAAGATGTTATGTGGAATGTTTGTCAGTAATTTCGTCGAGCAGTTGTTGGACAGAATTTAAAAGGCCTGTTTTCCCGTGCAGTACTGCAGTTGTTGAAGATTTATGGGTTTATTCTTAATTTTTCATATTGGTTCACCTTAATTATTGCGTTAGATGCAATCGAGGAAGTTCCGTGGGCCCGTGGCTTGTCTCCCTATAATTTTGTTGAACAGTTGAAAGACCAAACCGAAACCAATATTTTCCCTTGGTCTTTCTTTGGCTAATAGGGAAAGCTTGAAGTGCTATCATATTATGAAAAGAATGATTCGAGTGCTGTTGACATTGTTGAGGACCGCACATTGGCTTACTTGTGAATGAATACATTCACGTTCCTACATATGCACGAAATTGTATATGGATTAGCATTTATTATGGTTTGCATATAATGGATTGGCTTTTTATTGTGGTTTGCATATACTTTGTTATGTCTCTCTAGCTAGTTTTGGGTGAAAATTCTCTCTTAAGGACTAGTACGGAGTTCTGATACAAAAACAGTCTGAAAACGTGTTTGTTTTATGTCCAATAATTAGTTTCCTATGTGGTATTTATTTAGCTGATGCAAAAGGTAAGTTGTTCAAGAGTTGAAGTTAAGAGGGTACACTTCAGGGACTTGCGCCTCAGTTCAGTAACCGACTTCATATGAAAAATCACAAATAATATCTATAAGGGCCAGACTCTTTTTTTTTTTTTTTTGTTACTGCCTTCTTGTGCATAATCCCAAGATTTGGATGCAAACGTGAAAATCTTACTTTGACTTTGTGTGCATGCGCATTTGCATTTGCTAGTTCAAATTGCATGTGAGAATGTTGTGCTTGTTTCAACTGTCAAGTGACAGGTAGGCATATGCATGTAGAGCTCCTGATTGTATGTTGTGTGATTGACCCTGTGCATGTGTGTTTGTTTGCATGTTGAGGCATGAAGAGGGTCCAAAAATCCTTCAATTGCAGAAGAAATTAAAAGTCTTGCCAGTGCTGATCCAGCCCATCGAAAGCTTTTTGTCCGTGGCTTGTCCTGGAGTACTACATCAGAAACCTTGTGTGCTGTGAGTGCATTGCTGACTGTTGCTTGTGTTTTGTGTGTCGTGGCAGTGACTATCCTGCATTGTTTTAAGCTCTGGCCAAAGTCATTCACATTTGGAGAGTCAATTTGCTGCTTGTGCTGCTGCTCTCTTGATTTAAGATCACCTTTTTGTTTACTTGTTTTTGTTTTTGATTATTTCATTTAAAATCTAGAAGCTCTGACTACCAGAGCATTGAAACATTTTATGTTTAGCTTAGCTTATGGGAGATATGTTTTATCCAGGCATTTCTAGAGCATGGAGAAATTGAAGAAGGAGCTGTGATCATTGACAAAGCAACCGGAAAATCACGTGGCTATGGTTTTATTACCTTCAAACATATGGAGTCAACTCAGAGTGCACTGAGAGCACCTAGCAAACTGATTGATGTGAGCATTAGGCTCTTTTTAATCTTTTGCACACAATGCTTTTTATTTATATTAGAAGATGAAGGCAGCCTTACAATCTCTAAGAACTGCCTAGTGAATTATGCATTTTCGGTTTCATCTAGCAGTTCAATGAACAATATATAATCTCTACAACCTGTTGAAAATAATGTGCCTAAAATTAAAACCTTGCACAATCTAGTATGTCCGATACCAACAATTTGCAACTAATCAAGAAACATGCGTAGGAAAGCAGGACAACTTTTGACAACGCTAAATGTCAAGAACTAGAATGTAGGGAGTATCCATAATGTCCTTATTGTCTAGGTGATCAACCAATTAGGATTTCTGTGCCATGCCGTTACTGCTATTGTGTGTCCAAACAATAAAGGAATGGTAGATATTTTTCTCTAGGCCAGCTTCATCTTGCTCCAATCCTCCTACTCTCCTCAAACTATAAAAAGGTGAGCCCATTATGCATAGGTATTCCTTTCTCTTGGTATGCATAGACATCCCAAATTTAGGGCAAAAGACATTGGCCTTCAATGAGGTTTGGAAAAAAGAAGTGGACCTCTTTTGAAGTTTCAAAAATTCCATGAACCTCTCGAGGTTTGAAAAAAAGGCATGGGCCTCCCTTTAGGTTTCGTAAATTCCACAGTCCTTCCCTAACATTGGGACCCTTATACCTCCTTTGGTGCATGTTTTTTGTCAAATCTAAAGGGAGACTAGTGTTTTTTTGCCAAACTTCAGAGAGGTTCATATGAATTTTGAAACCTTAGGGGATGTCTACGCCGTTTTGCCAAGCCGTAGGATAGGTCTATGAAAATTTTGAAACATGAGGGATATTTGTGTCATTTCACCAAATCTCTGTTGGGAAAAAATTGTATATGTACGATTCCCACAAGTAAATCAATGGAGTAATGCAAATAATAAATAAAATGAGACACAAGAAATTTAATGTGGTTCCCTCAAATGTGGAGGTAAGTCCACGGGGCATGGCGATCCAAATCCATTATCTCCAAATTTGTACAAAGTGGCTACAAAAGGCACAAGCCTTACAAATATACAAAAGTGTATAACAAAAGCAGCAAAATGAAAAGGTCTCACCAAATTGTGAACAAAACTCCGAACAACCAACCAAGGTAGCACCACCAGAGAAATCCCAATAAGCTGATAATAACACTCAGCCGAAGTCCAGGAGTGAGGGCAGCAGCTTGCTGGAGAAAAGCCGCAGCTGCTGGAGAAGAAGACTGGCAGCCCTGCAGGCGTGAGGAGCTGTGAAGTGCTGTGTGGGAAAAATTCAGAATGGAGGGACTGAGTGAGCGGCTTTCTGCTGTGAGTGGAATATCTGAATGGAGCGGCTGCTCCACTGCTGTTTTGTGCGCTCAATGCACAGCCTGGGAGAAGCTCAACGGATGGAGAAATAAGTGGGAGACCAAGCATGCTTCTTGAGAAGCCAAACACCAATTAAAAAATTGACCCATATTTAATGCATGTCCCCCACACATTGGTCTCCCAACTCCTCACAAATCAGGCTCCAAGTTGGCAGCACCACATGCCCGGCATCCCAGGGAGATATCATGGGCTCTGATACCAGTGTTGGGTGGTCTTGGGCCTTCTCAACCCCAAAAGTTAGCTCTTGGGGTGAGACTTTCCTTCACACTTTTGACCACCAAGCCCCTTCCACAACCAATGTGGGACAACCCCAACAACCTCAAGGGCGTTTAGTGTCTTTTATTCCCAAATTTAAGAAAATGCCAATACCACTTGTACATGGCAAGTGAACTTATAAAACTACTCATTTATTTACTTGCTTTCTTTGTGATGAGAATTTGCTTCTCAACAATATAGACCTACGTTGTCGACACTTAGAAGTTAGAACAGCTCTGTTAAAAGTTTTTTACTGATGCAATGACAGGAAACACACTCATTTTTGCTTTAGAAGTCTTTAGTGCTAGTTTAAAATGCATAATGCATTGTGAACATTACAATTGAAATTTGGAAACCTGCATTTTGCTTTATTGAGTTCCTAAAATGTAAAAGATAAAAAAAATATAATAATAATAATAATAATAATAATAATGAAAAAGGGGCTTCCCATATAGCTAAATTATCTTCTTGGAATGGAGTGTTCCATGGTTGTCATCCTCCTATATTTTTTCAGGCTGTCTTATGGTAACATTCCCCCCCCCCCCCCCCCCCCCCAAAACACCAAAAAAAAAAAAAAAAAACCACAGGGTAAAGAAAAGTAAGAAAAGAAAATTTAAACATGGTTATTATTATTTTTATTCTCGGTTGACTTTGTCTTTCCATGCTGTAACTCATTAATGTTAATTTTATAATTACAATGTCAATGTTCTACCATTTTCAAAATTCATGATTTTTCCCCACCTTTCTCTGTGGTGGATTTTTTTTTTTTTTTCTTGAAAAATATACATATTTCAGGGCCGCATGGCTGTCTGCAACCTAGCTTGCGAGGGCTTGAGCGGGGCAAGTACCACGCCTGATCTATCTCAGAGGAAGCTTTACATTGGAGGTTTGTCGCCAAATGTCACGAGTGAGATGCTGCTCAATTATTTCGGAAGGCATGGCGATATAGAAGAAGGTTCAGTTGCATATGACAAAGATACAAATGAATCACGGTATTAACATTTATTTTTTTTCTATTGAGAAAAAAAATTACTTGTGTCTTCCCACCACTTACACCCTGAAAGAAAGTTTCGCAATATTTTGCAATTGCATCAAATGAATCATTACCATTTTTATCTTTCATATGCAGTGGCTTTGGCTTTGTTACGTACAAAACAGTGGAGGCTACAAAGAAGGCCATGGATGATCCACATAAGATCCTTGGGGTAATGCTTTTAGCCCTCTATCCACTTAGAAATTATAATCCAACTTGCTTAATGCATAGGCCTCTACAAACTTTATGTGCTTTATAGTATGTCTGCTTGAATACTGTCTTCACCTGCAACCTAAGAAGCACTGAACCTTCAAAACCCCTTGGACATGTTGGACATTGACAGTTCTCTAACACGCTAGGACACATATTCAACACATGTTGAGAAATAAAAAGGAAATTCTTATTTTCAAACCTATCTTGGGCTTGGTCCAGCACTTCGGGACACCTATTTTAGAAAGACAATGTATTTTGGATTACTTTTTTTTTTTGGGGGGGGGGGGGGGGGGGGGGGGGGGGGGTGGGCCACGGTGGTGCAGCATAGCAGAAAACCAAGCTGCTCTAATATTGTGGTGGATTTTAAAAGTATAAGAGGTGGAGAAAGGGGTTAGGGTTAGTTTAAGTGAGATGTGAAAGGGCTTTAAGGTTAAAGAAGTGGTTTTCCAGTGGTTGACAACAAAGAGGTAGTTCGCAGGAACATGGGGTCAAGATGATTATATTATAATTGATGCACTTGGAGGGTTTGAATGATAGGAATAGGCCAGGGAGTATACGCAGAGTTTAGAGTTTGAAGGGTATAAGGGATTTGATTAGGCTTGCAAATTGTAGGAAAATTATGAAGGAGGCGGGTACTATACTGTGAACAGATACCTGAATGTACTGTAGAGAGAAACCACACAAGGTGCTTCTGCCCAAAAATCATATACCCGTTTATTACATCAACTCTTTGTTTACAAAGCTAGTACAAGACATATATAAAATACCGGACTCAAGGACCAATAACTTCTTTGTGGACCAAGCAAACTTGGAACTCATGTTTTGACTAATGATATATAGAAACCAACTGAACTACAACCATTAATGGCCATATTCAAAACTTGCTCCTTCCTTGGACCCAAAGGACTCCCTTGTCATTGAAGAACTCATGTATTTTGCCCTTGTCGTCCATAGTAGAAGATTTTTATCTAGCCAACATATTGATGCACCATTGGGAAAGAGGGAGTTTTGGGGTGTGCTTTTTTTTTTTTGGGGGGGGGGAGGAGACAAAACTCAATTTAGCTTGCTATTTCTAACTCAAGCACCTCTCTCTCTATCTCTATCTCCGTCTCTCTGTGTTCAGGCATCTGTAAGCAGAGCCCCCATGAACCTTAACAAACTAAATGATGAATGTGTAAATATTGAATTATGGAAGCACATGGATGGAAGTTTATTCGTAAAAATGCATATGGTATTATTCCTACTAAACAAAAATGTTTCTACCCTAGAGTAAACAAAACTGAAATGAAATATGCCTAAATATGTACAAATTTATTGTTTAGTTAATGTATGTGTCCTTCTCATGTTGTATTGCAATACTTTATCTAGGTGCCCCATGTCTGCATTGCATGTTAGTGTTGGTGCTTCTGAGCATCCTAATATAACACCATTACCCCAATGCTGAGCTTGAGAGCCGACTGCTTAGCTACACATTGTTGAAAAAGTTTTCATTGATTAGGCGGATAGATGTATAATGAAGGTATGTTGCCATTTAGTCCATGGCCACGGGCTAGCATGTGAATGAATAAAACACCTGGTATATGAAGCTCCCATGCCTTATTGGGGACTGGGGAAGGTATGATGTATGCGGCCTAAGCTCCTTAATTGGACAATTGGAGAGGCTGTTAACTGTTTCCCTGACTTGAACATGTGGCCTTCTGGTTTGTATGCGGCACTTTACAACAGGCTCACCTTCCTATTTGACTGAAAAATTGAAGAAAATAGAAAATAGAAAATAGAATATTGCTAATTTATCTTGGAGAAAACAAAATTGGCAATTTGGAAAAAGAGGAGGCATAGAGAAGCAAAATTATAGTGGCCTCCTTTTGTAGCCACTACATGCATTTAGGTACTGTTTGCCTACTTCATGCATGCTTGCTCTCCTTTTGACAGTTTTGTTTAGCTTTTCCCTTAGCCAAGAGGAAAATTAACTGACCATAAAAAAGAAATATCAAGCATCGGAAGAGAATTTAGTTGTATTTGCCCCTCCTGAATTCTGCACTTAAAAAACATTACCATTCTCTTAGCGAAACACAATTCACCTTTGTGGTGGCATCCAAGATAGTTTTCAGAAGATACCCTGCTTGGTCTTCATACTAGAGGGAGCAGAACATTTTTCTGCACAACACTCGGAATGGGGCGGCGTTGGTTCCGATTCTCTTAGATGATCCACTTTTCAGCAGTCTTATTTTAATTTGCTAAACACTGGTGCAGATAGTGTTAATTCAACAGTATCCTTCCCACTGTGCTAATGCATGAAGCAACTATGCTACGTTTGTTGACTGATTTCAGGGACGGAGCATCATCGTGAAGCTTGCTGATTCCCACAGGGGTAAAATCATACAGGCACAGGTACCAGCAGCTATGATTCCAATGGCCTTACCTGTGGCAGCTGGATACCCGCCACCACCACCTGGAAATGCGCATCCCAGCACAGCCCCTGTTGGCTACACTTATCCTCAAGCTGCGGCGGCACACTCTTCTGCTGCTTACCCAAGTCCACCCACTGCACCCTTGCCCTACCCAGCACAACCTCAGAATTCATATGCTTCAGTTGCTGTAAAGAAAGACCCGCTTGGACTCTCATCCCCTGCACCCCTGGGAATGGGTGGCTACCCATATTACTTTGCCAAACAATGAGTGGACCGTGGTTCGCGACTTTTCTAACTCCCCCTCTCTTCTTTTTCTTTCCTCTTTTTTATTTGTTTGGCAGTCACTAGTACCGCTTATTTTTTACCTGTTCAATGTCTTCTGTTTCTGCAGATTACTGCGAAAAAAGAACTACCAATGGGAATGAGAATGGGCAGTGCAAGCTTTCAGGGCAGAGGAAGGTGTAGTTTTGATACTAGAGATGTTATTGGTAGAATCTGTATTTCAGGTATCTAGTTCTTTTATTCTACAAGAATGGAACATGTCCGAAAACAATGTTGGGGAATGTTTCTCCTTGATAGTTCTTTAAGTTTGAAAACAAAGTTTTCTTTTCCAGATCAGAAGTTGGAAATAGTGATTAATTGTAACAATTAAGTGATCTATGCCAACTATCTCATACTTTCTCCCCAAATAAGATCTCATCATGGTATAGATTACAAGAAATGCATTTCTTAATATTTTAGCAGGCATTTCAATGGAAGAGAAGAGGTTGCTGTTGCAAGCAATTGCATTGTTTCTGTGCATGAACTTGGGCCTTGCTTCCCAAAACTCCCTTTTGTTTGGGAAAAAGGAAAAGAAAAGGACACTAATATTCCTGTTTGGTTGTTGAGAAAAAAACCAAAAAAAAGAACAATCGGATTAGTTGCTATTGCATTTTTTTTTTCATAGAGGGAAAATAATATTCAAATCTCTCTCTCGTCAAGTCATCGGGCTTGTACCATTATGTTTCCTTGTGTATCCTAGATCTAGATGTAGCACAGCATGGTCTGTGAACTGTGTAGTTGAATAATCTGCGTCAGATACAGAATTTCTAAGTGATAAACAAATTATCACTTTGACGAAAAAATATGCATAAAATTATATAAATTTATCCCGCAAATTCAACATCAGTTCTTGGATGGTTCATGGATGCCTCAACAAAAAAGTTTATTTTGATTTCATGTCCTCATGAGGCTCGATTCAAAGTCAAATGTTGCCGATCAAGATCTATTAAGCAGTCAGTGGAAGCCATGATGATTCAGGTTTTTTGTTTGCATATTTTAAACTGAGAACCTAATTAGGCCTTTAATTCTAATTTTCCTTATTGTGAAAGTGTTGCCTATCGATCTTTTAGACTTTCGGAATTACTAAATGTGTCAGAAAAGTTATCACAAGATGATTGGCTTGTGGCAGCCAAGTGTTCATGTGACATAAGTTTAAATGTTATAGTTTTGATTATATTTATTATTATGAAGAAATTTTATATTTTATTTTTGTAAAGTATGAGACCCTTTCCCCCATAACCAGATGCTACTGCTTGTGAACTGTCATTTCATAACTATATAAAAATCATCATATTTAATCATATAATAATAATTATTCTCATGCCCACACAATTTGATTGATAAATCATAACATAATTATTGCTTGGGAAAAATATCTTTTGCTGAAAATAAGGGTATGATTAATTTCACCTTTTAATTTAATTCCATTATATTCCAAGGAAACCTGATATACTTAAATCCCAACAGTTTAATTTAATTCCAAATTATTTCAATATAATCAAATCCTTACAGTTTAATTTAATCCCAAAAAATATTTCCAACAACCCAATCTGATCAAATCCTTCCAATTTAATTTAATCCCAAGAATATTCCCAAAAACCCAATCTGATTAATTTCATATAGTTTAATTTAATCCCAAAAATATTCCCAAAATCATATACTTAAATTAAATCGGTTAAATTTTAAAAAATAAAATCTTATAATCTATTTCTCTTACCTTTGCCCTAGAGTGGTGTCTATGACGTCCAAACGACGAATTCACTTCGGTTAAAATGTTCAGGAGCGGAGTTAGGACCTGAATATGGTGTTCATTTTTTGATTTGGTCAGGAAACAAAGGAGAAAGCTAGAGAGAGAAAAAGGGTTTGAGGAGAGAGAGAGAGTGGAAATGGGGGGGTGGGGTTATGTTTTATTCAATTGACCTTTCCTAATTCTTCAAGGTTTTATATATATATATGATTATAACATAATATTATATTATATTAATATATTATTATATTATATTAAATTATTTAATTAATAATAATTTTTAATTGATTAATTATATTTTAATTTAATTTAATTTTTTTTGGATCACTATGTTACTTTGCATAAGAATTGATGAAATGTGCAGACTGAGGATAGAAATATAATTTTTTTTTTATTACATAGGAACTCTAACCACCAATAAGCCTTTCGAATCCCCTGATGCGGCACCAAACCTACAGATTAACGTCCTCCCTGCAACGACCTGCTCCTCTTTCGCATATATATATATATATATATATATATATATATATATATATATATATTTATATAAATTATCATCACATCTTACATTCCAGCTCAGTAGGTCACAATCCACCTAGGCCCGTGGGCACCAGGGATATATCAAAGCATCAAGCAGAAGCCCTAGCAGCAGAAAATATACAAACATGTACATCTCAATACCATATACCACAATATACCAGAGTTACTAGAATCACTGTATTTTCATATATACATCCCAAAAATAAAACCTAGGAACATTTCCCACAAAATCTAACTGTCCCTACAAAACTTACCCTTCAAAAAGGTACATAGACCGTACTATATCAGCGGGGCTTTTCCCGCTCTCCTATCCGGGGCTCCTGAAAAGTTAATAAGATTTAGGGGTGAGACACCTCTCAGTAAGGGAAATAAACTAATACCAGTGTGTGGCAACATGAGTATTCTATGTTCTACATATACCATACATAACATATTCAATACTGTTTATCAAATCTGGGAAAACATATGCATATCAAAACATGGCAGAACATACTGTATTTTCATAAACATTTCTCATCTCACATCATAATAATAATAACATAAAAACAATCCTAATAGGTTAGCTGGCTGTTGTCATGTATTACCCCCACATGACTGGGTTGTGTGGCCCGAAGGCGAGACCTGACAATGGTTAGCCGACCACTGCCAAGTCAAACAGTAGTCTGTAGGTCCGATGGGTCTACCCAGACTGGTCCGTACACCAGGGGCGATAACAGCACACTTCTTGAAAATAACCACATCGACCATCCAATCTCACACCACTCCATACAGTGGCGTTAACACAGATATCATGATCACGAGGACCATGGACACATAGCAACGGTACCGTGCAAGTGCTAGCCTAGACCAAGCCAACCAGGTTCTGATATCATATACATATACTAAAACCGTGATACATAAATATCTCATATCATTTATTTACACATCAATCATATCATTTCACATATATACGTGTATCATAAAAATCATCGGCCCGTACGTCGGTATTACACATTTTAACATAGCAAGGCCCGTACGCCGGCAAATCACATAGCACAGCCCGTACGCTGGCAAATCACATAGCACAGCCCGTACGCTGGCAAATCACATAGCACGGCCCGTACGCCGTCAAATCTCATCCACATAGCACGGCCCATACGCCGGCAAATCACATATACATATAAAAATATCTTGGCCAGTACGCCGATTTTCCATCATAGAAATCCATATCATCCCCATTCAAAAAAAAAACAGTATTTCACAACATTTTTATACTCATGCCACACTAAACAAATTTTCTACGTATTCAACATATCATCATTTAAACAGTATTTTCCAAATATAAATCATATATATAAATATATTTATTTTTCCTGAAATCAGATGCTATATATACATACATACATTTTCTCAAAACAAAACTAACTTAATTTATCACCTTACCTGATTCCTGAAAAGCCCCTAAAAAAATCTTCCCTGTACCCACAAGGTTCTCAACTCAATACCCTGAAAATGAAAACTCGCAGAATTAAAGTTTAGTATTTTCGTACGTACAACATTTTCTATAACTACCACTAAGTCAAATTCGACTTAAAAAGTCTTACCTCAACTTAGGGATGATTCCCAACGTTCCCAATCAATACCCTGGAACTGAAAATTTCCAGTATTAAAGTTCAGTATTTTTACGCGTATATCATTTTCTTCAACTGTCAAAAATCCAAATATTGAATATAAAGCCTTACCTTGAATTTGGGATGAAATCCAATTTCATTTCCCTAACGATCCGCTCCGGCAGACTTGTAGAGAACTTCGCCAGGAGCGTCGTGGTGGCTTCGATTTGTCGATCCGGAGTAAAACTAGCCCGAAATCGAAGAGAGAGAGTCGTAGGAGAGAGAGAGAGAGAGAGAGAGAGAGAGAGAGAAGAGAGAGAGAGAGAGAGAGAGAGAGAGAGAAGAGCACTTCAAAAAAATATCCAAGTAAGCTTCTTGAAAAAGCTTTCCACTTTCTATATATATATACCTTTAACCTTTATATTAAATACATATCATAATAGCTTACTTATATATATATATACACACACACACACACATATATATATATATATACATGCTTCAATATATATATATATATTTTTTTTCCTTATCATACTATTCATTTTACTTGTTAATTTAATTAATTAATTTTATTTTATTATTTTATTATTATTATATTTTTTTAAATTAAATTTTATTATTATTATTATTTCTTTTTCCCGGTTACTACATTCCTCCCCCCTTAAAAGAATTTCGTCCTCGAAATTTACTGTTTCTGTAACTCGCCGTCCTTTAATCAGGAAAAAGAGTCTACTCATTTTATTACCTACCCTCACTTATGGTGGAGGAATACCGTGGTTACATCTCGAGTCTTGGAAGATTACATATACAAAAGAAAACCATTCTCCCAAAACTAAAGTACTACACTATTCAACCATTACATGTACCTGCAACAGAAAACTACTTAACTATTTACATTTATTCACTCAGACTTCTTGAAATAAATGCGGATACCTCTGCTTCATCTGCTCCTCAGACTCCCAAGAAGTCTCTTCTACTGCATGATTCCTCCACAAGACTTTTACTTGAGGAATCGTCCTGTTACGTAGCTCTTGCACTTTCCTATCCAGAATCTGTACTGGTACCTCCTCATATCCCAGTGAATCACTAAGCTCCAACTCATCATAATTGATGACATGAGAAGGGTCTAGGACGTATTTCCTCAACATAGCAACATGAAATACGTTGTGAATCTTGGACAATACAGGTGGCAAAGCTAGCCTGTAGGCTACCGGTCCCACTTTATCTAGAATCTCAAATGGATCGATAAACCTAGGACTAAGTTTACCCTTCCTCCCAAATCGCATAACCCTTTCATCGGAGCTATCTTCAAAAATATGTGATCACCTACATCAAACTCTAAATTCCTGCGGCGATGGTAGGCATAACTCTTCTGTCGGCTCTGAGCTGCACTGATCCTATCCCTGATAAGACGAACTTTATCACACGCCTGCTGAACCAGCTCTGGTCCCACTACTCACCGCTCACCCACTTCATCCCAAAACAAAGGAGAACGACATCTCCTACCGTACAGAGCCTCAAATGGTGCCATGCCAATGCTAGACTGATAACTGTTATTATATGCAAATTCTACTAATGGCATGAACTGAGTCCAACTACCCCCAAAGTCTAGTACACACGCTCTGAGCATGTCCTCTAATATCTGTATCGTCCTCTCAGTCTGTCCGTCTGACTGAGGATGGAATGCCGTACTAAATAATAACTGAGACCCTAGAGCCTCCTGCAAACTCCTCCAAAATCGTGATGTGAATCGTGGGTCTCGATCCGATACAATAGATACAGGCACCCCATGAGAACGTACTATCTCCTGAATGTAAATCTCCGCTAAACGGCTGAGGGAGTAGCTGATCTTGATGGGAATAAAGTGGGCAGTCTTCGTCAATCGATCAACAATCACCCAGATGGCATTATGACCATGTAACGTCGTCGGCAGTCTTGACACGAAGTCCATCGATATATGATCCCACTTCCACTCCGGGATGAATAACGGCTGCAACTGCCCTGCCGGTCTCTGGTGCTCAGCCTTTACCTGCTGGCACGTCAAACACTGCGCTACATACTCGGCAATCTCTCTCTTCATACCACTCCACCAGTATGACTCTCGCAGATCTCTGTACATCTTCGTACTACCGGGATGAACTGTATACAAAGATCTATGAGCCTCCTCTAGAATAGTCTTCCTGATCTCAGTATCGGCAGGAACACATAATCTAGAACGGAATCGCAAAGCTCCATCATCTGCGATACTGAACTCCTCCCCCTGCCCACTCTGTACTTTGTCTATCACCTCCACTAGCTCTGGATCTTCCTTCTGGGCAGCTTTAATTCTCTCCTGCAGGGTAGGCTGTACCACTAGGCTGGTAATACAAACTGGGAGATCACTCTCCACCAACTCTATGCCGAGTCTCTCCAGATCCATTCTGATCGGATGGTGGATCCCCATAGCCGCCAACACTGGCTGCCTGAATTTCCTACTCAACGCATCAGCTACCACGTTTGCTTTCCCTGGGTAATAACTGATGGTACAATCAAAATCCTTAATCAACTCCAACCACCTTCTCTGCCTCATATTCAGTTCTTTCTGCATAAAGAAATACTTCAAACTTTTATGTCGGAGAATATCTTACACTGCTCACCGTACAGGTAATGCCTCCAAATCTTTAGTGCGTGTACCACTGCAGCCAACTCAAGATCATGGGTAAGGTAGTTCTTCTCATATTCTTTCAACTGCCTGGATGCATACGACACTACCCTGTCATGCTGCATTAATACACAGCCAAGTCCCTTTAAGGACGCATCACTGTAAATGGTATACCCTTCACCCCCACATGGGATGATCAACACTGGTGCTGTGACTAGTCTCTGCTTCAGCTCCTGAAAACTCTGCGCACAACTATTGTCCTACTCAAATCTAACATTCTTCCTCGTCAGTCGTGTCAAGGGCTCTGACAAAGCTGAGAATCCCTCAACAAAACGACGGTAATAGCCTGCTAGCCCCAAGAAACTCCTGATCTCCTAGACATTTCTCGGTCTAGCCCAATTCACTACAGCCTCAATCTTGCTAGGATCCACAGAAATACCGCCTCCAGATACAACATGCCCCAAGAACACGACCTTCTCCAGCCAAAATTCACATTTACTGAACTTGGCGTACAATTTCTTTTCCTGAAGTGTCTGCAAAACCTGCCTCAAGTGCGTCTCATGCTCCTCATAGTTCCTAGAATAGACCAGTACATCATCAATAAAAACAACAACAAATTGGTCTAGGTATTGGTGGAAGACTCTATTCATCAAGTCCATAAATACCGCAGGAGCATTCGTCAAACCAAACGGCATCACTAGAAACTCGTAATGCCCATACCTAGTCCTGAAGGCCGTCTTTGAGACGTCTTCTGCTTTCACCTTCACCTGATGGTAGCCAGATCTAAGGTCAATCTTCGAATACACCCGTGTACCCTGGAGTTGGTCAAACAAATAATCGATACGGGGTAGAGGATACCTATTCTTGATTGTCACTTTATTTATCTCCCTATAGTCTATACACATCCTCATAGTCCCGTCTTTCTTTTTCACAAATAAAACTGGAGCTCCCCACGGAGATACACTGGGCCGTATGAAGCCCTTATCTAGCAGATCTTGCAACTGATTCTTCAATTCTGCTAACTCCACTGGCGTCATTCGATAAGGTACTTTAGAAATCGGCGCTGTACCGGGAGGTAGATCAATAGAGAAATCCACCTCACGGTCGGGTGGCAAACCTGATAACTCATCTGGAAAAACATCCACAAACTCCTTCACTATAAGCGTGCTAGCAAGTTTCGACTCATTCTCTGACATCTCTTTCACAACCGCCACAAACCCCTGACAACCACTCAGCAGTAGTCTCCTAGCCTGAATAGCTGAAACTAGCTGAGGCGAGGATTGTACATGCGACCCTACAAACTTGAATTCTGCTTCCCCCGGGGGTCTAAATATCACCTCTCGTGCACGACAATCTATGCTGGCAAAATTAGCAAACAATGTTTGCCAAATATAACGTCAAACCCATGCATGTCTAACACTATCAAATCAACAGACAATGTTTTCCCCTGAATCTCTACTGGGCAGTTACGGAGTACCCTACCACACCTCACTACCGACCCAGTCGGTGTAGATACCAACAGTTCAACATCTAATGATTGTGTTTCAGCCTCACATAATTTAATACACCCCAAGGACACAAACGAGTGTGTAGCTCCTGAATCAAATAATGCAATAACTTTAAAAGAAAGCATAATGACCATACCTGTCACCACGTCACCTGATGCCTCAGTCTCACCCGGCGTCAGAGTAAACACCCTGGCTGGAGCCGTATTCCTCTGCTGGCCTCCCCGTGGTGCCTGATAACCTCCCCGGTATGGTCTAGGAGCTGGAACTGCATCTGGTGGAGTAGGGCAGTCTCGTACCATGTGCCCCGATCTACCGCAGCGATAGCACACTGGAGCTGCATCTGGCGGGGTAGGACAATCTCGCACTATGTGTCCCGATCTACCGCAGCGGTAGCACACTACACCACCAGATCGACACTCTCCCCAGTGCCTCCTACCACAAGTCTGACAAACTGGAGGACCCTGCCCTGTCTGCACCTGGAGTCCTCCGGTCTCCTATCTCCGCCCTCTACCATGATTACCTCTCCTCCACTGACCAGGCCTGTGACCCTGCTGGTAGCTTGTAGATGCAGATCTCTTCCTCTGTCCCGGCTCATCCGCATCAAGACGCTCACCAATCTCTGCCAAGGCCGCCCTGTCGACTAACTCAGCGAAGTCCTAGATCCGCAGCACCACCACCTGCCTAAATATACTCCGCCTCAAGCCTCTCTCAAACTGCCTCGCCTTCTTCACCTCATCAGGAACAATGTATGGGGCGAATCGAGAGAGCTCGATAAAACGTGCTGCATACTGCTGGACGGATAGCTGTCCCTGCTTCAGACTCAGGAACTCTTCTATCTTAGCCTCCCTCACAGTAGCTGGAAAATATCTGTCAAAGAACAGATCTTTAAACCGGTCCCATGTCATAGCTATTGGAGTCACCCTCTGCTGCTCTAATAGTCTCACCGCAGTCCACCACCTCTCAGCCTCTCCTGTCAATTTATAGGTGGCAAAGAGGACCCTCTGTTCCTCAGTACATTGCAGCACAGCCAAGATTTTCTCAATCTCCTACATTCAGTTCTCAGCGGCTACAGGATCAACTCCACTTGAGAACGCCGGAGGATTCATCTTTGTAAATTTCTCTATAAGGCACCCATGGCATGTAGATGGACCACTCTGCTCCCTCGAGCTCCTAGCAATCTCAGCCATAACCTGTTGAGCCACGCTACGTAATACTGTATCAGAGTCGGTCCTAGCTGTACCTGATGGTCCTGCTCCATCACTGCGACTCGCATGGGCACTATTTCCTTCTGGATCCATCTTGGAAAATAGCAGTTGCAATTCAGTAATCCTATCCTCATAATTTACCCACCTATCCTCACCACTCATCTCAACATTTCTAACTCATTGTTAATCCCCAGTCCTACATTCTAGGAACACAACCCGACAATAGCTTACTATGGTTTTCCTGAAATCGTCACCCCAGGAAAAACACAGAAACTACCACGGAAGTCCTGCCTCTAGACTGTAGAACAAAATCTCAAATCCTTTCCTAAACTCTGGTATTGTTCCTGATGCACTCTAAAGTCTACAGAACCTAGCAACCTAGGCTCTGATACCAACTGTAACGACCTGCTCCTTTTTCGCATATATATATATATATATATATATATATTTATATAAATTATCATCACATCTTACATTCCAGCTCAGCAGGTCACAATCCACCTAGGCCCGTGGGCACCAGGGATATATCAAAGCATCAAGCAGAAGCCCTAGCAGCAGAAAATATACAAACATGTACATCTCAATACCATATACCACAATATACCAGAGTTACTAGAATCACTGTATTTTCATATATACATCCCAAAAATAAAACCTAGGGACATTTCCCACAAAATCTAACTGTCCCTACAAAACTTACCCTTCAAAAAGGTACATAGACCCGTACTATATCAGCGGGGCTTTTCCCGCTCTCCTATCTGGGGCTCCTGAAAAGTTAATAAGATTTAGGGGTGAGACACCTCTCAGTAAGGGAAATAAACTAATACCAGTGTGTGGCAACATGAGTATTTTGTATTCTACATATACCATACATAACATATTCAATACTGTTTATCAAATCTGGGAAAACATATGCATATCAAAACATGGCAGAACATACTGCATTTTCATAAACATTTCTCATCTCACATCATAATAATAATAACATAAAAATAATTCTAGTAGGTTAGTTGGCTGTTGTCATGTATTACCCCCACATGACTGGGTTGTGTGGCCCGAAGGCGGGACCTGACAATGGTTGGCCGACCACTGCCAAGTCAAACAGTAGTCTGTAGGTCCGATGGGTCTACCCAGACTGGTCCGTACACCAGGGGCGATAACAGCACACTTCTTGAAAATAACCACATCGACCATCCAATCTCACACCACTCCGTACAGTGGCGTTAACATAGATATCATGATCACGAGGACCATGGACACATAGCAACGGTACCGTGCAAGTGCTAGCCTAGACCAAGCCAACCAGGTTCTGATATCATATACATATACTAAAACCGTGATACATAAATATCTCATATCATTTATTTACACATCAATCATATCATTTCACATATATACGTGTATCATAAAAATCATCGGCCCGTACGTCGGTATTACACATTTTAACATAGCAAGGCCCGTACGCCGGCAAATCACATAGCACAGCCCGTACGCTGGCAAATCACATAGCACGGCCCGTACGCTGGCAAATCTCATCCACATAGCACGGCCCATACGCCGGAAAATCACATATACATATAAAAATATCTTGGCCCATACGCCGGTTTTCCATCATAGAAATCCATATCGTCCCCATTCAAAAAAAAAACAGTATTTCACAATATTTTTATACTCATGCCACACTAAACAAATTTTCTACGTATTCAACATATCATCATTTAAACAGTATTTTCCAAATATAAATCATATATATAAATATATTTATTTTTCCTGAAACCAGATGCTATATATATATACATACATTTTCTCAAAACAAAATTAGCTTAGTTTATCCCCTTACCTGATTCCTGAAAAGCCCCTAAAAAAATCTTCCCCGTACCCACAAGGTTCTCAACTCAATACCCTGAAAATGAAAACTCGCAGAATTAAAGTTTAGTATTTTCGTACGTACAACATTTTCTATAACTACCACTAAGTCAAATTCGACTTAAAAAGTTTTACCTCAACTTAGAGATGATTCCCAACGTTCCCAATCAATACCCTGGAACTGAAAATTTTCAGTATTAAAGTTCAGTATTTTTACGCGTATATCATTTTCTTCAACTGTCAAAAATCCAAATATTAAATATAAAGCCTTACCTTAGATTTGGGATGAAATCCAACTTCGTTTCCCTGACGATCCGCTCCGGCAGACTTGTAGAGAACTTCGCCAGGAGCGTCGTGGTGGTTTCGGTTTGTCGATCCGGCGTAAAACTAGCCCGGAATCGAAGAGAGAGAGTCGTAGAAGAGAGAGAGAAGAGAGAGAGAGAGAGAGCACTTCCAAAAAATATCCAAGTAAGTTTCTTGAAAAAGCTTTCCACTTTCTATATATATATACCTTCAACCTTTATATTAAATACATATCATAATAACTTACTTATATATATATATATATATATATATATATATATTTTCCTTATCATACTATTCATTTTACTTGTTAATTTAATTAATTAATTTTATTTTATTATTTTATTATTATTATATATTTTTTTAATTAAATTTATTATTATTATTATTTTTTTTCCCGGTTACTACACTCCCCCTAGGTCTCGTCGATCAGGTAAAGTCCGGAATGCGGACACGACTTCCGTGCATCAGTTGGACGTTTGGCCAACTTGAACATATACTTTTTTTATATGGCTAAATTCTTCTTTGTAATAATAATAATAATACTTTTTTGGATATTAAACATATAGTAGTGACTAATAATTTGTCTAAAAAATTAATATATTTATGCATACACCAATCTATTCTTAAACCAACTTTAATTCAATTTGAAAATTTGAGTTCAAAACCATGAATTTGAATTTGAATCCATTATGAATTCTTAATATTTAAACTTGATTTAGTTATAAAATAAAATTTAAATACATATATAAATATATAATGTTAAAAAAATAAATATACAAAATATATATCATTATTCATATAATATAAATATAAAAAAATAAATTAAATTTAACTAGCTAGCAATATTATATAATATATTATTAAAATGAAAGCTTACCAAAAATATTTAAGAGTACAAAATGACCATAATACCCTATCCCCTCCCCGTTCGTTCTGAAAACCCTTCGCGCTTGCGGTGAGGTGACTGTCCTGTTCTGCACACCAAGCTCCTTTCATGGCTGCCGCTGAAACACCAGAAGCAGCGTAAACCCAGGGCTGGAACGCCTCAATCATTTCTGGGTGGTGGGAGTTACATGCGATTATCTCACAAAAACATCCAAGGTGAGACAGTCAAACAAAGGCTCCATTTTCATTTATGATGAGCTTAGATTTAGCTCTGTACTAGCTTCTCTACTCATCGCTGTTCTCCAAATACTTTATAAACCGTCATGACCCATTTACAGAAAGTTAGAATACCATTTATTGTCAAGTGGGTTTCCTCTAATTCTTCTTGGAACCACCTTAAACCCTCGAAATCCCCGTTGCGGGGGTCATTCCTCCCCCTTCACCAAAACCCTAGGTGTTACTGTAGAAAAAAATCTGTAGAATCTGAAAAATGTGAGAACTTGGATATGGACAGTGAAAGCATTGGTCGAATCCATCCGGTCACTCGAAGAAAAGCGCAAAAGTCATTATTGGAGTACTTTCATTGTACTAGAGGCTTTAGGTTTGAGGATGCGGAGAATATGAGTAGAAATTCGCCGCATTTTGTAGGAAAGCTGTTGAAAAAAGTCGAACGAGTAGAACGAGACTATGCGTTGAATCTTGAGCACTCGATTGCCCGGTTTCTACGTTACCACCCCATTAATGAATTTGAGCCTTTCTTCGAGAGTTTGGGTTTGGAACCTTCTGAGCTTGATCCTTTTCTTCCTCGCAACTTAATGTTTCTGTCTGATGACAACTTTTTGCTCGATAATTATCATGTTCTGTGTTGTTATGGCATTGCGCCTAATAAAATAGGAAAAATTTACAAGGAAGCACCGGAAGTTTTTCAGTATGATAACGAGATTTTACAATCAAAGCTTCAAGTGTATGAAGAACTGGGATTGAGCCAATCCTTTCTGGTTAAGGCTATTGCTTCTAGGCCTTCTCTTTTGATTGGTGGTGTGAACAGTGTGTTTGTTAAGGTATTTGAGGAATTGAATACTCTGGGAATTGAATACAGTTGGATTGAGGGACACTTATTGAGTGAGACTTCTTATAATTGGAGCCAAATATTTGATCTTCTGTGCTTATTCATCAAAATTGGTTGCAACAAGGAGCAATTAGGAGAATTAATAAGCAGGCACCCAGATATTCTATTTGAAGGTTCAGGGAATAGGACATTTTCACTCATAGGTTTTTTATTGAAATTTGGATCCACAATGAATGAGATTCGATCAATGTTTGTGCGATTCCCACACATCGAAGTTGGGAAATTTTTGTGCAATATGAGGCAATGCTGTCTATTTCTGATCGATATAAATATGGAGGTTGAAGAGATTCAGAGAATTGTTCGATCTCACACTGTAATGATAGGCTCGTGTTCTTTGAAGAAAATTGCAAGCTTACTTACCACTTTAAAAGTTGGAAAAAGGCGGCTTCGCCAAATAATTGAGGAGAACCCAGAAGAATTGAAGAATTGG
The DNA here is from genome assembly GCF_029873635.1 of Malania oleifera. Classification (NCBI taxonomy): domain Eukaryota; kingdom Viridiplantae; phylum Streptophyta; class Magnoliopsida; order Santalales; family Ximeniaceae; genus Malania; species Malania oleifera. The sequence continues at coordinate 40,019,994 of NC_080427.1, read as the reverse complement.
GTTCGAGGATCAAGGATTGATCCATTACCAAAATTACCAGAATCTGGAAGGTACCTAGGATTACAGAAAGCAAAAATTAAGTTCTTGTTAGATTTGGGATTCATTGAGAACTCAAATGAAATGAAAAGGGCACTAAAGGTGTTCCGAGGCAAAGGACGAGAGCTTCAGGAGAGATATGATTGTTTTGTGAAGGCTGGTTTGGATCAGAACGATGTCTCAAGGATGGTCAGAGCAGCTCCTCATATTCTTAACCAATCAAAGGATGTGATTGAAATGAAGATTGATTTTCTTGTGAATGATTTAGGTTATCCTGTGTCATCTTTAGTGGCTTTCCCGGGATATGTTTGCTATACACTTCAAAGAGTTAAGCTTAGGTCCTCAATGTATTATTGGCTAAAAGACCAAGGAGCTGCAGAACCCAATTTGGCATTGAGCACTTTTGTTGCATGCCCAGATAAATATTTCATTAAGCATTATGTGAATCGTCTCCCTGGGGGCCCTGAATTTTGGGTGAAATTGAAGAAACAACTATGGTCAAATTGAAATATCTGTTAACTGTGGCTTCTTTTTTTTGGGTGATCCCCAGTTTGATGTGGAGAATTTTGTACCTGTTACTTCTTTAAGCTGAGGCATTCATCTACCATTATCTGACTATAACTGTATGTTGAAACGATATCCACTCAAGTTAATTAACTAGCACACAAGCAGCATGTGGAGAAATGAGTTTTTAACCGGGTAAATGTAATTTTAGTTCTTACTATTTCTTTTCTTATACATTATTGCGTTGAACTTTTTCATTGTGCTCTACATTGTATTTGAAATGAGTCAAGTATGTTTTGGGTAGAAATTTAATGATAGTGTTTCCATTTCATTAATAATTGTTGTAATGGAATTCTGATGTTCAATGATTACTCCTTGATATATATATATATATATATATTCATTTAGGCACATCTTCATCAGTGAACTACCAACTTTACTTTTTTACATGCTATTGAAACACAAAGTCTTTATTAAATTTATGGTTCATCCCAACACCTCAAAAGACGTATCATCACTCTAATGCGAGGCATTAAAATTTGATGTTTAATATAGGTTAGCATTGGCTATTCACTATTATAATTGATTGAATTGATTTGCCAAAAGATATTCAAGCATTACTGCATGATAATGAGGTGGATTTTTGGATGATAAGTTTTAAAGTAAATTGTTTTGGGGAACTTGTCGAATGCATAACCTTATTTTTTATACTTAAATAAAAATATAAAATGTTTTAAACAAAATGGTTTAACTTAATCCAAGAAAAACAGAAAATAAAATTTTTTTTTTCATGTTCAAACTTAAAAATTCCATCCTTGTGCACAGGGCTCTGGTGCTACAATAGCAGTTTGGGGAGAAGATGATGTGTACCTTCCCATTTTGGAGAGGCTGTTTCCTTGATTTGAACCTTTCCTAAACTGTAAAATTCAACTTTCTTTTGCTGTTTTTACCATTGTGGCATTAGGGTAGTTCAAAAAATCCACATGGTAAAGCTTTTTCTCCATTTTCATGAGTGAAACATGTCATAATTATTTTGTTTTTTTCATCTCTACTGCAGCATGATCCACGAGATGAAAGTTGCGAAATGTGAACTTCTTGTGCTTCATCCTGGTCTGTCACATTTGCTACACAGTGCAAATATTCTCAGTGCCATGCATATGTACATGTTATTGTATTATTAAATATCTAATTTCATAAAGAGTTCCTGTTTCAATTTCTTAGAAGAAGCCAAAAACATTCTGTACATGTGATATAAACTGGCTAATTTGGTAAAGTTCTGGGTTTTGTTTAATTTCTCACAAGATGCAAAAAATCATTCATTGAACAATTTAGTGTTTTCCAGTTCATCAACAATGGAAGCTGGGTAAACTTTTGGTTTCTGTTTACTTTTTACCATAAAATTAATGACAATATGTTACATGGATGGATTCTTTGGAATCCTGAGGTAATCTATGCCTGACTTAATATGTCCTCTTAATGATAAGTATTTCTGCTGCAGACGCTTATTGAATTGGTTTTATTTCATTGCTTTAACAGTTTTCTAACTTTCATTTCTGCTTTCAGTAGAGCTTTAATATCCCCTAGTATTTAGAAGGTTCAGTCATCTGTTTCCTAAGTGTAGCAGCTCCAATGCTGTTCCATTTTCTCTAATTGGGTTCCTTCACAAAAGCCTAGCAATAAGAATTATTATGTCACTATAGAAAATTTTGGTGCCAAGCGCCTAATGTGTCCTATTGACTCTTTAAACTGATAAATTAGGTTATGTCTGGTTCATGATCTATTTTTAGGAACAGAATGGTCATAATGAAGAATTTGATACCTTATAAAAGAAGATGGGATGTCATCATATGCAAAAATTTTATGAATCCATATCATGGGGAACAGGACAAGAATGACTATTCCACATTTCTCCATGGGAATGTCTATTCATGTCTTATTCCATGTTGGATGGAATAACACAAGCTTTTGCATGATTGATTTTTCCCCTAAATTATTATTTCTATATACATTTTTTATTGCATTCCCATCTTAGTTCATTCTATTTCCATTCCTAGGAATAGGCATTCCATGAACCAAACTTTATTCAAGTGTTGTGAATCTTGTGATGTATATATTTCTTATATTAAGGTTTTTACTGTTCACCAGGGATATATATGGTGTACCAACTCCATCAAATGAATTCCCGTGATGGCAAGGATATAAATGGATATGTGAAAGAAATTCAAAAAACTTTGAAATATCTCAAATTCTTACTGTTGTGGCCCTCGTTTGGGGAGGGGGGGGGGGTGGGTATTGCTTCATAATTCTTAACTGCAGTGAATTTTTTTTCTTTTTTATTTTCTGCACATCATAAGGCCCATCGGGCTTGAGCTACACAATTAGGGATATAGCCTATCTTCATCCCAAACCCCTCCCCATCCATCCTCTTTGTGTTTCTTTATCACTTTTGTGATTCAATCACATGATCTGGTTTAACAATTAGGATGGTAATAGTACAACCTACATTCCTGAAAATTGTGCCGCCTGAGTTTAAAAGCTCAAATGCTAAGTCCTTCCCTTTCATGTTACTTGCCTCAAGCCCAATGCCTCTCGTTTACATGTGCCCTGCAAAACAATGATTACATTGGTATCATATTATGTCACTTTTGTTGCTCATGAATATATCTTCAATAACAAAAAGTGTTGAATTTTAAAGGTTCAGTGCTAAGTCTTTCCTTTTCATGTAATTCACCTCATGCCATATGCTTCTCCCTTCAAAGCCATTGCATTGATATCAAATTATATTGTTTCTGTTGATCGTGAATAATATTATCTACAATAGCAAAAATTGTGCTACTTGTTCACAATTTCCTTTGTATTCTTGTGCCAGGCAGCCTTGACCTGGTGTATGAGGTGAACAAAACATGACTTCAGAGCAGACAAACTGGCAAGCTTTATGTAAAACACTGTACTGGTCAAACTCTATCTATTGCTATCTTGTGAATTTGTCCAGTTTCTATCTGATAAGGGACATGCCATTGACTGCATTATTCTATCACAAGCCGAAAGCATTCTACAATGATGTAAGCCTATTTTTAGCAGCTTTTTGCTTTCGTGTAAACACCAAACTTCTACAAACCTGATTCAGAGAGACAGGCTATGCAAACTCCTTCTCAGTTACCTTGTCTTTTGTTAGTTTGAATTATCTTGAAGATGCTTGTGATAGAACACAGTTGACTAGATTTTATGCATGTCTTGATCCAATCAAAATTGGTGCTCTAAAAAGAAACTAGAATTATTAAAAATTTCAGAGTATTTTGCTAAAAAAAATGTGTGAATGATTTTGTCGGGGGGGGGGGGTGGGGGAGGGGAGGAAAGGTTTGCAATATCTTTGTTGTGAGAAACATTGCTCAAAAACAACCAATCTTTAGGTCCCAGTGGGTGAAGTTGGCTATAAGTCCTTTTAACTACAGAAGCATTTGCCTAGTAACTAGATAATATTTCCCATAAGTTCAGATCAGATGTTATCATTTTATGTTGTGTTGATGATTAATTGGCTTTTTGTTGGGGCAAATTTTAATTCCGTGTTTATACAAAAGGAATGTCATAATATGAGTTGATTTCTTAAACTCTTGAACCTCGACCTTTTCAAAACAATTGAGAGTTTTATCTTAAATATTGAAAATAATTTGAACTTTGTGATGTTATAACCATCTCTTGCCATGATTTTGTAATGAGTTCAGGTTAGCAATTTTTGAATAGCCAACAAGTAGTTTGTAACTTATATTTGATTTTTTTCTTTCTTACATTATATTTGTGATTTTCTTCATTTTTTTTTTATTTTAAAAAATATTTGACATATTTTTATCTATCTCAAAAAGGCTTACGCCCCAATGCACCAACCCCTTAAGGCTTACACCCGAACACCTAAAGGCTTACGTCTTGCCTCTTAAGGGTTAAAACGCCTCGCCTTACGTGTTTACCTTTTAAAACATTGGTTGTGAAATGCAACATTCGAAGACTATTCTGCTTCTCCCTTCCCTTTCATCTATTCTTGAAATTCTTTGAGGTCTGGAAATGGAGCACTCATTTTTGTGATTTAGCAATGCTGCAATTCCATGCAGCTGTAGTGTCATTTTTAGGCATGTTCACCTTGCCATTTTCCTCTTGGATTTAATTAAAAAAAAAAATCAAAATTTTTATCATAAATTTTGCATACATTTCTTTGCTGAAATAAGATTTTTGTTTCAACATGACAATGTGCTTTCTCCTCCCGTAATTTCTCTGAGCTTTGCTCAATGAAATGTGCAGGCATATACTGATCTTTGCCTCTCATGTCAGACAAAATCGATCGTGATCATGTGACTCAACATGGAGCTCTAGGCATTGCAATTACTCGGATTATTATGGCAATAATTTGATCCCTTTTTAGCAAGACCGGAGGTGTTCCCCATCCCAGTTGGCTGCATCTGTGCCAGTTGAAGAAATCTGTAAGTTTTATCTGGTGCTGAATCCATTTCATCTATTTGTATTTATTTCCACTTTCAGTGATCAATTCATCATTGAAATATCACCAAATTGTCGAAATGTCACCAAATTGTGGAAATTTCTACTTCTAACATCATTTTTTGGGGATTTCTTCATCCATGCCTATGGGGAAGAAAGAGCTGTAAATTCCGACCTTCCTCCACCAAACGTGGTGAAGGGTTTCCCTTCCCACTCACTCTATTTATTTATTTATTTATTGGCGGGATATTTGGTATTTACCCATTTCCATTTCATTATTTGATTGCCTAAATTTTCCTTTATTTTCTTTTCTGTGAATTATTTTTCGGTCTCGTGCTTTCCATGTGTTATGTTCACTTGTATATGCACGAATTGTGTGATCAAAAAATCAAAGTTGCAGTGTGTAATCTGTGCATATTAACTTATGGCATGATCTCCAAGATCTGATTTTATGCTGATTTGGTCTAGACTTTAGACGCTTTTAATTTTGAAGATACCCTAAACGCTAAGTCCTGAACCATAAAATGGTCTATGGTTTATTCTAAACCCCTAATTTGGTCAAAAATTCGGATTTGCTATGCGATGTATTATGTTTTGAATATTCCTTTTTTTATTTTTCTCCCCAGTAGGAGTCACATTTTACTATCTAGTCATTGGATTATGTTATTGTGTATTCTTGTCATACATTTCAAAATCGAAGGAAGCAAAGATGATTTTTAGCATTCAATCAACATAATTTTTTAGGAAGCATGATTGTTGGATTGGAAGGAGGAAGAAAGATAAAAAGGGGCTACAACAGGGGGTGAATTGTGGAAAATTCTTGTTCCCTCATTTGTTAGGGAGAAAAATCACTTAGGCCTATGTTTGGAACCGAGAAATATTGAGGAAAGGAAGGGAAAACACCAAGAAATTTATTTTTTGATGTTTGGTTATTGAGTAAAGTATGAGAATAAAAAATATACCATATTCATGAACAAAATTTTAATTTTACACATCATTAATATTTAATTTTTTTTAATTTTTAATCATATAAAAATGAACTTTTATATTTAATAGAATTTAATATAAAAGGAAAATATAATGAAAAACGAGTTTCCTCATTTTGATAAGATGTAATATAAAATTATATCGGAATTTTTGTAAATTCACCCAAATCCAAATTCAAATTCATTGTCAAAAGTTCATGCTTCCAAATGCAACGTTATTGTTTCTTGACGAAAAAGAAAAATGTAAAAATTTAGCAACCTTGTGTTTTTTGAATTTCACATTTATCGTCTAGATTTTTTTTTTTAATTTTCAAAATTCTCTTTTGGGCTTGATTTTTTGGATAATCATTCTTCTCATTCCTAATTGTACGTCGTTATAGTTTATTTTTATTCTTAAATTTTAAATTGAACTGTTATGTTAAAATTGATTATAAAATTGAACTACTATTTAAAAAAAAAAACAGTGTAAGGACGAAAAAAAGGTTAGTGATTTATCAATACATAAGTTTTTATTTTATTAATTGACTAACTATAAAGGGTTGGATCACGGAAAAAGACGTTAGCTTGGACCGGACAAGCGAAAATTTTTGAAATAGGTTATGTTTTGTACTAAAACTTGTAAACGTAAGAACATATTTTGTTATGATTGTTCCACATGATTGCAAGTAAATATAGAGAAATTGTTTATTTTTGTTAAACAAGTATAATTATTAATTGATGAAGATTAAGATTCATTTAAATATTTTTCAATATTATTTAAGTATAATTTATATTTATTTTTCAAAAAATTAGTAACAAGTTGTTGTAATTAAGTTTATAAATTAAAAACATTCATACTCAAATTTTTTTAAAAAAATGAAATGTTTATATAACATTTGTTTGTGTTATATTTACTCTTCCAATGACAAAAATTTGATACTTAGATTTTATTTTTAAAAATTAAAATTTCAGAACAAGGTATAGCGTTACATATATGTGCCTAATTTTAGAAGAGAACTTTAAATTTCTTTATTTTATCTCAACTTATAACCCTAATTTTGTTCTTGGGCATGGAGGGGTAACTTGAAATCTAAGAGAAGCGGCCTACGATTGTACAAGCATAAGAGTGGTAATGGAAAGAACTTTTTCTCGATCTTTGACAATTGGCATCCTCTTAGCCTTTAGGCAACTGTGTTTGTTAATGACTTTGGCCTCCCCATTCTTCGAAAGTTTTTAGACATTAACAACTTGCGAACTTGTGAATGGCTAAGGAGATTAAGCTTAAGTATAATTGAAATTATCAGACTAACTGTTGTTCTACCACCCCTCTTTGGCATTGAATCACTTGAAAGTTGTTTCTTGAAGCCAGATATTGTTCATACATCTTGCTCAAGATGAATATCTCGAGGCATGCCTTTGTTTAGTGCTTGCCATTCATAATGGATTGGCAACTCTCGACAAAGTTTATAGTTGGGGAAAAATTAAAATGAAAACAAGCCTTTGTGAAAAAATGTTGATGAGAGTAGAAATCACATTTTCTTTGACTACCCTTTCTCTCAAGAAGTCCACCACAAGGCCCTCACATTGCCTCCACAACTACTCTTGTTTCTCCAAAAGTGGGATATTGTTCATCCATCTCGCTTAAGATGAATATCTCGAGGCACGCCTTTATTTAGTGGTTTGTCATTCATAATGGATTGGCAACTCTCGACAAAGCTTTTAGTTGGAGAAAAATTAAAATGAAAACATGCTTCTTTGTAAAAAATGTCGATGAGAGCAGAAATCACTAAGCCCTTAAGGAAATACATTGCCTCCACAACTACTCTGGCTTCGAAGAGGACATTCATTGGCTCTCTACCATCGGATGAGGCCGCATTATTCTACCACCTTTGAAAGGCTAGAAATATTTGCCTTTTGAGCAACAAGCTTGCTCGTCCCCAAGTCATCATCTAAAGGATCATGTTCAATGTTTACTGAAGATGCTATAGCATTAAAATTTGTTGATTGTGTTTTTTATTACTTGTTCCTTTTGATTTTGGTTAAAGGATTTGTCGCTCGTCATGTCTATCACATGTACTTTTACATATATTTTGCAATTATTGGCACAAGGTGGCTATGTGACATTGCTCGCACAGGAATAACCTAATTATTATTCTCCTCGAACCATTCCCGTTTGAACAAACTCTCCTTTTAGAAGCTCAAGTTCCGACTTCATGTAGAAGAACTAAAAGTGAGGGTCTAATTACAGTTTATCATTTAATCCTCTCATTTAAACAAGCTCTCTTGAAAATTCAAATCTCCGCCTCTCATATATAGACCAAAAAAATGAACTAGTACTCCAAACAATTCAATATTTGCACTCATATGTTTTAAAAAAATTAATAGATGAAGTTAGGCATGGCCGCGCAAGGACTTTATTGTTCTAGTCTCAAATCCCTTCATTTTAACGAACACTCTTTTTAGAAATTCAAATCTTGGACTCCATATATAAAATCGAAAATGAGCATCTAATTACAATTTTACCATCTAACTCGCTCATCGAAATGATCTGTTTTTGAGCAATTCGAACGACGATCTCTCACATGCAGACCAAAAGCACGACTAATCGAAAACATTTTTCATCGGACACAAATAATTTTAACACTTACTAATGGTAGATATGAAAATGCTTTAGAGTTGGGTAAAAACAGGGGAAAGGCAGAGGAGCAAGCATATGCATGTTGGTACATTTTGAATGAGACATGAGGGCATGAGACAGTCTAAGGCCCACAGTGCTGTAGAGGGGAAATAGTGCAAGACAACCCCATAGCTGTTTTCTTTCACTGTTTGGTCCCAAACACAGCTTTCCTCATTGTCATCCATCGACTAGCATTCAATGTTCCTTTATCCCTACTCCTTCATTTATTTTTTCATTGTTTTCCTCTGTTTTTTATCTTTCTTTTTTTTTTTTGTTTTTTATTTTTGTACGACGATGCATATACGAGACATCGAAGGAGCAATCCGATAATCTCACTCGAGCTCCTACACACTTTTTTCACAAAACATCTGAAACCAAACCTTTCATGAGGGGTCGGAGATGACCCATCAGTCCAAAAATTAAATTCTCAATTGTTTTGTTATTTCTCGGTTGATAGACTCGATAATTTAAATTTACGAAGAAGGTAAGAAAGAAAAACATGATCGATTTTCCTCGGCCATTACATCTCACATTAAAATTTGAAATATGACCATTTGAAGGGAAAATTCAAGGCTTGCTCATAAGTTTTTAAAAATTTTACTTTATGCTATTTATAAGGCATCAAAAGAGTAATCCAATAATCTTCCTTGCATTCTTGTACAATTTTTTCTTTTTTCTTTTTTTTGCAAAAGATAACCTAGACAAAAAAAAATTACACTCTTGATAATTTAATTATTTCTTAATTAATGGAGTCTAGAATTTAAATTTTATTCAGAGGATAAAAAATATGATAATTTGTTTTTTAAAAAAAGAACATAATATATTTCCGTCTCCCTCTCTAAATTTCCTTATCTCGTGGTTGACAATTATAGTTATGTTATTAATAGTATCATAAATAGCTATTACGTCCCACTTAAATGCAAATAAATGAGACATTTATCGACAATACTGTTACCGTCTCATTCATATAATTTCGTTAATTATGGTTAAGCATTAGAAAAGTTTCTCAAGAGTAGCGATGGATCTTCTAAGCACTTATCAATTCTATTATGGTTGGGATGATGATTATTATTATTAATTTTTTTTGGTACTTTAGCAGTCTAAGCCTAAACTACACAATGAGAGATAACTCATTTCTTATTTCCTACCCATTCCTATTCTATTTGAAGCCTAATTTCTAATACATGCAACATTATATGAGCTGTATTTCAGGTGCAACTTTTGTTTGCCGCTTCGCGAATAGGGGTGACCAAAATAGGTCAGAACTTGATGGATGACCCATGACTCACCCATTTAAATCGCGTTCGGATTAGTTGAAAGTGACCCATTTATAAGCAGGTCAATTTGAATCGACTTGTTTAATGAATTGGGTACCTGCCAGGTGATATTAATTAAAGAGATGTATTATTTTTTACATTTTATATTTTTTGTTAACATATTAATAAATAAAAGAGATTAATAAATGAAATAAAAGTGTTTTTTTTTTTTTTTAGATATGTCACTATATATGAAATGCTTAAAAAAAAATTATATTTTTAAAAGGATTCTTAATGGATACCCGTTTGTTAACTAGGCGGGGTTGAGTTTATATATCAGTCACCTGTTAGTAAATGGGTCAGCTCGAACTCAAATCTGAACTCATTTACGACCCGTCCAAACTCAACCTGTTAATCCGTTTTGCCATCTCTATTTGTGGAGCAGAGTTAAAGGAGGGTGCACCCACCCTTCGAAAATCATAATTTTTTAATTTTGTATTTTATGAAGGTTGCCCTGTATCTTTATATAACATATATTATTCTCAATTTGAGTGAATTGTTGAATACAAGGAGAGCGAGGGAAAGGGATTAGGACCCTTTAGTTGTACTTATTACTGAATAATGTAATAGGTGATTTGATTTTAAATACATAGGCAAATTACTAAACTTAGTAAATCTTGTATTCTGTACATTATTATTTTTTTAATAATTGAATTGCAATCCCTTCAATTATGATAACATCTTTTTTACTTTTGCATTTTTAAAATTTACCAATTCAATTTTTAGTTTCAAAAACATGAGAGAGAGAATATAATGGAAGAAATTTAAATTTTCTTGTCACCACTAAACAAAAAAATTAAATTAAATTAAAAATTATTTTACCTGTCATTAATATTTAATTCTTTTAAATTTATAATCATGATTGAATAAATCTTTTCGTTAAAATAGATAAGTGCTTCAAGTGTGCTCTGTGATCGTAAAATACCCTTAAAATTGAAATGGAAGTTTTATAGGACAATTATAAGACTAGTTATGTTATATGGATCGAAATGTTGGTCAACGAAAAAACATAATATCCAAAAAGTAAAAGTTGTAGAAATGAAAATGCTTGAATGGATGAGTGATATAACATTAAAAGATAAATTAAGAAACTAATATATTCGTGGTAAGTTAAGTGTACCTCTTATAGAAGATAATATAAGGGATGATTGACTCAAATGGTATGAACACTTGTAAAATAGGCTACATAGTGCACCTGCGAAGAAAAGTGATTTAGTTACTGTGAGGGCAGTAGAAGGGATAGAGATAAACTTAAAATAACTTGAGAGGAGATAGTGAATAAGGATTTAATATTTTTGAATCTATAAAAAAAAAATAGTCCATAATCGCATAAATTGTAGGAAAATGATTCATATCGCGGACTCCACCTAATGAGATTAAGGTTTGATTTTTTTGTTATTGTAAAAAATACAGTAAAATTATTTTCCTTTTTTTCAAAAGAAAAAGAAACAAAATGCAAGCTGTATCTGACGGAGACGCAAGTGGTTACGCGCGCGGAGGGTTAAGTCAAAGGAGCGGGGACACGTGCCAGTCAAGTGCTGAACTCCAGTTGTAAACTAAAACCGTGTTCCCCCCAAATCTATGGGACCCGTCGACCCGAGACCCGGTCAACCGTCTAAAGCCGGTACACAGCGCCACCCCACGTGTGCTCCTCTCTTCTTTTATTTAAAAAATAACATTTTTTTATAAAGTAAAAATAGCTTCGCTTTCACTCAATACTTAGTTTTAATTTCTAAAAAGCAATTACGTTATGTAATCAAATTATGTTATTTTGGTTATTAAAAGAAATTAATAGTCTTAGGGAACTTTGTTAAACTTTTTAATGCCATAGCATGTGCCTCTCACGAAAACTATAATAAAAAACGAACCTAAATTTTTTAAATAAAATAGCATTTCAGAACTAATTCAGATTAACTTTTGAAGAGCAAAGATACGTGATTTTTAGTTGAATGAAAAAAAAAAATAGTTTCAAGTGACGAGATTCGAAACAACTAAATCAACAAAAAGGGTTAGGATTATAATCAATTAAAATTTTAATTGCATAAAGTTTGCTGAAAGGTCTTTTTTGAGAGACTCATAAATTCAATAATTTTTTTTTTTGTATCAATTGAAAATATATAGAATTAAATGTCGTTATCTCTGACCTTATATTCTTTTACGCCACTCTTAGACTTTGAAAAATCAAGAGACCCAAAAATGGTAGTTACCAAATATGTGTTTTTATCTAAGTCATTGTAACACATGTTAGATGTGCACTTTACATATATACTTCATTCTTGTGTAGAGATTGAATACAAAAAGTAAAATGAGATAAATAAGGCAACTTGTGATTTTGGGAACCCTAAGGTTACGAGTTCGATTCTTTCTTGAAAGTTTATCCTAGTGAATAACCAAAAGTGCGTCAATGGGTGGATGATTTTCATCCCCCAGATTTGGTTCTGCACCGTAATGTTCAAAGTGACGTGATGATAACTGAAGTCCTTAAGTTATAAAAAAAAAAAAAAAGATAAAATTTGAAACTCATCAATTTTCTTTTGTAAGTCTTTCTCTGATATAAATATATACTTCTGTTCTGTAGAGGTTCATTGAATTTAAGTTACATAGCATCGAGAGATAGCTTGTTTGTCTTTAACATCGTATCCTTTTCTTACTTTCATCTAAAAGTAGGACCCCAAATCCAAACCCTAACTTTACTTTTGAGACCAACATGATATTCCATGGGTGTGGCGCTATTAAAATATTATTTGTTATGATGCAAGTTATTTGACTTTAACCTTCTCTACTCTGGAGAGATGGATCGGGCCTTCATGTCAGGCCCAAGTAAAAGGCCCATTCATCAGTTACAGGCTTACAGCACACATCTAACCGCGTGGTCCCGGGAGGATGAAATGGACAGCCCAACAACGAAAGGACATTTCTGTCATTTCACAAGAAAGAAACTTTAACGGATTGAAAATTTGAGGAAGGCCCCAATCAGTTTCCGAAGTTCGGCCGCAAAGCAAGGCACCGTTTTATCCTCGTTGTGAATGTTACTCATCGTTGCAAATGATCAGAATACCCCCCCAGCCAGCTGGACAAACTGGAAAAATTTAAACACTCTCAAGCAGGATGCGTGGGGGCATTTTGGTCAACTTGACAAAGACTTTGATTGGGTTTGATGCCTTTTGCACTTTTTGGGTCTAATTTACAGTGAAGAATTTTTTAATAAAAAATAAAAAATTCTTATATGCATACTATCAAAAATAAAATTTATTTTAATATAATTAAAAATTAAGAAAAATTAAATATTAATGATGTGTGATATTAGGGTTTTATTTACTGATTTAACTAAGGCTCTGTTTGGAACTCATAAAATATTAGGAAAATGAAAATATATAGGAATCGACATTTTCATGTTTACATATAAAGGAAAATAAGAAAGAAAATAAAAAATATACCAAATTTATAAATAAAATTTTGATTTTATACATTATTAATATTTTTAAAAAATTTTTTTTAATCATATTAAAATAAGTTTTCTTCTTTGATAATATTTAATACAAAAGAAAAATATAAGAGAAAAATGATTTTCCTCCTTATTTTCCTTTTCTTTCATTTTCTCAACTAAATTCCTTGATTCAAACGAACCCTTAGAAAATCAAATGTTAGGAGAAGTTTGTGAAGCTTATGAAATTTCTGAAATATCAAAGAAAGTTTATCTTTTTTTATCAAACTTTAAGGGAGATTAGTGTTTTTTATTTTAGTAAAAAGTTAAATTATTAGGAACTTAAAAAAATATTAAAAATGAAAGAAAATGTTATCTAAAAAACAAGATTTTAATATTATACATCATTAGTATTTGGTTTTTATAATTTTTAATTATATTAATTTTTTTATTTTCAATAATACATGGTACAAAAGGAAAACATATTAAAAAATATTTTTTAACATTTACTAAATCAATTGTATAAATAAATTCTTAAAAATATCGCCCAAATAAAGATAATTCAAAATAATTTTATTTTTAAGATGAGAGTAAAATCAAAACACTGTGCTGCACGCGCCATGTGAGCGCGTGCCAAGCAGATAATCCCCAAATGGAGTGTACAAATCCATAGGGAAAGGTACATGGATATGGAGACTTACCAAATATAATATATATATATATATATATAAAATTTCATGAGAAGAGAGCTGTTTGGCACCCTTTGTTTTGTTTTACTTTACTTTATATTATTTTATTTCTCATAGCCAAACAAGGAATGGTTTTTGGGGAAGTCATGGTTTTGCCTTCATAAATTTTTTTTAAAAAAAAAATGTCAAAAAAGTGACATGCTCACAGGATGGCTTCCAATTCTGTCATTATGCCTTATCTTTTTTTTAGTCTTCCCTAACAATAATCATAATTATTATTAATTAATAGCTATTGCTCATAATAATTATATAATAATAATAATTTTTTTTCTATCTGCATATTCTTGTTTTTACTAAAACGCTGACTTTGAGAGTATGAATTTGGAATATTGGATTTGAATTTGAATGCACTTCGATAAATTTCAATGCAATTTTGTATTACACTTTATTTAATATAATATAAATTCAAATTTAAAACTTATTCAAATATAGATGAAAGAGTGACAAAGGATGAAGTGGGGTCCATTCAAGTTCGAGACAATAGTTAGACATTGTCCTTAAGAGTGACAAAATGGGGCGAAACTTTGCGGGTGATTTGTGACCTGTTCGTTTAAATCAGGTTTGAATTTAATGCACCGGACCCAATCAGTTTATTTAACGGGTTCGGGTCAGGTCACCTGGTAAGTGACCTGTTTATAACCCGTTTAAAAATAAAATGAAAGAATGTTTTTTTTTTTTAAATGTCATTTTATATTAAATGTTAATTTTTTTTAAAAATAAATATACTATATATTTTAAACGGTTGACCTGTTTATTAAACGGGCGGGTTTGAGTTTACATAGTAGTCATCAGTTAATAAACAGGCAACCCTACCTGTTTATGACTTGCTCAAACTGAGCCCACTAACCTGTTTTGCCACCCATAATTGTCCTTAAGTTCTATATTTCAAACCCTCATTCAATATCAAACAATGAATCTATTTATTTATTTAAGCTACGTTTTTTTATTATAAAAGAACCAAAATTTTATATTTATTCCTTAATTTTATATTTATTCTAACAAATTTAAAAGTTTTTGGATGATAAAATATTATTTTTTACTTGAAAATATAAATTTATTTTTGCAAACTAGGGAGATATGGAATACGTCTAGTTTTACACTTAATTTACGCTTAATTCTCTCTGAATCACTTAATTTCTGAATTAGTTCAATGAATTATTAGTTGTTCAATTTCATGTTTTAATATCTTTTTAATGTCTCAAAATAAATAAAAATCCTTACTTAAATATTCCTTTTAATAGTTTAGCTTTGTTGAATAATTATTGAACTAAACTA
Source organism: Malania oleifera (assembly GCF_029873635.1). Taxonomy (NCBI): domain Eukaryota; kingdom Viridiplantae; phylum Streptophyta; class Magnoliopsida; order Santalales; family Ximeniaceae; genus Malania; species Malania oleifera. Next base: position 40,004,563 of record NC_080427.1, on the reverse strand, counting down.
AATTAATTAAATAGATGAATTAATGTTTAAATTGCAATATTTACCTTCCTAAATAATTTTTTAAGTTTCTAACTAATGCTTCAACTTTTAGTTCAGCATATATTATGTTTATAATATTTTTAGTCATTTGAATCAAACCTTTAGCCCAATGATCATTCTCTTTTTCCCCTTCATTCGGAGATAGGAGATTTTTAAATCCCGATAATTACACAAGATATGAGGTTTCGAATTCGAAAGAATAGATGAGATCGTTTGAGCATATCTTTTTGAAAAGTTGTACTTGAATTCAGCTCATGCTGATAGACACTTCGAGAAAAAAATAAACTCATTAATTAATAATAAAAATGTATTACTAAAATTTTAAGACCCCCGAACTAATTAAATTATTAGTGATAATTTAAGCAATAAAAAATCGGTTATAAGATAATATCTATTTATTTCTATTTAGTCACATTTTCTCTCAAAATCACAAATATTAATTTTTTTTGTGAAACTAGTCAGTGAGTCGGATAAAATAAATCTCTTTAATTTTTTTTTTACTGTTTACTTGTTTATTTATTTATTTGTAATTTCCAATACTGCCCTTAAACAAGGAAAAAAATATCCTTTCACCCCTTGTTACTATATTTTCCTCCTCAGTTCTTCTATTCAGTTCGCTCTGCCTCTGCTCCTTCTGTTGAGCTCTAAAACCTCAGATGGCAGAGATCAGTTCCGTCGAACTTCCATCTTTTGTTTCTCTTTTCAAATCTTCTAATCTAATAATTTCTGTTCTTTCCTGATCTGGGTCATCGTTAGTTCTCGCTCAGATCATAGTTTCCTCACCTTCATATCAGTCTTCTCTATTTCTACTTTTGAACCCAAGAGCAGAGACGAGAAACGCTTTTGATTCGTGGCGATTGAGGAATTTCTTGATTTTTATTATCTGATTCTGAGAAATGGGTTTTGTATTGAAAATGCAAAGCACCGCAGTTTCTAATCAGGTTAGCTTCATTTCTGAAGTTGTTTTTCTCTCCAGCACATCTGAGAGGAAGCTGTGTTTTCTGCAATGGTGTGGGTTTCGCTAAAGATATATATTTTTTTGTTGGTTTATTGTTTGTTCAGTTCGAACAGCCCTTTTATTGATTTGTGTCTTTTCCTGCATCTGTGTTAAGTGATGGTAACTTGGGTTTTGTTGTTTGATTAATGTAATGAAATTGTTTGGCTATTTGTATGTGGAGTTTCTATACGGTTTCAATCTGTTGAATGCTGTTTTTGAAGATGATTTAGGTTTATGGTTTCTTTTTTTCCTTTTTCCTTCGATTCTTGGTCTCTGAATGAACCAATATCCACCCCAAAAAATAATAGCTAACAGAGGAAAAAGGGAGGAAAAATAAAAAGAACTTTGTCATTTACTGTTTTTTGGGTAGAGATTTTTTACTTTGGTTTGTGTAATTCTTCTTCCTCTCTCTCTCTCTCTCTCTCTCGGTTATATTGTGCTAATTTATAAGTTAGACTAGAAGGACACAGATTTGTTTGTATTTGTGATGAATGCTTTTGTTTTTATTCATTTTTTTCGTTTTAATTAGTCTGAAAATTTTGTCCCATTCATTAAAATTGTTGCTTCTGTGTCAAATTTTCAGCCCCAACTGGTTTAAATCTATGGATTATTTTTGTGGTTTGATCTAAACTGTTACTAGGCTGTTGGGTTGTGAGAATCGGCATCAGTTATTTCCCTACAAGTTTGCAAAAGTCTGTGCACTTCACTTGTTGGAGCAATTTGTTGCGATGTTGATTTAGGCTTTTTAATAAATCTCCCTATCTTTGCAGAAATCTTATTCAGTTTGAGATTTTCTTTAACAAGGTTTTCAAAGGATGGGTAGAGGTAGGGGAAAAGGGAAAAAGCAGACTGTCATAGCTGCTCGTGATGATCCTGGGAGTGGAGACGAGGAAAAAATTCCAACCTACAAGAGAAGAGGCAGGCCACAAAAACCATTGAAGGATGATATTGAAGATGATGACGAAGAAGCAGAGAAGATAGAAGAAGAAGAAGAAGAGAATGGAAAAGGCTCAACCCCAGTCAAGGATATGAAAAACCTGGCTGCCACAGAGAATGGAAGGAAAAGAAAGAGGTCCTCGCAGGTCAAAGAGAATTCTGATATGGCTAAAGAGGAGAATGGAGTTGGGACCAAATCAGCTGTTGATGGTTCAGTTAAGTCCGTTGGGTTTCGACAAAATGGGAGCCGGCGTAAAAGCAAGCCTCGGCGGGCTGCTGAAGCTGGTGTTGAGTGCAAGTGAGGTTTGGTTCAGCTGTTGTGATGGTTTTCAATCTCCAGATAATTAACTAGTGTGGAGTTAGACAGCGAGAGAGTGTTGGTTAATATAATGGTTTCCTAATTTTATTTTGTTTATGTAATTTTCAAATCCATTTTCTTACAAATGGATGGAGCTTTTGAACAAATTATTATGCTGAATATCTAGCAAGGAGCTACCACTACTTGATATATTAAGTAGTTTTCGTGTTATGTATCCATCACAACCTACCAAAAGCTTTTTCCTTCATCCAGCGATATGACTTTTCTCAAGTATATGTGTTGTTACAATTGGCTTTCATTTTTCTCATGAAGAGTTTTTGTTGCAATTTGAGCTGATGCATATTTAGACATGCATATTTGTGAGAGTCAACAATATCAGGGAGTTTTCCCCCTTTTAAAAACTAAGTTCTGCACCAGTGAGAATGAGATGATTTGATGCAGGTTGAGGCTCAAAAGAAGTGTATTAGTGTTGCTGTATATGATACTGCTCATAAAAGCTTTGACTGAAGATGCGAGTAGTGATTGCTTAACAGCAACGCGGTGCATCATTTGCGCTGCTAACACCAGTGGCCAAGACATGGGTCCATTGAAGATTGATGAACTTTTTGACAGGTAATTTTTCAAATTTTGATCCATTTTGCACATCTGTAGCTCAAGTTACATGGAAGGTGCATTCTTTTGCTTCGACTCTTGCTACATAATCCTTTATGTATGTTGCCATTATTGAAATGAGTTTATTTCACCTGGAAAATAATTTTCAGCCTTGAGTGGGCTTCATTTTAATTACGATATCCCTAAAAATGCGAAATAAAAGAAGGAACAAGAACTCATCTCAAAGGTGCAATCAAAAAGGGGAAATAATGGATTTGCAGAAGAATGGCCTTCCTGGTGATGAGTCAGGACTCCTACCTGCATAATTGAAGGACAGTGTTTGTTTTATAATGCGGTGGCCTTCTCTGAAAGGGGTTTGACCTTGTTATAGGTAGGGTTTTTTGTTGGTGCATCTTTCTTTTTTATATTGGGTCATGTTCTTTGAGTTTAAACTGTTATTTATTTGCCGTGCTTCTGAATTATGGCAGATTTTAAGGATGAGGTTCACAAATGAAAAGCATTGGGATATTTATGTGGCATACATTCATGGCAGTAGATACTTTGAGAAACTTGAATTCTTTACATTCATTGACGCTTCAAAACTTAAGGCAAAACTACAAAGAAATTAGAAATTTAGAGCAATAAATGTTTTAAGGAACTATGATATGGCTGCATGTTATATTAGCGCAACCAAACTCAAACTTTAAGATGTTGAGATGACTAGCTTGAAATGCGTTTGTTTAATTCTTGGGCTGAATGATTTCTTAGACTTCAAATTGAGCTGGTCTTATTTTTATCTTAGTTTTCAGTTTGATTTAGGCTTGACGTTAAATTGAGCTAGTCAAGATGCTTGATATGTTATTAGTTGGAATATTTGAAACTTGAGGCATTTCAGTCCTTTGTTTATCAGGTTGTAGCAACTTGTAAGCAATGGCCTGTGTTGCAGTTAGTGCATGCTCGCTTGAATTGGAAACTTCATAGAAACATATTAGTTGAAGGAAAAAAGAATTTCACTTTCACCGCTTCACGAGCATAAATGTTTAGTTTGCACCATTGAGGATGTCCCCATCCCGTTGATTATTCTTTTGATCTAAACTCACGATGGGGATAAATGCTGAGTTACTACATTATCATCTAAATGTTATTGTTCAAACTTGCTTGGATTATGTTAAGGATATAAATTTTGGATTAACTATATAAACATGACTTTCTTTGAGTTTTTGTATCCTTGGGGCTTATTAGCCGGATATATTGTTGTTTTTGCGCTGCCTGGTTACATGAAGGGGTCGCTAACCGAAGGTGTCGTCTCCATGTTCTCTGATTTGCGTGGGCGCCTTTATCTGCCATTATTGACTTCTGTTTAGAAACCTAAGGTGCCTATTTCCATGTTCAGATTTGTGTGGTTCTTCGCATGCTATTGACTTCTATTTGAAAGAGCATGGAAAACAAGGTATAGGGATTAGTAGTTTCTTGGGCCTCTTTGAGGGTTTGTTTTGAAAGATCATTCACCACTTTCTCCTAGGTGCAAGGGTAATGTCCAATTATCTTTGGTTCCTATCGAAATCGTTGACCTTTTTAGACCCATGATCCATCTAATCTGGGCTGTAATGAAGTGCTAGTAATTCTGCTGATCTAATCCCCTCTTTTTGATATACTTTGAACTTGGTTATCGATATCAGACTTTTCTTTGGGTATTTCTTTTTTAAAGTCATTTTAAAATATATTATCTGTGATATTGTACCTTGTCACCATATATTGAAATGTGTGTAAACATATGCTGGTAGGAATTTTCAGTCGACTTGATTGTGTGTGTGTGTTTTTTCCCAATCCTATAATCTAGGATAATTTGTGGGCATGTCTTTTCCAGGCTCAACTCCTTGTAGTCGTCCTCTGCTTCTTACCTTTTTTGAAATTAGAGTTACTGAGATTGGTGTCGTGAATACTTATGCTTGTTTGTAGAATAAGATTGTCTCTCTCATTTTTCATTTGGAGAGACAAATTAAGATTGAGCAGCATCCATTTGAAACCCCATATACCAATGTAAGATACCATTTCCCCAGGATTTTACTTCTGGGACAGTGGACAGAAACAGAGGGGGCTGGCTATTGCCTCCATGTGGAGAAGAGGTTAGAGCTGCAACCGAGTTCAGATGAGCCTTTGGTCCATTTGGAAGAACGAACGGTCAGGTCTTAGATTTAGATTTGTATAAAATTCATTTTCTGATTTGCACAATTTTGAGTTCGAGTTTGATGTCCTGTTCCCGAACACAGGGTTAGGCAAGTCCTACCGATTTGGTATTTGGGCTTGGCTAAGGATGCCAAGTGGCATCTTGTTGAGCCCATTGTTCCCTGTCTGGGCTTTCCATGGCCTTTTGGCCCAGTACTACTTGGGCCCTCTTGATGGGTTTGAATATGTTTTCTCTAGTGGACATCTTATCCAAATCTAATACATCTTTAATTTTAAGGTCTCTTCAAATATAAAATTAATCATTTTTTAAATTTATTTTCATGTAATTAATTATTTGATTTTATTTTTATAGGCTTATGTTTCTCTGATTAGCATCGTGTTGCTATGAATTATATTGTAAGTTGTTGGACAAAATATAATGAAATAATAATAAAATTTTATTGAAATTTAGAATTTGTATATGAATATTTTTAAGATGTTAAAAAATTGATTTTAAAAAATTGTATTATGGATTAGTCATTAGCTAAGTATGAAATGTTTGTGTTAGTTACAACTACTTATATTTGGTTTGTTGAGACATACCTAATATTTTTGTATGTCACATTTCCTTTGCTATTCAATAACTAATATTTACCCTTTCTATTTAGTTAAAAAAAAATTGAACATTGTCGGTACCTCTACATGAGAGATATGTGCAAATAGAGTTAGGGGTGAGCATTCGATCGGTTCGGTTAAAAAATCTCATTAGTTGAATTGATCAAAATTTCATATTAAATCGAACTCAAAATCGATCGAACCGAATTTCAGTTAAATGGGTTAATCGATTGAATATTTTAATATATAAAAAATATAGATTTTTTAGTATATATAAAGTATAAATAATATATATAATATATAAAAAAATAAATAAAACTTTAGTATATATATAATATAAAATATTTTAATATATAATATATATAATTATTTATTATTAATCTATACTATTCAATTAATTCGGTTAATCGAATTAACCGAATCGAAAATTGAAAACAGAAAACCAAAATTTAACAAAAAATGAAAACAAAACCCAATCGACCACATTTAGTTGGTTAATTTGGTTTTAATCAAATTATACTCACCCCTAAATAGAGCTGGTGTTTGTAGTGACAACAATAATAGTTTTCTTAGTTTGTTTTTTCAATATTAAAGTTATGTTATGAGATCTTTGATGTGAAGACTCGTTAGGTATGAGCATTTTGAACTATTGGGCTTTTTAGGTCAAGTTGAATATAAATTTTGCATTGAAATGGATAAAATTTTATGTAAAAAAATTAGGATTTGTTTGGTATTGTTATAATTTTTTGTTTTCTATTTCTATTTCTAAATAATGAAAAAAAAGAAAATTTTATGATTTTCACTTGTTTTAGCCGCCTATTGTTAGAAATTTTAATATCTAGAAATAGTTCTTTTGATTAAATCATTCATTTTATACATTTTCAAATAAAAAAAATGATTATATGAATTTAAATAAAATATATATATAGATAAACTTTTTTTTAAAAATAATAAAGCCAATTGCAAAATATTTTTACTATTTTTCAATAGGCATGTCTTATAAAATTTTTATTATAAAATAAATTTTGAAAGTACAACAAGTAAGTAAAATAATTATATTAAATTTTTTATTATAGTATTTTTTTAATGTGCATTATTTTGTAGTTTTATTATTTTAATCATATTGTTAGTATATTATTTGATTTAAAGAGATAAATTTTTTTAATTAATTTAATAATTTATTTTAGTTTTATAAATATTAACCAAGTAGGTTGTTAGTTTCTAGTTTTTAATTTCTGTTTTTGATTTTTAATTTTTATTTTTATAATTTTTGACAATAATATTAAATGGTCCGTTAATTTTTATTAGATTCAAATACGCTACAAAATCTACCAATATAAGTCTTCTTGGCAAAGAATAAATCTTCTAATTCAATCCCTTTGGTCTTAATGAAGAAATTATTTGGGGTTGGAAATTGGCTTGATCTCTTTAAAACCATTGACTTGGGCTTGGGCTTGGGTTTGGATTTGGGCTTGGACTTAAATGTTTAAATGGTCCAATAAATCTTGACCTACATATTTAATTAACAAATCTAGGTAACTTTTTAAAGCAAGTTAGATTCATTTAATAATACCAGTACCACATTTATTTTTTAAAAATATTCTAAAGCTAATTCAAACAAATGAAAAAATATTTATGTTTTTATTTTTCTTTTCAATAATAATTAATAAAAATGAGTTCATATATTAAGATTATTATAATTGTCACGTAATTTTATGTTGTTCGTTATTTTTATGTTTGTAGAGGACATACTATTCTACCTTCATTGGCGTATAATTATAAGTGATACAAAATTTTTTTAGAGCTAGGTGGTGTTCAGATATGTGATGTATTTACTAAATTTTAACGAAATAATAAGATATATATTTTCAAATTTGAAGGTCTATAAATTCTATATATGTTATTTTACAAATCTTTATACAAAAATAATATGTTCCCCTAAATCACTCTCCCATGAAATTTATAATTGAATTCATAAACAGTAGCTGTAAATTGAATCAAGTCTAAAAAATTGATCTTAATATAGAAGACAATACTATGTTTGATCCTAACTTCCTAATTGATAATCCCTCTAATAGTTCACTTTCTTATTGTGAATCTCTCTTTTAAGAAGTTTGGCGATGTTAATATTTAATATTCTATTTACATTAAAAGAATTGTCATTGTTAATTTCTTTAGATTTCAAAATGCAATAACCAGCATCAGTTGAGTTGACAAAACCATTTTTCTGCCTAAAATATATTCAATTGCATCGGTCTAGAACGAATTGATATTAGACATGTGCCAATAATTCTTCCTCTTATACACAAAAATTCTTCAACAATTCAGTCACATTCTCTATTTCATATCTCAAGGGATAAGGAAATGTACCTATTTGATAGTTATAACCTTCTTCATTCCTCGAAAAAGCTCTTACTGTAGTGAAGTATAATTTGCCATCACACAAATTCAAGAAGTATATTGGCAAATAGATATTTAATATCTAATAATATGAAAACTAAACACGGCAAGCTAAAGTTTAGGGGCCTAAAATAGGGTACTAGTTAATTTGTGTTAATCGTCCCACCCGAAGTATAGAGTTAGAGGGGGGGGGGGGTGAATGAACTCTTTTCACGTATTTAAGAACTTCTCTACAAAATAAAAACTCTTGACAAGATTCAAGTAATTATATCGCAATATACACAAAATAAATGATGCACAAGATAAATAATATAGAGAAGGGTAGAGAAAATTCAACACCGATATTTTTACGTGGTTCGGTACCAAGCCTACGTTCATGCCTTAGCACCAAGTCAAGGATTCCACAATCCACTATAAGTACTCCTTCACCAGCGGAGCAAGCCTTACAACTCGAGAACAAATCCATACCCACTCACAGAGAGACTTCGGTTCACAAAGAACCTTCCCAACTACAGTTCACAAAGAACCTTACAAAAAATTGAAGTTTACAAATCAATGCCCCTTAAATGAGCTAATATGAAATACAATCCAAACCTCACACTTCTCTCTCAAGCATTGAATCAAACACAATTAAAGACCAAGAGAGAATTGAGCACTTGAATATGAACTAAGTTGCAAGGTGTTAGGTTTTGTACAAAAAGATATTTTTCACTATGAACTTGTATAAATCACCAAAATCATGCTAAACAAGGCTATGAACTTGTATTTATAGCCAAAACCCCTACTAGCCGTTGGGAGCAATTCCCATGAGAAACTTGCTGTTTTCTAGCCGTTAAGGCACTGGGCACGAGACCACCTGTCAACGAGTCCCCTACACTTGTCGACTAGTCACCTAGGTAGGAAACTTGCGTGGGTTATCGGTTTTACTCGTCGACTAGTGTTAACTACTCACTTGTCGACGAGTCCCCTATTCTCGTCGACGAGTGCCCTAAATCAGAAAAAGTCCTCAACATAAAAGTTGTGGAATTTTTTTCTTAACTTTCTAGGGACACCAAGATCGTCCTTTTAGGATTTTTTTAGAAAAAGTTATGTCCCAAACACCAAAGGGTATTTTGGACTCAAGGCTGCATTATGCCAGTCGACAATTGCTCTGTTTTTTCTTATCAAAAAGTCTTTTAATGACTTAAAACATTCTTGGACAAAAGTATATGAACTATATTAAGTCTAATTAAGTTTAATACTTGTCCAAAAGAGTTTTCCTATGAATATAAGATATCTTGTTAATAGAAACACATTTGAAAAATCATTTTGATATCTTATATACTTTCATGTCTTTTATGAAAATATAATTGACTTTCTTTGAACCTTAAGGATAAAAGACTCGTTTTGACACAAATGAGATCAAGTATGAAAATGTTTACAAAAGTAAGATGTTTGAAAACTTGTCCCTTTAGAAAACATATTTGAGTTTAGGATTCATTTGATAAACTCTTTAATTTAACTTTGAAAACTATGAAAGTTGAGTTTATGACTTAAGGTGAAATTCTATAAATTCATGTATCCTAATATGCATGCATTTGCTCAACTCTTGCTCAGAAATCATGCAAGAAATAAAACCGTAAGAGTTACAAAATATGCTACCTCAAACACACCCCATTATAAATAAACAATTTAACACTAAGCTTCCTTGGGTGCTTGAGTCATTCCGAGTGAGTGTTCTTTTGATCTTTCCTTCTCGACGTCAACTCGGTCCAATCTTTGCCTTTGATTCAGTACTTTATGTATTTGTCACTTGAACCTGTACTAAACGTGACCTACAAAGATGGAATGCACTAGAAATAACAAATAGGTTAATATCATCAAAACATATTATTTATGATTATATAACCCCCCAAGACTAACAAATAATTTGGATACAAAAGTAAGCCAAATTGGCTTATCGGTTGAAAGGTCAATTTGCAGTGTAACTAACATAAACAAAGACACTTATACTGTGTGAGATGATTTGTTTAATTTCCCAATCTAATTTAAATTTCCATATAAGAGACAATTTTTCATAACAAACATTTCATTATAGGTTTTGTAATTCATTTAGGAATGCACACCGTGTCATGTCTTACACTAACTAGAATTTGTCTTTAAACAACTCAATAAATTACGCCATAAGACATCTTATAAGAGAAAAAAAAATTAAGTCATTAATTTAGTTTCCTTTTAGTAGAAATGGACACACAATAATATTATGACTATCAGCCAAATCAAACCTAGTGAATGTATCCCTCGACAACAATAGTAATAGGGACTAAAGAGAACATCAAAATCTCATTATAGAAATTATCCTCTTCTAAGCATATATATATATATACATAAGCTCTAAACCAATAGAGCCCACTAATAAAAATTTCTTTTCTTCAGCTGGACACATAAAAGTTAAAACAAATAATGAGATGTTATAAGATATTGTAACAAATTTGGTATTTTATGTTTTAGTTTATTCATGTGTATTTAATCTAATTTTGTCAAAATTACATTCAACTATTTATCTGAAAATTACAGTAAAAGTGACATCTATTTTCTAGGAAATTTCTTTTTCAAGCATTTTCACATAATATTATAACAATAACAACATTTACATTTGGTTTATTATGAGCTCGTTATTATTTTGTCATATCAAAATTTGTTCGTAAAAACATTTTACATTATAATGTACCAAAGAACTTAGTTCATTAGTATTTTGTAATAACAAAATTTGTTTGTAAAACTATTTTGCATGATAATGTACCAAAGAAATTGGTTGGAGAACATAATTATGAAAATATTTAGTGCAACACAATGCCTAAAATTCAATACTTTGGCTCAAAAGGAGTTTACATTAGTCATTCACTGTTGTCAAATTAAACATAACAAACTTTAATAGAAAACTCATTTAATTTTGAAACTTTTTTCAATTCAAATTAGGTACCTTTTGAAATGTTTGATACTCTTCTTTGCAATGTATCAAATAATGCACAATTTGAACGCTTGTTGAGAAAGTTATTTAAAGTATGTTCCTTGGATCATAAAATCATCTATTAGTTTACTTCTTTTTCTCTATATGTAATGGTGTGTTTTTGTTTTGGGGTAAAGAAGCAATAAATTCAAATTTTAAATTAGGCCAACACAACATAAGGTTTCTAAAAATGGCACTTCATCTCCTATATTTTCAAAAAGTACCAAAGAACCTCTCGAGATTTAATTTTATTGACAAAATAAACTTTCTATTAGTTTATCGTTAGTCAACCATTATGTATATATAAAAAAAAATTAATTTTTAGTCATAAGAAAATGATGTTGAAATTGGTGTATTCTCAAGAGGGGAGTGAATTGGGTATTTAAAAATTCTTCTTAGGTTAAATCAGATTCCACAAACAGAATTACACAAATCTAGTGTCTTTCTATATAATCACAAACTCAATCAAATGTTCAAACGATAAACATAAACATATAGGTGCAGAAAGTAAATTGTAGAAAATAAAACTAACACTAGATATGTTATCGGGGTTCGGGCCAATACTGCCTACGTCCCCGCCTTAATTCACAAGTACAAGAATTTCACTATCGGCTCACTTCACGGGTGGAGTGACATCGATTACAACCAAATCAATTAATAGGGCTGGTCTCAACCTACAACTACATCTTACTAAGATGGTGCACCTAACTTTCCTAACCGAGTTTAAGTCAATCCGGGACTATTCACAGGGCTAGTCTCCCTCTTCCGATCATATGTCGGGAATACAATATATATGAAAATTTACGTACAAACAAATGTTTCTTACACAAGCAGATATGTACCACTATGAAACTCAAATACACTTGCACATGATATGAAATATAAGCTCAAGTGAGTATGTGTGATTTTCTCTCAAAAATATTTTTATGTAAAAAATGTGAGAGAAAAATAATAATGATGATCTTTGATCTAAACACAAGATATTCAATAGGTGTTTTTAAAAGATCTAAAACCCAAATACTTTCTCCTAAAATATTTTGCAAAGAGAAGTGTATGAGATATTTGGAAATGTGCTTACAAAAATATTTATGCAATAAACTCAGTGTAAGCCTTTGAATCTTGCAATGATACTGCAAAGACTCACAAGCTAAAAGGAGTTTTCCCAAACAAATATTTATCAAGGAAAATAATATGGGAAATGCTTTAAAGAGATTCTCTCAAAATGATTTTTCAAAAGATGAAGTGTATATGAGAATAATTGCTTAAAAATGTGCCCAAAAGATATATGCTCTCCAAAAGAGATTTTTCAAATAAGAATGTGTGGGAGAGTATAAAAAATATATAAGAATCAAAAAATATTTCGGGAGGATTTTCTCTCTAATCTTAACCTTAAAAATCATTAATGGAGGGGGTATATATAGACTCAAGAAGATTTTCGACTGTTAAGGACATATTAGGGATTTTAGAAATTGTTTAATGAAAAATTAACCCTAATTACGGTAGTAAAATTGTGGCAACCCGAGAGTTTCGGTCGCTCGAATAGACACAATAGAAAAAGTGAACTTTTGAGGTTCGGGCGTCTGAATAAGGGTTCGATTTGCTGACCAAGATGATTTTGCAAAAGTCTGAGATACGGTCGCCTGGTGTCAAGTTCAGTTTACCGAACTTCAACTTTCGGTTGCCCAAGGTGGATTTGAACGTGAAGTTCAGGCATCTGGGGAAGGTGAAAAGTGACCGCTCAAAGGTTCGGTCTCCCGCGGACACTCAGTTCAATTTGGTTCAGTCGCCCGAACCAAGTCAAAATTGTTGACCAGTCAACCATTTGGTCGACCAAGGTGTTTTCAACGCACACAGTTCGGTTGCTTGAAGCCCTTTCACACTTAAGATTTTGTCTTGATTTTTAGCAAAAATTATGTGCAGAGACTTAGGGTCAATCTAGGGTCTTTTTACTTAGTCCCAAAAATCCGACATCGGTCGACTAAAGAATGCCTTATGGTCATTTGGTTCCCTATGGTCAATTTACGGTCATATTGAACTCATTCATATCATGCATGCAGATGCAAATATTATAGACCATAATATTACAGGTCAAATAATGAAACAAAATGCATTATACAAAATAAACAATAAGTCTTCTTCTTCTTTGCTCTTCTGAAGCTTAATGCCACAAAATATATGCGTTTTACATCCTTTCAGGTTTCCATTTCCTTGCCTTACGTGTGTGTTTGAACTAGAGTCCTATTCAAGTACTGAGTGAACACATAAGAATTTTGCGGTTTGTTATTATCAAAATCAGAGATCAAATTCAAAAAGTCAACAAATGATATTTTTAAAATGATACCTATTTAATATAAAATTGAAATAATTGGTCAACATAATATCTTGAAAGCTAATTAAGTGACTCAAATACCTAATAGATTCTCAAAATAATTGGTTTATTTAGTCTAATTGCTTTAGATCAACTAATTGACATCAACATAACAAATAAAATTATTATTTTAATTTTTTTTAAATATATTTGAAAAATAAAATTACTAATAAATCATAAATATAACTAGAAATTATAATACTATAAAACATTTATTAGATGTAATTTTTGTAGACGCCCCATTTTTTGGGGGGCATTTATATAGCAAAATTTGGATTTTTTTTCCAATTTAATTTTAGTACTTTTTGAGGTCTTTTATTAGGTATAATTCCTCATTCAATTTTGAATTTAGTATATGGTTTTGTAAATATTCATCACAATGAAGATGGAAGATATATGGAAAATGAAAAAAAATAAAAATTGAACAAATGGAAAATGAACAAAATTTAAATACATTGAAAATGAAAAAAACCGGGTTCGTTTCCGCTCATGAATTCCTGAAATTTACCTCCTTTTGGAGTTATGGGGTCAGCTTCAAGGGGCGCAGGATTAGTCACGTGGATCATAAAATGGACACGTGGAAACCCGGTGCATAATCCAAAAAAAAATGAAAAAAAAAACGACAGAAAAGGAAAAAAAAATGAAACAAAAAATTTAGTGAGCATGTATCTTAATCTTTAAACCTGCACGCACAAAAGGAAAATGACAATTAGACAAGTAAAAAATTGTACAATTAAATATGTGAGTGAAATTAGATTTTAAGGCAAACATAAATGGATCAATTTGATTGATCAATCAAATTATGATGGATCAAATCAAAATTAATTGAATTGTTTTCGCAGACCCATAAATAGTGAGCTTCAGAAGGGATATAGGAAGTGAAAAAAGAATTGCTTATTGAAGAAAGAGTAAGGAGAAAATATGAGAGAAAAATATTGGGAGAACTTGAGGTTCAAATGAGAGAAGCAAAAGGCTGAAAGAAAGGTGACCGAGTAATTGAGACTAGAGAAATCAAGGGTGGTTAAAGATTTAATGGCTAGAGGGCAGAAGCAGTAAATGCATTGGTAGTGGAGACTCAAAATAACGGGCTTGAAGATTTGAAGAGTTAGAAGAAAAAGATTGGTTCTTTACATTTCGTTTAGTTTTGTTTTGATTTCTTGGATAATTAAAATTACAGAATTTTAAGTTCAAAATTTTGTAATTTGAATGTGAGTAGAATTTCAAAGCAAAATTCAACTTCATTTAAAAGGAAATGGCTTGTTGAGATCGCCAATACTTTCATTGGGCTTTTCAACTATAGTTTCCATTTTTTTGGATTTTCTTAAAAATTGTCACGAAATATAGTACAAATATATAAAAACTTAAATACAAATCAGACACAAACACGAATGCAAATATGATTCACAATAAGGCTGAGACACATATATCTTGCTCTCTTTAAGGAGATTGAAGTCGTATGTGATTTTTTTTTTTTTTTCAGCTTAGCTCATAACCGATACAACAAAACTTCAACTTGACTTGTCTCCCTTAGGATACACCCGATTTGAATCATACGACTCAATCCAATTTTGCACAAATATAAAGAAAGAGTCCAAAGCTCAATAAAAACACATTTCTTAAGTTGTCAAACTCTTCATACTTGGATGATATGATAGTATGATAATGGTGATGTAAAAGGAATTCTTTTTAGAGATTTATCTTAGAGTCAACACCTTAGGGTATTTATGGACATACAAGACCTAAAAATAAGGTCCAATTAATATAAACTTATATTTAAATTTATTCAAATTTATCCAAATTTATATCTAAAGTCCAAAATGCATGCATGCTCGCTCCCAAACATAGTGATAAGGTATTCATTATCCATGCAAGTATTCCTCTAGAAAGGGAGAGAGAGAGAGAGAGAGAGAAATAAAAATTTAAGGGCAGCCTACGAGGGAGGAAGGTTAATTTTTCTAAAGAAACAAAAATGATTAGACAAGCATAATTAAGAATTACATATTTATACACACACACATGCATATAAGCATGGACTTTCTTTGTGTGTGTGTGTGTGTGTGTGTGAGAGAGAGAGAGAGAGAGAGGACATGGGGTTAGACTCCAACTAGGTGTTGGGTCTTCTTCTCCTAATGCCTCAGTTTTGTAGAATGTTTAATTACTCGTGCTATATAAGATGGCCCGTGATGATCGACATGGGTACATGTGATTAAGGGTGAGCATAATTTGGGGAAACTTGAATTAACCGAATTAATCAATCGAAATTGGTTGGTTTGGTTCGATTAAGAAAACAGAATCAGTTGGTTCAGTTATGGTTTTATAAAGTTCGGTTAATTAGTTAATCAGTTCGGTTAAGATGAATGTTAATTCAGTTAACCAAAATAACCGATTTAATAATTAATTAAAATTTAAATATAAATTAGTATATGTTATGAGCTGCTAAATTAAGTTGATGGTGGGTAACATAATAGTGTTAATTCTACTCTTATAGTTCAATAGCAAAATATCCTTTTTATTGATAAAATTAATAGATGAGGTGCTTAATTAAGTTGGAATTGGTAAAAAATCTATAATTATATTATGTTTTATTAATTAATTTCAAATTAATACAGTTAAATTCGGTCAGATTCGGTTCGGTGAGGCCTCTCTATTCGGTCGGTTCGATTAACAATTCTCATTACTGACAATTTCGGTTAATTCAGTTAATTAACCGAATTTGGTCAAACCGACCGTTTGCTCACCCCTACATGTGATAGGTATATGTGACAGAACATTACTTAATGATTAGAAACACACATTGCGATATATTTTTTATTCTCCATATTAATTATTTTTATATTTAATTTTTTCTTACTTTTCAGTTTAATTAAAAATTTTAAACATGTCATATACATTTAGCATTATGCCTGCACCAAGTAAATTATTGCAAGTCACTATACAAAATCTGATCATGTAATAATAATTTTTTGTTTGAATTTAATTTATAAATGGTATAAGAAAATTTTAAGATTTCAAAAAGCACACATGAAAAAGAGAATTTATTAATGGCAATATATACAAAGTATTAGCAATGCACGGTGCATCATCTATTGCTGCCATCAATCTCGCCAATCTCACCCCAATCACTAGAAAGCCGTCGAGTGCTCTCCTAGCAATAAATACAATCCATGAAGAAATTTCGGCAAATCCTAAAAATCAAGACACTTCACACCAACAAGGCAATAAACTTACATTCTCACCAAAGAAGGAAGAATCCAATTAGACATGAAGATTGCTCCAACGGCCATAAAATCAAACCAAAGAAGAAAGTTTCTAAACAACACGCAGTCCTAACATCCGACGCAAATCGTCAACGGTTTGGACTCAATAAGGATCATTCCATTGACGGTTACATCGACAGTATCAAATAGTGAGCAATTGCGAAGCAAACCATCAACAATACCGTCAATGGTTTTTTTTTTTTGTTTTACTGAAAGAAGGCGGTACCTCCATTTATTTATTAATATACCCTCACTTTTGACGGAGAAATAATGTGGTTATAAGATAAAACAAAATGGAGAGTACAAAAAAACCCTAAAAAAAAAAAACCAACACTAGCAACCAATCAAATTAGGACAATAAAACTAAACATAACTAAACAAAGAAGATAAAAATATAAACACAACCAAAATTAAAACAAAATACATCAAACGAAACTCTAGAGTTGAACTGACGACAAACGGAAACAAACTAAACTAAACTCTACAGTACCATCAATGGTTATATCGATGATTTAAGACAAAACTAAACTAAGTAACAAACCGTCGATGGTTTCACCAAATTGTCGATAGTTTCATCGAATGACTTGATCATTGTTGAACATTTATTAAAGATTCGACGCCAATTGCTACAAGGCCTAATTCTATGCAATTCAAAAATATAGTTGTATTATGTATTTCCTTTAAATACTACTCCTTGTATAGTTTAAGTGTTCACGTCGCCACTCTTCGAAATAAAATTATTCTTTCTCCCAAATCCTTTGTTTTTTTCTTTACAAAGGTGTCGAGGGAAATGTGCAAGGAAGCCGAGGAGAGAGCTAAAATTACAGTAGTTATAGCTCTAGAATGGGAAGGGTAGTAGAAACCTCATGGGAGATCATAGCTTCGCTACGTCGACCCCTTTATTGTCTCCCTTAGGAAATTATAAAAGAGACCTCTCCTCCACATGTTCATATGTCTGTATTTTAGATATTAAACATATGATAAATTAATCGTACATGCATTAATATCATATATATATATATATATATATATATATTCTAACATGTTTATAATTTAGAATATAGATGCACAGATACATAGAAAAAAAGGTTTTATATAATTTTTTGTCTCCTCTTCTTTCTCTCTTTGGTGTTTCTTGTTGGGAGAGATATCAATAAACAACCACAGCGGAATAGTTCTTCTTCCTATATGCAAGCAAATATAGTATATCTCTACTTTTATACGTGTTGAAAATAATGAGAAAAATAATCAATCACACCAAACCACAAGAACACAAACAATTTTTTACGTGAAAAACTTCCCCAGTGTGAGGAAGAAAAATCACGGGACCTAGTCCAGTTAAAATCTCCACTATCAATCAAATAATGGATACACAAAGTCTTCTCTAATTGTACTTAGATGATACAAATATATCTTTTCAAGATATCAACAATCTTGACAAATACAAAGAGAATTGGAGTGAATATACCAAATTTGCGGTTACTATTCATGGAAAAAAACCCCAACTCCCGAGCTCCAAATCCGATCTTCACCGTTCAGATTGTAGCTCCTTGAGTCATGAACCTCTCCTCCAAATTTCAGCTTGATCGGACCACGAACGAAGCGGAATCAGTGTCTTGATGAAATATGGGCAGCATGAGAAAAATCATGTTTTTCTCTCTTTCTTTTGAGAAGTGACGGCTTCTCTCTTCTCCCCTCTCTTTTTATAACTTCTTTTAGGTTTTCACACTAAAAGGGCTGAGCTTTGGGCTTTTAATAAAACCCACTTGGGCTTTCCTCCACATGGAAGGAAATAACCCAACAAATCTCCCCCTTTCCAACTATGTGGAGGGAATCGTCATCCCGGCGATCGAACAACAAACTTCAAGCTTCTCCCTTGGTAGTGTCTTTGTCAACATATCAGAACCATTATCATCAGTGTGAACCTTCTCAAGTTTCAATAACTTATCGTTCAACGCATCTCTGATCCAATGGTATCGTACATCAATGTGCTTCGATCTTACATGGAAACTGGAATTCTTAGCAAGATGAATAGCATTCTGACTATCACAAAACAACACATACCTCTACTGCTCGAAACCAAGTTCTCTCAAGAACTTCTTTGCCCATAACAACTCTTTAGTCGCTTCCATTGCTGCAATGAACTCTGCCTCTATCGTAAAAAGAGCAATGCACTTCTGAAGTCTCGATTGCCAAGCTATAGCCCCACCTGCAAAAGTTATCAAATAGCCTGAAGTAGACTTATGAGTGTCCACATCAATAGTCATATCAACATCTATGTGGCCAACTAACAATGGTTGTTCGTTTCCCAAACCAAGTCTCAAACTGGAAGTGCCTTGAAGATACCTTATGATCCACTTCACTGCATTCCAGTGCTCTCTTCCCGGATTTAACAAGAATCGGCTAACTACACCAACTGCATAGGCTATATCTGGTCTTGTGCAAACCATTGCATACACCAAACTTCCTACTGCTGAGGCGTAAGGAACTCTTTCCATATCTTCCTTTTCCTTATCTGTAGAAGGACATTCCTTTGTACTTAGTCTGAAGTGGGTAGCAAGAGGAAAGCTAACCACTTTAGCTTTGTCCATATTGAACCTCTGAAGCACTTTCTCAATGTACTCCTTCTGCGACAAATTTAATTTCTTGGCACTCCTGTCACGAGTGATTCTTCTGCCAAGAATTTTCTTTGCTGGCCCCAAATTCTTCATAGCAAATGACTTACTCAATTGCTTCTTCAACTGGTCAATCCTTGAAGCATTCCTGCCAACAATTAGCATGTCATCCACATAAAGCAATAAGAAAATAAAATCATCATCAGAGAATTTTTGAACAAATACACAGTGATCTGAAATTGTCTTCTTATAGCCTTGCTCCCCCATAACAGACTCAAACTTCTTATACCATTGTCTCGGTGCTTGTTTCAAACCATATAGGCTTTTCTTTAGTTTGCACACATAATCCTCTTTCCCTTTCACTTTGAAACCCTCTGGCTGCTTCATATAAATCTCTTCCTCCAAATCACCATGAAGGAAGGCAGTTTTCACATCTATCTGCTCAACTTCCAAGTCAAGACTAGCTGCTAAACCGAGTACTGTACGAATCGATGACATCTTTACAATTGGAGAGAAGATCTCATTAAAATCAATACCTTTTCTCTGACCGAACCCTTTTACAACCAATCTAGCTTTGTACCGTGGTCGTGAAGAGAACTCATTTGGCTTCTTCTTGTAAATCCACTTGTTCTCCAAAGCTCTTTTTCCTTTAGGCAGCTTCACTAACTCAAAGGTGTGGTTATCATACAATGACTGCATCTCATCTTGCATGGCCTCAACCCACTCTGTCTTGTGTTCATCTTCCATGACTTCTGCAAAACACTAGGGCTCTCCCCTATCAGTCAATTACACATATTGTTTTACTGAATACTGAGTGGAAGGCTGTCGGCCTCTAGCTGACCTCCTAGATGGAATCTCTAGCACTGTCAACTGCTCATCAGTCTCAACATCTCCCTGAACCTATAAGGGAACATCCATATCACCTCTACCTTGGTGGTCATCCTGAACATCATTCTCAACCTGAGATGAAAAATTCTTCAAAGGAATTGGATCCACATTAATCAAACTGTCACCCTATTGAGACATAGATTTCTCTACCTTCTCAATATCCTGAATCGTCTGATCTTCTACAAATACGACATCTCTGCTTCTCACAATTTTCTTCTCAACTGGATCATAAAGTTTGTATATAAACTCATCTTGATCGTAGCCAAGGAATATACAATGTCTCGTTTTCTCATTAAGTTTGGACCTTTCATATTTTGGAATATGCACAAATGCTTTGTACCCAAAAACACGCAGATGATTATAGGAAACATCCTTACCTGTCCAAACTCGGCTTGGCACATCAAACTGTAGAGGAACACAGGGTGTAAGATTCAACACATGAACAACAGTGCTCAATGCCTCCCCCCAAAAGGATTTTGGCAACCGGGCTTGTGAAAGCAAACATCTCACTCTCTCAAGCAGTGTTCTGTTCGTCCTTTCTGCTATGCCATTCAATTGAGGAGTTTTCGGAGGAGTCTTTTGATGCCTAATATCTAGCTATCTACAATACTCATCAAATGGACCAGAATACTCTCCACCGTTGTCAGTCTGGATGCACCTCAAATGGACCAGAATACTCTCCACCAAGTGTTCTCATCTTCATAGGGCCACACACATCCGAATGTACTAAATCCAGTATCTCTGAATTTCTCGAATGAGGGTAATTCTTGAAGGAAACTCTGCTCTGCTTCCCTAACAAACAACGAGTACACCTTTTCAGAAGTGTACTTTTTAGTCTACATAGGAGACTTTTCTTCCCCAGTAGAGCTTATCCTTTCTCACTTATATGAGCCAGTCTCTTATGCCACAATTCTGTTGTACCATTATCCTCCATCGCATTAACTATGTCGTTGGAGATCTTTGCTTGCAGAATGTACAATGCAGAGTGCTTCATGCCACGAGCTACAACCATAGCACTCCTGGTGAGCTTCCACTGGCCATCACTGAAAGTGTTGCAATACCCTTCGTCATCAAGTTTACCTGCAAAAATCAAATTCAAATGAATGTCAGGAATATGCTTCATATCTCTAAGAACTAAACTCGTGTCATTATTTGTCTTCAGATACACATCCCCAATTCCAATGACTTTAACCAAGCCATCATTGCCCATCTTTACTATTCCAAAGTCACCAAATCTATAGGATGTAAATAGATCCTTCCGAGTTGTAGCATGAATGGAGGCACTACTGTCAATCACCCTCTCATGATATGCAATAGTTATCATCTCATCATCATAAACAATGAGGAATTCTGCAGGAGTGGTAGTAGCAACTCTATCATCACCATCTTTGTCATCTCCATTCTTCATTCCCTTCCCTTTCTCATTCTTGTTTTCTTTCTTCAATTGTCTGCAATATTTCTTGATGTGTCCCTTTTTTCCTACAATGATGACACTCAACATTTGCAAACGTGTTAGACTTGTTTCTACTGTTATCTCTGTTCTTCGGACCTTTGCTCTTACTTCTCCCTTTCTTTTCTGCAACCATGATCTCTAATTGTGAAGAGGATCCCTGTGTTTTTCTTCTCATCTCTTCATTCAGCAAACAACTCTTGGCCATATCCATTGTGATTACACCTTCTGGAGCGGAGTTAGACAATGAAGTTCTGAGCGTCTCCCACGAGTCTGATAATGAACCAAGCAACCATAACCCTTGTATCTCATCATCAAACTTAATACCCATTCCATCCAATTGATTAATAATTCCTTGGAATGTATTCAGGTGATCAGATAAAGGAGTCCCGTCTTGGTACCTCAAAGCCATCATTTGTTTAATCAGAAACAACTTATTATTTCTAGTATTTCTAGCATATAACTGTTCAAGCTTACTCCATAGAGAACGTGCATTTGTTTCTCCACTAATATGATTCAAAACATTATTATCTACCCATTGCCTGATATACCCACACATCTGTCGATGTAACAAAGTCCATTCCACATCAGACTTTTTTTCTAGTTTTTTAGCACTAAATACCGGTAGGTAATAATCTTTCACAAAAAGAAGATCCTCCATTTTTCCTTTCCATATGTGATAATTTGAACCATTGAGATTAATCATTCTACTAGTATTTGCTTCCATAACTCAAACTGCCAACCTGACAATCTGTTAACCGGGCTCTGATGCCACTTTGTTGGGAGAGATATCAATAAACAACCATAGCGGAATAATTCTTCTCCCTATATGCAAGCAAATATAGTATATCTCTACTTTTATACGTGCTGGAAATAATGAGAGATAATCAATCACACAAAACCACAAGAACACAAGCAATTTTTTATGTGGAAAACTTCCCTAGTGTGAGGAAGAAAAACCACAGGACCTAATCCAGTTAAAATCTCCACTATCAATCAAATAATGGGTACATAAAGTCTTCTCTAATCGTAATTAGATGATACAAATATCTCTTATCAAGATATCAACAATCTTGGCAAATACAAAGAGAATTGGAGAGAATATACCAAATTTGTGGTTACTGTTCACAGGAAAAAAACCCAACTCCCAAGCTCTAAATCCGATCTCCACCATTTAGATTGTAACTCCTTGAGTCGTGAACCTCTCCTCTAAATTTCAGCTTGATCGGATCACAGATGAAGCGGGATCGGAGTCTTGATGAAATCTGGGTAGCATGAGAAAAATCACGTTTTTCTCTCTTTCTTTTGATAAGTGACGGCTCCTCTCTTCTCCCCTCTCTTTTTATAACTTCTTTTAGGTTTTCATACTAAAATGGCTGGGCTTTAGACTTTTAATAAAGCCCACTTGAGCTTTCCTCCACAAATACAATAGAATGAAAATTTATATGGCAAATATGCAAAGTAACCGTCTCGAATCTCAATCCAACTCTAATGAAATATTGTTTGCTGATTTATTAAGTCTTTTGATCAAAATTTAAACTATTCTTATACCTTTACAATCATCCCAACATAGGACAGTAGAATTGGATAGACATTCATTATTAATCTAATTTGTTCATTACACTTGGACCACCTAAGAAGGTGACCTTAGGTGCAACGATAAGGTTATCGTCGTGTGACCTGGAGGTAAGGTAAGATAAGATTGTGTACTATAAACCCATTGACCCATTGTGGTCCGTTCCCTTTCTCGAAACCCGCATATGCGGGAGCTTTGTGCACTAGGCTCTCTCTCATCATGCCTCTTTTTTGTTGATTTAGAAGTACAAGTCCATTATAGCTAACTTTGATTAATTATGATTTTTACATTCAAAACATTAAACAGTAAAATTGACATCGAGCAACAATAGACATTAAAATTATAATTTCTTTGTAATATTATATTCATGTGATTATAAAAATTGAATTTGTCAACTATAGACAACAATAGATATTTGTCTATGATTAATCAAGCATAAGAAATAAAACTGAATTCGTCAATTTCAACGAGGGTAAAATTAAAATTCATTCACTCTTTCTTTCCTTTTTTTTTTTATTGTTGAAAATTTCAAATTATATGTTGTTTATTTCCGTATTGTCGTTGAAAACGCATGTTAATAGTGAATTCTATTCTCGAAAATGATCAAAAAGCTTATTTTTTTGTTGGTGTTTTTACAAACATGGTGTAATTTTATAATGAAATTTCTTGACCTTTTGGTACTTTACAAGTGATGGGGATTCCCCATCTTCATTTATTTAATTATTTGACTGTAGCTGCTTAGCTTGTTGGAAGTAATATAGGGTAGTCTAGTTAGGGTTGTGGAATCATCCAACAGTGGAGGCTATGCATTCCTTGCTTTTAGGGTTTGTACAAATTTGAAGCCTAGTGCCTTTGGTACAATTATTGAATTCAATGATCTAATATAATCATGACTTATAATATATATAAATTATATACATTGTTGGGCCCAAAAGCCTTTTAAGTAAGACTTCATTCATACTTCAAGCAAATTGATAACCTAAAATCATAAAATCGTATTGACTGTATGTACTGAGTGTTGTTGAATCCTATGAAAGTTCAATATGAGACTTCATTTTCATACTTCTGAAGTACAATTTAATAGATTTAATGAATATTAAGTTATTAACTTGATAATGTATGGTAAGTAATGGGTTTTATCATATTAAGTTGAGAGAAGATAGGCTAAGTTTTTTATTAGGGGGATCGAAAAGAAGGGGTTATGAGATTTGGGTGTTTTTGTGTTGATGAATACATATTAGGGGTAGAAAAATAGGTCAGAACCCGATGGGTGACCTGAGACCCGTTCGTTTAAATCAGGTTCGAGTTTAATAGAAGGTGACCCATTTATAAACGGGTCAATCTGAACCCAACGTGTTCAATAAACGGGTTAGGTGGGTTTGAGTTGGGTACCCGCTGGGTGACCAATTTTATTTTATATATATATAAGTGTAATATATAGGTAACCTCCCTCCCATCCCTCCCGATTTTGAACTTGAGACCCCCAAACTCCAGTTAACATAAAATTAAATACCGAACTTTAACTTTTGATATTTCTCTTAATTAAGAGACACTAATTTGTCATTTATCTCAATGTTTAGATTATGTTTGGTTTACGGAATAGTTATTTATAGGTTTAAGCTGGTAAATAAAATGAGAAAATCGAGATAGAGGTAGTAGTTATTGTTTGTTTGCTTCTTCTTTTTTTCGTTTTTTTACTACATCTGACGTGCAATATGAAAGCATTACACATTCTCATGACAAAATTTAGAAATAGTTATTCCTTCCCAATCCGTGTTATGCGTTCATAAAATGTTTTTGATTTTCATTTGATTTCCAATAATATTGTTTTTCTACCATAACTACCCCTATTTTTAATAAAATACATTTTACGAACCGAGCATAATGTTAATCATTTTTTTCTTAAATAATGCAATAAGGGATTAAGTACCAGCATATTAATGAATATTCTTGAAGTACTATGCATCAACTTGTACAATGCACATGCTTCTTGACTTTCGATAGTTATAAATAATAAAAGGAATGATTGGTACGTGTGCAAATTAAAACTAAAAATTCCCGGGTGATTTTTAGTAGTTCTCACTAGTTATTTTGGTTATATTTACTAAATTACCCATAAATTGAAATTTTATTTTCTATTAGCAAAATAAGAGGATTTTTTTTTCTTTTTTTGCTACACAATGGATAAAAACGTTGTATTAAAAGCTATCATGCTCTACTTTAACTAAAATTTTTAGTTGGTGAAAGCCTTTTTTCATCTCATATCCCTTTTCATTCTCTTCACAAATAATTTCAACTCGAATTCTTTAACATAATAGCACCAATTAAAGTTTTACCATGTCATAGGAGATAATCGAATATTTGATAGTATATAGCATGCAAGGAAATAAAGGTGGAAAGACTAAAAGATAAAATTGAAATCTTGCTCACCCGGCTGAGTTTGCTCAAGTGGTAAGGATAAAGTTGGACTTTGGTTATCCCAAGGTTCCATATTCGAATCTCCACTTGTGATTTGTCTGGTGAATGACCGTGAATCCGTCAATAGGTGGTCGGTAATATTTTCATTCCCCGATTTGGTGCCGTCTGAATGGATTTGAGGAACTTGTTCGGATTGAAATTCCGGGTTACCCAAAAAAGAAAAAGTAATATGGCTACAACAGGGCTCTAGCTAGTATCTCTTCTGAAAACAGTACTGCAAGCTTTTTCTGTACTAATGCAGGTTCATAAAAGGAAGGTGGGCTAGGGTTGTGCCAAAAATATGGCAACAGCAACTTATAATTTGCACTTGAATGGCAGGAGTGGACATTTTTAACCAAAAAGAAGGAAGGCAAAAGGCATAACATACCCAAAGTCATAGAATCTCTGTCTCTCTCTCTCTCATGATAGAGAAGAAGCCTGTAAATTCAAAACCAGAGAAGATACAAAAGCCATTAGAATGGGCATGGGCTGGATGAGAGAGACTCAGCTGCTTTGTCATAAATCAAGGGGGACAGTGGTACATGGAAAAAATAACAAATGTCCATAAGCAATGGGACAGCATTTCCAAGGAGGAATTTGAGAATTTCTCTTGAAACCACAGGTCATTATAATGTACGATTCGTTATATACGATAAGAAATTATAATCGGTGCGTTTGAGAACATGAATTTCACAGACATTACTATAGATGCTAAATTTTTATTGTATTATAACTGCCCAATCAGAAGATTGGGGTAGTCACCATAGTAACACCGAAGCATTAGAGGTACAAAATCTCTCCACACGGTTCCAAGACCACTACTCCCACTAGTGTCTACTTAAATCGATAGTGATAGTTATATTATTTGAAATTTAATTGTGCATATGGTAAAAAAATTTTAAAAATTAAATTTCAAATTTGCCAATTACCTCTGCAAATGGAGTGTCTTTATCCGAGCATCATCTTATAAAGTTCTTTAAAATTTGTAGAAGTTTTCATGTAGGATTCAAGTATTTTCTCGATGTCTTTATTACAAAATATAATTGTCTCGACTCGATTATAATGAGTTATTGTCCATTTTTACTTACTAGACCTCACAGTTAAACCTAAAAAAATGCTCCCTCAAAAGATTACAGACTAAATTAACCAACTATTTAGACTTTAAAGGCCAATTTAGTTATGAAACTAATTTTATTTTTCTATTTAGTATTTTTATTAAATTTTCTAAAATTTACAAAACTCCCATCTCATTTATAGTTTTTCTAAAATTTATATAAAAATCTAAAAACAATTTCTTGTCATTTTCTTATTTCTCTTCCATAAAAATATTGAAAAACTAAAATAATGTAAAATTTTGAATGAAAATGGAAAAATGGAAATTATTATCGCTAATGACTAATCTTAAAGTTCCCTTTCGGTCAAAATTTTGTTTGAACAAAAGAAAAGAAAAGAAAAATTTAATGATTTAATCTAAAGAGCAAAACTTAAATATTGTGATAATAAGTTACTAATTGAAAATAAAACATTTTAATTTTTTTTACTTGTTGCAAAAGAAATTAAAAAATAAAACTGCAAACAAATTGACTTATTTTTTTTTATTATATTACTGTAAAAATAAAAAATAATTCCTAATTCCTTAATGCAATGGCTCATTTTATTATCTGTTGGTCCTTTCCTCTGTTTTGCTGGGTACAGAGTGTCAGAAATGACTCAATGAGGATTGGACCAAACGTCTCCAGTCACCTAAAACTATTATTGCTACGTACAAAAAGTTTCTTCCGGATAAAGACAGGATTTTCTCACTGTACAAACATGATCTCTGGGCCCGTACACAAAGACACTACTCTGGATGCAAATTTCCCATCCTTTTTGCCCTTTATATTTTCTTTTCTTTTCTTTTGGGTGGTAAAAAATTTGAAGGTAGATCTTTTGTTTCATTTTTAACTCACAAAAAAAAAAAAAAACAAAAACAAAAAACCCATGTGGAGGATGAGTTTTTGGAGAATTGGGATTGGGGTTTTGATTCATTTTCAGTTTAAACTCTATCATTGGGTTTAAAAGTTGATACACTCTTTGTTAAAGTTTAAATTAAAAAAAGTTATGATAAGTATTTAAGTTTGAATTCAAAAATATTATGAATGTCAAAAAAATTAAGATTTTTGAATAAAATAAATCGATCTTATTTTTCTTTTAAATTTTATATGTCAAACTTCGCTATAATTAATATTCACGTGCTCACAACTAGCCAAAAGATTTTAACGTTTACACGACGATATGCTAATGATTTTAAAAAATTGTACCTATCATCATGCAATAATTGAATAAATAAAGTAATTTTAGGAGGGAAAATGGCACAAGGTGCAACAATTATGAATATTAATGCATTATATATATATATATATATATATGTGTGTGTGTGTGTGTGTGTGAGAGAGAGAGAGAGAGAGAGAGAGAGAGTGTGTGTGTTAGTGTTAAAGTTTGATATACATTATTAACTCATAACCTAATAGTTTAAACTTTTAGGTAAAATAATAATCTAACATGGTATCAGAGCTGGTTATCAGGAGCTCCTAGGTTCTAATCTCGTCACCTGCATTTATTCTGTGGTATTTAAAAATTTATTGTATGTTTTTCTCTCAACATGCTATTGGGCTACATGTATGGGAGAGTGTTAATGTAAGAACCCGACCTGTGATAGGTGTATTAAATAAATAAGAAAAGGGAAGGAAGATTAAAAAGGTAAAAATCAGCAGGGCTCGTCAATGAGGCTTCTTTTCTCACCGATGAAGTCTCTTGCGCATCTTGGCGACGAGTTCGAGTGGTTCGTTGACGAGGAGATACCGAGAGATTTTGGGAAATCCTGAAATCTCAGGCTCGTTGACGAGTCCACCTTGACGTTGATGAACTTCCTTTTGAAGCTCGTCAACGAGGACGTCATCTTGTCGACGAGTCTGGCCGGGTCAATTTGGTTATAAATATCTTTTGGCTTTGCTTAAATGTGAAATATCGCCTGTTTATTCTGTTTGGTCATCGATGGGTATGAGTGGACACCGTATTAGCAACGATATCTTTGTGGGGTTTCGACTAATACCAAGTTATTGGGTGCTCCGTGTAATGCGGCCGGTTTCGGTCGAAGAGTGTGACGACACTGACCGTATGTTTTGTATCGCATGTACTAGAACTGGATTGTGAAAATACTGGAATTATATCGTGTTATGTAAAATTTCGAAATAACGCTTGTATGTCATACACTGATATAACTTGTTTCTTCTTTACTGAGAGGTGTCTCACCTCGATTATACAAATATTTTTCAGGTCCTTAAAGTAGCCGTCACTAGCGTCTTAGCATAACGGGAGCCTGGTTATCGGTTAGCTGCGTATAGTACTTGTGTAAGTACGAATTTTGTAACCGGATTGTCATTGTTGGGTTTTGTAGACACCCGAGGTATGTACTGTATTTTGGAGCGTAGACTCTAGTTATGTATAGATTCTGATATGAACATTTTCGTTGCATGTGTGATGTGTATGTATGTGTATGTGAAAGTGTATAGGGTATACGTGTACCCCACGGGGTCGGACCCTCATTCAGTATAGTATCATGTATGTTTTAATTGATATAGAAACATGTTAGGTTACTAAATTCACACCTAAGGCCCATCTGCAAGTTCAGGGCTTGACAGGTTGGTATTAGAACCAGGTTGGTAGGTTTTCTGGACTTGGTTAGGCGTAATTATGTGAACATACTAGAGTATAGGTAGTAGGAAATGGGTAGAGTAAGTCAAGGGTTGTCTTGTAGCTAGATGGGGACTCATTGGCGGTGTTCTTTATTTTTCCTGGAATGACGATTTTAGTAAAATCACGGCAAACCATTGATGGTTTCGTGTCGATGTGGTAGGACAGACCTGGACCTGTGAAAGTTTTAGTTGACATAATTAGCTTTCAATGATTGTGTTAATCGTATATGATATAAGAATTCTAATCGATTCTTATCTTACTTTCAGAATGGAACCCAAGGATAATGACTTGGATAGTGGTTCTGAGGGGACTGCGAGTGACGAGTCTCTTTCTGTGCCTCGGGGTTTGACGAGGCAGGTCATGCGGGAGATCGGGCGAAAGGTTAGGAAACGTGAGCATTCTTCTACTATTACAGGATGTACCATATAGAGGTTCACCCGCATGCACCCTCCGACGTTTACTGGAGGACCTAATCTGATAGTAGCAGAAAACTAGGTGCAGAAGATCGAGAAGGTATTGAAAGTTTTGCACTACACTGACCAGCAGAAGGTTCTCTATTCTACTTTTCAACTGGCGAGAGAAGCTAAAAGATGGTGGACGGCTGTGAGTCTGCTTGAGAAGCAGAGAGCTAGTCCATCTGGTATGACTTGGAACCGTTTCAAGGAGGTTTTTTTTGAGAGATACTTCCCGACTTCCACTCGTGATGTGAAGGCCGATGAGTTCTTGAGCCCGACTCAAGAAACCCTAACGGTGCAGAGATATGCTGCCAGATATATTGAGCTATCTCATTTCGCACTGTGTTTGATCTCGAATGAGTATGAGAAGACTCAGAGGTTCGAGAAGGGTCTGAGGAAGGACATCCGCAGGCTTGTGGGTATGCTGCATATTCGAGAGTTCTCTTTTCTAGTGGATAAAGCCACCATAGTTGAGGTTGACCTCCAAAGGGATGAGGCGGTACAAGAACTGAAGAAGAGGCTAGTATCTTCTGGCTCTCAGACTGGTTCTCGGCAGGGGCCGTGGAAGAAGAAGAACTATGGTTCGGGTTATCACTAGAATACCGAATGGCAGGGTCCTTAGGGGGATCCATCTTCCATGCAATGCACCAAGTGCCGTAAATGGCATGATGGTGAATGTTGGCTGTTCTAGGGTAACTGCTACAACTGTGGCAAATCGGGCCACATATCCTATGACGACCTGCTTAATTTTCACATTTTTTTTTAATATAAAATGAATATGACAAATCCCAGCTCAGCAGATCATAATCCACCTAGACCCATGGGTATCAGGGATACATCATAAATACATCACGGAAACCTATGCAGCAGGAAACATAAATCACAAACACTCCATTATACTATACATCACAATACTAGAGTTACTACAATCATTGTATATATATACATACACAACACCCAACCCAAAAAGATGTCTTAGGGCCATTTCCACGAAATACATCTGACCCTATCAAATTACTTACCCTTCTGGAAGGGCAGATCTACTGTACTAG
This sequence comes from Malania oleifera, assembly GCF_029873635.1. Lineage (NCBI taxonomy): Eukaryota > Viridiplantae > Streptophyta > Magnoliopsida > Santalales > Ximeniaceae > Malania > Malania oleifera. Next base: position 39,973,658 of record NC_080427.1, on the reverse strand, counting down.
ATCAGCGGGGCTTTACCCGCTCTCCTATCATGGGCTCCTGAAACGTTTATAAAATTTAAGGATGAGATACCTCTCAATAAGGGAAATAAACTAATACCAATGTGTGGCACCATGAATATTTTGTGTTATACATATACCATAGAGAACATATTCGATAACCATTTTGTCAAATCAGGGAAACATATATATCATGAAAACATGGCAGAACATACTGCATTTTTATAAACATATTTCATCTCATATAATAATAATAACACAAAAACATTCCATATAGGTTAGCTGGTTGTTGTCATGTATTACCCCCACATGACTGGGTTGTGTGGCCCGAAGGCGGGACCTGACAATGGTTGGCCGACCACTGCCAAGTCAAAAGTACAGTCTGTAAATTTGATGAGTCTGCCAGACCTAGTCCATACACCAAGGGCGCTCACACACTTCTTAAAAATCACATCGACCATCCAATCTCACACCACTCCGTACAGCGGCGTTAACACAAATATCATGATCGCAAAGACCATGGACACATAGCAACGGTACCGTGCAAGTGCTAGCCTAAACCAAACCAACCAGGTTCTAATACCATATAACATATAATGAAACCATGATACATGAATATTTCATATCATTAAATTTCAAATCAAACATATCATTTTGCATATATACGTATATCATGAAAATTATCAGTCCGTACGGCGGTATTACACATTTTACCATAGTTCAGCTCGTACGCCGGCAAATCATAGCACAACTTGTACGCTGGCAAATCACATCCATAGCTCAGCTCGTACACTGGCAAATCATAGCACAGCCTGTACATTGGCAAATCACATCCATAGCACAGCCCGTACGCTGGCAAATCATACACATAACACGGCCTGTATGCCGACAAAACATATAAAAATTTCGGACTGTACATCGATTTTTCATTATAAAAATCCGTATCATAACAAATTCCCAGAAAACAGTATTTCATAACAATTTCTACTTATGCCACACTAACAAGTTTCTGCATATTCAACATATCATCATTTTCAACAGTGTTTTCTCAAATATAAATCATATATATGAACATATTTACTTTCCTAAAGTCAAATGTTATATATATACATACATTTTCTAAAAAAGAACTAGCTTAGTTTATCCCCGTACCTGATTCTTGAAAAGCCCCTAAGAAAATCTGTCCCGCACCCGCAGAGTTCCCCGTTCAACACCTTGGAAATGAAAACTCCCAATACTAAACTTTAGTATTTCTACGCGTATATCACTTTCTACAACTGTCAAATAACCGAATACTGAGTAGAAAGTCTTACCCTGGATATGGGATGGTTTCCACCTCTGCCCCACCGACGATCTGCTCTAGTAGACTTGCAGAGAACTTTTCCAGAAGCGTTGTGGCGACTTCAAATCGTCGAACCGGCGAAAATTCGGCCCAAAATCAAAGAGAGAAGGTGGAGAAACCGAAGGGTAACAGAGAGAAAGCTTATGCGCAGGAAATTTTGGCCAAAAATGAATTTTAGGCCTATCTAAACTGTGGCCTTCGTCGACGAGCCACATCACTTCGTCGACGAGGTCAATACAAAATTCGTCGATGAACTCTCCCCTTCGTCGACGAAATTTAGAAACCCCAAAATCATCCCCTCGGTATTTCCTCGTTGACGAGCCACGTCACCTCGTTGACGAGCCCAGTTATATTTTCGTCGACGAACTCCAACCCTCGTCAACGAGTCCCTTGTATTCGTTGACGAGGAGCTAAAAAATTCCTCGAGATTTATCCTTTTCAAAATGCAATGTCGTCAACGAACGCAAGTCAACTGCTCCTTCTATTTCTTGTATCCATTTCCCTTTCTTTTATTATTTAAATACCATTATTCTTTGGGGCGTACATTCTCTCCTCCTTATAAAATTTTCTCATCGAAATTTACTGTTTACATAATTCGTTATCCCTTAACAAGAAAAAGGGTCTACTTATTTTATTACTTACCCTCACTTATGGTGGAGGAATGCCGTGATTACATTCTGAGTCCTGGAAGATTACATATACAAAAGAAAAATTCTCCCAAAACCAAAATGCTACACTAATTACATCATTACATGTACCTGCAAAAGAAATACTACCTAACTACTTACATTTACCCAATCAAACTTCTTGGAATAAATGCGGATACCTCTGCCTCATCTGCTCCTCAGATTCCCAGGAAGCCTCTTCAATTGCATGATTCCTCCACAAAACTTTTACCTGAGAAATCTTCTTGTTACGTAGCTCCTGTACTTTCCTATCTAGAATCTGTACTGGTACCTCCTCATATACCAGTGAATCACTAAACTCTAATTCATTATAACTGATGATATGTGTCACGACCTGCTCATTTTTTCACATATTTATATATATATATATATATATATATATATATATATATATATATATATTATCAATATCACATATCTCATATTCCAGTTCAGCAGGTCACAATCCACCTGAGCCTGTGGGCACCAGGGATATATTAGAACATAAAGCAGAAGCCCTAGCAGTAGAAATTATACAAACATGTACATCTCAATATCATATACCACAATATACCAGAGTTACTACAATCACTGTATTTTCATATATACATCCCAAAAATAAAACTTAAGGATATTTCCACAAAATCCAACTATCCCTACAAAACTTACCATTCAAAAAGGGCAGATAGACCGTACTATACTAGCGGGGCTTTTCCCGCTCTCCTATCCGGGGCTCCTGAAAAGTTAATAAGATTTAGGGGTGAGACACCTCTCAGTAAGGGAAATAAACTAATACTAGTATGTGGCAACATGAGTATACTGTGTTCTACATATACCTTACATATCATATTCATTACTGTTTATCAAATCTGGGAAAACATATGTGTTAGACCAAATAGTTAAAGGTCTTTCATTCCTACTATGTTTTACCCATTAGCTGCTCTCAAGGTCACTAACGTTTCTTTAAGATATGTTTCAGGTATACAGAATGGCATCTGAACCAACAAGCAGTCAAAACAACTTATGTCATGACCAAAAGCACAAGTCTCTTAAAGCATTCATGAACAATACAACAAATGTACAAAAGTCATCTGAAAAATGAGTGTGTAAAATAAGAGAGATTTTATCTTGTAAATATCTTGTACATAAAGTGAAATTCAATACAAAGAGCAAGAAAAGGGGCGTATCACACACGCACAACAAAATAATAGTTAAGCCATTTTTTAAGTATACAAAGAAAACTCTCAAAATGGACAAGAACCTTCTTAGAAACTTAAAAGGACAAAAATTAGAGAAGGAGGATCTCGTCGACGAACACAGGGTTTCATCGACGAGCTTAGTGCAAACTTAGTCGACGAACATAGGGTTCTCGTCGACGAAAAGATATCGAGGGGCATCTGAATTCAGAACCACAACTCGTCGACGAACACAAGGCGTCATCGATGAATTAAATGAAGGCCTCGTCGATGAACACAGGTTCTCGTCAACGAAAATATACCAAGGGACATCTGAATTTAGAACCAGCAACTCGTCGACGAACACAGGGGTTCGTCGAAGAAATTGCTGAAAAGCCCGTTGATGAACACAGGGCTTCGTCGACGAACGTTGGGCAGCAGCGAACATTAAATGCTGCGAACGGCTATTTTTGAATCTTGTCTTATGTTCATAAATGCCCAACGGCTCTCCAGTGTTGCCCTCGTCCATTCAATGTATAAATAGGAGTAAATGGAATTTTACAAAACACCTTGAGAAATCATATGGAAAGAAGAACATTCATTGGTGTTGTCATCTCTAGGGTTTACTCACAAACTCACTTCCCCTCTTCTTACTACTTTTAGTATTGCATTCACTCTATTGATAGAGGATCTTGAGTAAGGAGTTTATTGGTTTAACTACCTCAAGGGAGTATTCAAGCTTACACTTAATCTTCATTTACCTTTTTGTAAACAAAGGCTCTTTGTGGGCTATTTTTGGGTGTCTCTAAGTGAGCACCTTGTTGAAGCTCTTTGTGAGCTGGTGTGTATTGGTTTCTCCGCCCGAAGGAGGATTTTAGTGGATTTTGGGAATCCTTGAGTTGGTCTCAAGGCGTGGATGTAGGCAGGGTGCCGAACCACGTAAATATCAATGTGTTAAGCTTTTCTTCTCTCTTATCTCATTCGCATTATTATTGTGATTTGCTACATTTCCTTTCACTCAACAATTTTATGCACTTGCTCTTGGTAAGATTTTTGTGTTTGTAGAAAGTAATCTCATCACTGAAGAAATTCTATTCACCCCCCTTCTAGACATACTACCAAGCCAACAATATGTATATCAAAACATGGCAGAACATACGGCATTTCATAAGCATATCTCATCTCATATCATAATAATAACATAAAACAATCCTGGTAGGTTAGCTGGCTGTTGTCATGTATCACCCCCACATGACTGGGTTGTGTGGCCCGAAGGCGGGACCTGACAATGGTTGGCCGACCACTACCAAGTCAAACAGTAGTCTGTAGGTCCGATGAGTCTACCCATACTGGTTCGTACACCAGAGGCGATAACAACACACTTCTTGAAAATAACCACATCGACCATCCAATCTCACACCACTCCGTACAGCGGTGTTAACACAGATATCATGGTATAGACACATAGCAACGGTACCGTGCAAGTGCTAGCCTAGACCAAGTCAACCAGGTTCTGATATCATATAGATATACTAAAAATCGTGATACATGGATATCTCATATCAATAATTATCAAATCAATCATATCATTTTTCACATATACATATTTCATGAAAATCATCGGCCCGTACGTCGGCAAATCACATAGCACAACCCGTACGCTAACAAATCACATAGCTCGGCCCATACACCTACAAATCACATAGTACATCCCGTACGCTAGCAAATCACATAACTCGACCCGTATGTCGGTAAATCACATAGCACAGCCCGTACGCTAGCAAATCTCATCCACATAGCACAGCCCGTACGCCGGCAAATCACATATACATATAAAAATATCTCGACCCGTACGCCGGTTTTCCATCATAGAAATCCATATCATCCCCATTCCCAGAAAATAGTATTTCACAACATTTTTTATACTCATGCCACACTGAACAAATTTTCCACGTATTCAACATATCATCATTTAAATAGAATTTTCCAAATATAAATCATATATATAAATATATTTATTTTTCCTGAAACCAGATGTTACATATATATATACATGCATTTTCTCAAAATAAAACTAGTTTAGTTTATTCCCTTACCTGATTCCTAAAAAGCCCCTAAGAAAATCTTCCTCGTACCCTCAAGGTTCTCAATTCAATACCCTGAAAATGAAAACTCGTAGAATTAAAGTTCAGTATTTTCGTACGTACAACATTTTCTATAACTACCACTAAGTCAAATTCGGCTTAAAAAGTCTTACCTCAACTTAAGGATGATTTCCAACGTTCCTAATCAACACCCCTGGAAATGAAAACTCCCGGTATTAGACTTTAATATTTCAACACGTATAACACTTTTCTCAACTGACACAACTTCAAATTTTACTTAAAAAGTCATACCTCAACTTAGGGATGATTTCCAAATTACTTTCTCCAATGATCCACTCCGGCAGATTTGCAGAAAACTTCACGAGGAGAGTCGTGGTGGCTTCGGTTTATCGATCCGGTATAAAACTGGCCCGGAATCGAAGAGAGAGAGAGAGAATCGTAGGAGAGAGAAAGAGAGAGCACTTTCAAAATTGAAGCAAGCTTCTTGGAGAAGCTTGCACTATTATGTATATATATATATATATATATATATATATATATATATATATATATATTAATATTATACTAACTATTAATTAAAGTAAAACTTCTTGGAGAAGCTTTTACACTTTATATATATATATATATATATATATATATATATATATATTTTCCTTATCATACTATTCATTTTACTTGTTAATTTAATTAATTTATTTTATTTTATTATTATTTTATTATTATTATTATTATTTATTTTTTTATTATATTTTTTAAAATTTTATTTTTCCCGGTTACTACAATATGAGAAGGATCTGGGATGTATTTCCTCAACATAGTAATATGGAATACGTTGTAGATCCTGGACAACACAGGTGGTAAAGTTAGTCTGTAAGCTACCGGTCCCACTTTATCTAGAATATCAAATGGACCAATAAACCTAGGACTAAGTTTACCTTTCTTTACAAATCACATAACCCCTTTCATTAGAGCTATCTTCAAAAACACATGATTACCCACATCAAATTCCAGATTCTTGCGGCGATTATCAGCATAACTTTTTTACGACTCTGAGCTGCACTGATCCTGTCTCTAATAAGCTAAACCTTATCACGCGCTTGCTGCACAAGCTCTGGCCCCATTACTCGCCGCTTACCCACTTCATCCCAAAACAAAGGAGAATGACATCTCCTACCGTATAAAGCCTCAAACGATGTCATGCTAATGCTGGACTGGTAACTGTTATTATACGTGAACTCTACCAGTGGCATGAACTGAGTCCAACTACCCCCAAAGTCTAATACGCACGCATGGAGCATATCCTCTAATGTCTGTATCGTCCTCTCAGTGTGCCCATCTGACTATGAATGGAATGCCGTGCTAAACGATAACTGATACCCTAGAGCTTCCTACAAGCTCCTCCAGAAACGTGATGTAAAACGCAGGTCTCGATCTGACATAATCGACACTGGCACCCCATGAGAACGAACTATCTCCTAAATGTAAATCTCCGCTAAACAGCTGAGAGGATAGCTGATCTTGATAGGTATAAAGTGAGTGGTCTTAGTCAAACGGTCAACAATCACCCAGATGGCATTTTGGCCATGTAATGCCGTCGGTAATCCTGACACGAAGTCCATAGATATATGATCTCATTTCCACTCTGGGATAAATAACGGCTGCAACTGCCCCGCCGACCTCTAGTGCTCAGCCTTTACCTGCTGGCACGTCAAACACTGGGCTATATACTCAGCGATCTCTCTCTTTATACAACTCCACCAATATGACTCTCGCAGATCTCTATACATCTTCGTACTACCGAGATGAACTGTATACAAAGATCTATAAGCCTCCTCTAAAATAGTCTTTCTGATATCAGTATCGGTAGGAACGCATAATCTGGAACGGAACCGCAAAGCTCCGTCATCAGTAATACTGAATTCCTCCCCTTGTCCACTTTGTACTCTGTCTATCACCTCTACTAATTCTGGGTCTTCTTTCTGGGCGGCTTTAATTCTCTCTTGGATAATAGGCAGTACTACTAGGTTGGAAATACACACTGGAGGATCACTCTCTACCAACTCTATGCTGAGTCTCTCCAGATCCATCATGATCGGATACTGGATCTCCATAGCCGCCAACACTAGTTCCCTGAATTTCCTGCTCAACACATCAGCTACCACTTTTGCTTTCCCTGGGTGATAATTAATGGTACAATCAAAATCCTTAATTAACTCTAACCACCTTCTCTGCCTCATATTCAGTTCCTTCTGCGTGAAGAAATACTTCAAAATTTTATGGTCGGAGAAGATCTCACACTACTCGCCGTACAGGTAATGCCTACAAATTTTCAATGCATGTACCACTGCAGCCAATTCAAGATCATGTGTAGGATAGTTCTTTTTATATTCTTTCAATTGCCTGGACGCATGCGCCACTACTCTGCTATGCTGCATCTATACACAACCAAGTTCTTTCAAGGACGCATCACTGTAAATTACATACCCCTCACCCTCTGATGGGATAACCAATACTGGTGTTGTGACTAATCTTTGTTTCAGTTCTTGAAAACTCTGCTCACAGCTATCATCCCACTCAAATCTGACATTCTTCCTCGTCAGTCATGTCAAAGGTCCTGACAAAGTTGAGAATCTCTCAACGAAACGGCGATAATAGCCAGCTAGCCCCAAAAAACTCCTGATCTCCTGGACGTTTCTCAGTCTAGCCCAATTCGTTACCGCCTCAATTTTGCTAGGATCCACATAAATACAGTCTCCAGATACAACATGCCCCAAGAACACGACCTTCTCAAGCCATAATTCACATTTACTGAATTTGGCATACACCTTCTTTTCTCGAAGTGTCTGTAAAACCTGCCTCAAGTGCGTCTCATGCTCCTCATAGCTCCTCGAATAGACCAGTACATCATCAATAAAAAAAACAACAAACTAGTCTAGGTATTGGTGGAAGACTTTGTTTATCAAGTCCATATATACCGCAAGAGCATTCGTCAAACCGAATGGCATAACAAGAAACTCATAATGCTCGTACCTGGTCCTGAAAGCCGTCTTTGAGACGTCTTCTACTTTCTCTTTCACTTGATGATAGCCGGATCTGAGGTCAATCTTCAAATACACCCGTGTACCCTAGAGTTGGTCAAACAAATCGTCGATACGGGGTAGAGGATACTTGTTCTTGATTGTCACTTTATTAATCTCCCTATAGTCTATACACATCCTTATAGTCTTGTCTTTCTTCTTCAAAAATAAAACTGGAGCTCCCCACAGAGATACATTGGGTCGTATGAAGCCCTTATCAAGCATATCTTGTAACTGATTCTTCAATTCTGCCAATTCTGTTGGCGCCATCCGATAAGGTACTTTAGAAATCGGTGTTGTACCGAAAGGTAGATCAATAGGGAAATCTATCTCACGGTCAGGTGGCAAGCCTGGTAACTCGTTTGGAAAAACATCTGTAAACTCCTTTACTACAGGCATGCTAGCAAGTTTCAATTCATTCTCTAGCATCTCCTTCACAACAGCCACAAACCCTGGACAGCCACTCAGCAGTAGTCTTCTGGCCTGAATAACTGAAACTAGCTGAGGCGGGGATTGCACTCGTGACCCTACGAACTTGAATTATGCTTCCCCCGGAGATCTAAATATCACTTCTCGTGCATGGAAATCTATGCTGACAAAATTAGCTGCTAGTCAATCCATGCCAAATATAACATCAAACTCGTAAATGTCTAGCACTATCAGATCAGCAAACAAAGTCTTTCCCTGAATATCAACTGGACAACCTTGGAGCACCCTACTACACCTCACTGCTACCCAATCGGTGTATATACTAACAATTCAATATCTAATGATTGTGTTTCAGCCCCACATAATTTAACACTCTAAAGACATGAACGAGTGCGTAGCTCCTGAATCAAACAATACAATAACTTTAAAAGAAAGCATAATAACCATACCTGTCACCACGTCACCTGCCATCTCAACCTCACCCAGCGTCAGAGTAAACACCCTGGCTAGAGTCGTATTCCTCAGCTGGCCCCCACGTGGCAATTGATAACCTCCCCGGTATGGTCTGGGAGCTGGAACTACATCTGGTGGGGTAGGGCAATCTCGCATCATATGCCCTGATCTACCGCAACGATAGCACACCACCTCTCCTGTTCAACACTCTCCCCAGTGTCTCTTACCACAAATCTAACAGACTAGAGGACCCTGCCCTATCTGCACCTCACGCCCTCCCGTCTCCTGTTTCCACCCTCTGCCATGATTTCCTCTCCTCCACTGACCTAGCCTATGACCCTGCTGGTAGCCCATAGATGCAGATCTCTTCCTATGTCCCTGCTCCTCTGCATCAAGATGCTCACCAATCTATGCCAAGGTCACTCTGTCGACCAACTAAGCAAAGTCCTAGATCCGCAGCAGCACCACCTGCTTGAATATACTCCGCCTCAAGCCTCTCTCAAACTGTCTCGCCTTCTTCACTTCATCAGGAACAATATACGGGGTGAAACGAGAGAGCTCGATGAAACACGCTGCATACTGCTGGATGGATAACTATCCCTGCTTCAGACTCAGGAACTCTTCTACCTTAGCCTCCCTGACAGTAGCTGGAAAATATCTATCAAAGAACAATTCTTTAAATCGGTCCCATGTCATGGCTATCAGAGTCACTCTCTGCTGCTCCAACAGTCTCACCGCAGTCCACCACCTCTTGGCCTCTCCTGTCAGTCTATAAGTGGCAAAGAGGACCCTCTGTTCCTCAGTACACTGCAATACAACCAAGACTTTCTCAGTCTCCTGCATCTAGTTCTCAGTGACTGCAGAATCAACCCCACCTAAGAACGCCGGAGAATTCATCTTCGTAAATTTTTTTATAGTGCACCCATGACCTACAAATGGACCACTCTACTCCCTTGAGCTCCTAGCGATCTCAGCCATAACCTGTTGAGCCACGCTATGTAATACCACGTCCGATTTGGTCCCAGATGCACCTGAAGGCCTTGCTCCATCACTGCCACTCGCATGGGCACTATTTCCTCCTTGATCCATCCTGAAAACGACGAACGCAACTTAGAAATCCTATCCTCACCACTTATCTCAGCATTTCCAACTCATTTCTAATCCGCAGTCCTACATTTTAGGAACACAACCCGACAATAGTTTGCTATGGTTTTCCTGAAATCGTCACCCCAGAAAATCATAGAAACTACCACGGAAGTCCTGCCTCTAAACTGTAGAACAAAACCTCAAATCATTTCCTAAACTCTCGTATTGTTTCTGCTGCATTCTAAAGTCTACAAAACCTAGCAACCTAGGCTCTGATACCAAACTATGATGACTTGCTTAATTTCCACATTTTTTAATATAAAATGAATATCACAAATCCTAACTCAGCATATCATAATCCACCTAGACCCATGGGTACCAGGGATACATCAGAAATATATCACGGAAGCCTACACAGCAGGAAACATAAATCACAAACACTCTATTATACCATACATCACAATACCAGAGTTACTACAATCATTGTATATATATATATATATATATATATATATATATATATATGTATATATATATACATACACAACACCCAACCCAAAAATATGTCTTAAGGCCATTTCCACAAAATACATCCGACCCTATCAAATTACTTACCTTCTAAAAAGGCAGATCTACCGTACTAGATCACCGGGGCTTTACCCGCTCTCCTATCAGGGGCTCCTGAAACATTTATAAAATTTAGGGGTGAGACACCTCTCAGTAAGGGAAATAAACTAATACCAGTGTGTGGCAACATGAGTATTTTGTGTTATACATATACCATACAGAACATATTCGGTAACTGTTTTGTCAAATCTGGGAAACATATATATCATCAAAACATGGCAGAACATACTGCATTTTCAAAAACATATTTCATCTCATATAATAATAATAATAACACAAAAACATTTCGGATAGGTTAGCTGACTGTTGTCATGTATTACCCCCACATGACTGGGTTGTGTGGCCCGAAGGCGGGACCTAACAATGGTTGGCCGACCACTGTCAAGTCAAAAGTACAGTCTGTAAGTCTGATGGGTCTTCCAGACCTGGTCCGTACACCAGGGGCACTCACACACTTCTTAAAAATCACATCAATCATCCAATCTCACACCACTCCGTACAGTGGCCTTAACACAAATATCATGATCGCAAAGACCATGGACACATAGCAACGGTACCGTGCAAGTGCTAGCCTAAACCAAGCCAACCAGGTTCTGATACCATATAACATTTAATGAAACCGTGATACATGGATATTTTATATCATTAATTTTCAAATCAATCATATCATTTTGCATATATACACATATCATGAAAATCATCGACCCGTACGTCGGTATTACACATTTTACCATAGCTCGGCCCATACGTCGGCAAATCATAGTACAGCCCATACGCTGACAAATCACATCCATAGCTCGGCCCGTACGCCGACAAATCATAGTACAGCCCGTATGCTGGCAAATCACATCCATAGCACAACCTGTACGTTGGAAAATCATACACATAGCACGACCTGTATGCCAAAAAAACATATAAAAATCTTGGACTGTACGCCGGTTTTCCATTATAAAAATCTGTATCATAACACATTCCCAGAAAACAGTATTTCATAACAATTTCTACTCATGCCACACTAACAGGTTTCCGCATATTCAACATATCATCATTTTCAATAGTTTTTTCTCAAATATAAATCATATATATGAACATATTTACTTTCCTAAAGTCAAATGTTATATATATAAATACATATTTCTCAAAAAGAACTAGCTTAGTTTATCCCCATCCTGATTCTTGAAAAGCCCCTAAGAAAATCTGTCCCGCACCCACAGGGTTCCCCGTTTAACACCCTGGAAATGAAAACTCCCAATACTAAACTTTAGTATTTCTACGCGTATATCACTTTCTACAACTGTCAAATAACCAAATACTGAGTAGAAAGCCTTACCCTGAATTTGGGATGGTTTCCACCTCTGCCCCACCGATGATCTGCTCCAGTAGACTTGTTGAGAACTTTCCCAGGAGCGTTGTGGCGACTTTAGATCGTCGAATCGATGGAAATTTGGCCCAAAATCGAAGAGAGAAGGTGGAGAAACCGAAGGGTAACAGAGAGAAAGCTTATGCGCAGGAAATTTTGGCCAAAAATGAATTGTAGGCCTATTTAAACTATGACTTTCGTCGACGAGCCACGTCACTTCGTCGATGAAATTCAGAAACCCCAAAATCATCCCCTCAACATGTCCTCGTCAATGAGCCACGTCACCTCGTCGACGAGCTCAGTTATATTTTCGTCGACGAACTCCAACCCTCGTCGATGAGCTCTTGTTATACCCTCATCGATGAGTCCCCTGTATTCGTCGATGAGGAGTTGAAAAATTCCTCAGGATTTATCCTTTTCAAAATGCAATGTCGTCAACGAATGCCTGCCTCCTTCTGTTTCCTGTTTCCATTTCCTTTTCTTTTATTATTTAAATACCATTATTCTTCGGGTCATTACATATCCTGAAATTGTCAAGCATAAAGGAGCAAGCTCCGGGGCGGGGTGATAGCTAGTTTTTGTCAGTGTCTATAAGAACTCTAATGTGTTTCAGTTAGGTCTGATGTCCTCGGATGTGTATAATAGTTGTATGGACTGAGTTGGTTTTTGTATTGTACTATGGGTTGTAATATGAATATTTGGAGACTTTTGTGTATAAAGGTAATTTAGAACTTTGGTAATGTATTTTGGGAGAATGTATCATTTATTGCTGCTGCATTTATATAATCAATGTGGTATCAGGAATATAAACGTCACTAAAGTAGCACTCCGGGCTCGACGTGGTAGGTTGGGGCGTTACATATCCAACCTGTGATGCTACCCTCACTAGTCCCCAAACATCCACACAAATGTAGTTAATAATACCCATCGTTTTTTGTGTGGTTATTTGTTGGAATTGGTGTATTCCCAAGAGGGGGGTGAATTGAAAATTTAAAATTATTTCTTCCTAGGTATAACTAATCCAACAGGAGTATACCTCAACCTAGGGTCTGTCTAAAACACATATCAATTCAATAGATAAACTACTGAGTAGATATATAAGCAATTAAAGCAAATTTAGTATATAAAACATTCAGAGCAATAAATATTAATAGACGTTTGCAGAAAGTAAATTGCAAAAAATAAAACTGACACTAGATATGTTATCGGGGTTCGGCCAATATTGCCTACGTCCCCGCCTCAAGTTCACAAGTAAGAGGATTCCACTATGACTCACTTAGCGGGTGGAGCGGCACCTAATACAACACCAGGTCAAATTACCAGGGCTGACCTCAACCTTTACAACCGATCCTTATGGGCTAGATCAACACCCCTTCAGACCACGCCTAGAATACAACAGATAATCAAATATAAACTTTTGTGTACAATTTCAATGCTTCTCCAATAAGCAAATGTGTACAACAATTACAACCCAAAATATGCACTCACAAATGATGAAGATTTATGCTCAAGTGAGACCTTGTAAATCTATGTGTCAACTCTCAATAATGTGCGTATTTATATATGTGAGAGTGAGACCCTTAATTCAAGATAGTATTTTCAAAGGGACTTTAAAACCCTAAGCAAATATCAAACAAAAATATTTTATCAAAAATCAAGCATAATGGATATTAGGGTTTAAGCTTGCAAAGGTTTTATCAAAAGAATAATATGCAAGCTTTTGAATCTTGCAATATGGATGCAAAGATTCACAAGCAAAGATTAGCTTTTTCCAAACAAGATTTATCAAAATAAAAGCAATACGGGAAAATCACAAAGCTAACTCTCGAGAATGATTTTCTAAATAATATGGATGTGTGAGAGTATAAGCTTAATAAAATGATATGTGAGTTTAGCCCACAAATATGAAGATCAAACACACTTCACAGTTGCAATTGATTTGCAAAATAAAGAGTATATGAAATAATGATGTTCTCTACTAAAAGTATTTTTGCAAGAAAGAATAAAAAAAAGAGTGTATAATGTGCTTGAAAAATGAAGTGTAAGCATATGAGAGTATAAAAAATTTAGAAAGAATTTTGCTTAATAAAAAATGCGAATCACACTTAATCTTTCCAAATGAACTAGTATATATATAAATACACAAAAATATAATCGTTGAGGGACATAGGAGTCTTTTTAGAAAAGATTAATGAAAGTTAAATAAAATTAACCTCGTTTTACTGCAGTTAAAAATGTTCAACCCGAGAGCTTTCGGTTGACCATATTTTAAGTTTAGTTGACCCAATTACCAAGTTTGGTCGATCGAGAAGATTTTGAATTGAAAGTTCGGTCGACCGACACAGGGCAATTTTTGAACCCTTCGAGGTTCGATCGACTATATCTGAACTTCGGTTTGCTATTCTTATGGTTCGGTTGACTCAATAAAAAATGAACTAGAAGTTTGGTCGACTGAGTTGTTGAGGGGTAGACACATGTGAGTTCGGTCGACTGAGGAAGATACGTTCAAAAAGAATACAGCCAACCAAGTGAAGTCAACTTGTTGACTTCCACCCGATTCAGTCAACTGAGGCAATTTCACTACCTAGGTTTGGTTGACTGAATTTGTCCTCAATCCTAAATTTGGCCAAACAAATACCTAAGTTAAATCCCTATAAATGTGAGTTATTAACCCAAATGCTTGAGGGATTCCTACAGTCATTCTATGGTCTTATTGAACTTATGCAATCTATCATGCAAGACATGCAATTATATTACAGACCAAATTTAAAAAATAAATGCAATATTGTAACGTCCCTCAATAAAATACAACATAATAAATAAATAGTCAACCTGAACCCGTGGGTAACGGGGACTCCTGTCATACACAGCGGAAAACCTAGCAGCAGTAAACATAAAAATCTATACATCCATCCATAAAACATAATACCAGAGTTTTCTATTATCGTCAATATTCTGTTCATATGTACAATCTCCAAAAAGTCAAAATAACACTAGGACTATGCAACAAAAATCTCCCAGTCCTAGCTCAGGGCTTACCCTTCTAGTAGGGAAGCACCAATCACTCAGCGGTGGTCCTGACCCGCCAGTCTCTCTGGGCTTCCTGAAAAATTTAATAATGTTGGGGGTGAGACACTTCTCAGTAAGGAAAAATAAACTAAATACAGCTGTGTGGCAACATGAATATTTAGAGTGCTTATACATGTATAATATATTTCATAACTCTAGAAATAATCATAATATCATATTGGACAATCATGTACTTTCATATTCGTTAATAAATCATAACATACATACATAAACATCTGTAATAACTCGTAATACTAAAAATCAATCCAGGATAAATAGCTAGCTAATGTCATGTATTACCCCCCATGATGGGTTGTGCAGCCCAAAGGCGGGACCCGACAATGGCTGGCCAACCACTGCCGAATCAAATATGTTTGTAAGTACGACGGGCCCGCCGCACCCTGGTCCGGACTGTCAGGTGGACATCTACACTCTATTGAAAACCTCATCGACTATCCATCTCCCATCCCCTCATGGGATGGTAGCACTAATAAGGCCTCGTACCAAAATCAACCCATAGCTACGGTACCGAGCTCTTGGTCTAAACTAAACTAATATCTTGGTTGTGATAACATATAATACATGATCATACATAACATCATTACGACCTCGTGCCGGAAACATAGATACGACCTTGCACCGAAATCATACAAATGGCCTCGTGCCAAAATCATAGTAAATATGGCCTCGCGCCAATCACATAAATACGACCTCATGTCGATAACATAAAATATGGCCTCGCGCCAAAATTGTTTCAGGTATATTCATTCTGAAAATACATCGTTCATCATACGATCGTCAAAACCATCACAATATAACTCATCGTTTCATAATACCTGAAAATGTGTTTTACTCGTAAACGCATTCCTATCTTATCTCATTTCACGTAAAATAATATTCATGCCACACATGCTTTGTTAAAAGTCATACTAAAATCATGATTTTTCTGGCATCTCATACATACATATACATTTTCCTCATAATGGCAGTATTTTCCAAACATACGTTTCATATATGATAAACAATTATAACATAGGCTTTTCTGAAAATAGATGTGCTTATAAATAATAATAACTTGCATGGAAAATATCTGTTTTAGTTTATTCCCTTACTTGGCTACTGAGAAAGCCCCTCAAATTTCCTAGCCTGACCCCCGTAGGAATTCCTACTCAACACCCTGAAACTCAAAATCCCCAGTACTAAACATCAGTATTTTCATGCGTATATCAATTTCTATAATTACCATGAAGTCTAATTTGGCTTAAAAAGCCTTACCTCAACTCAGGGATGATTTTCAACTCCGTTTTCCCGACGATTCGTTCCGGCAAACTTGCAGGGAACTTCGCCAGGAGCGTCGTGGTAGCCTCAGTCTTCAATCCGATGTAAAACCAGCCCAAAATCGAAGAGAGAGAGTGAGAGAGCTGAAGAGGAGAGAGAGGAAACTTAAAAAAGAATTTAAAATCAAAATTTTCATATTTATAGGGGGCGGAACTCGTCGACGAGCCCGATCTTCGTCGACGAGTTCTTCATAAATTTTGTCGACGAGACCCTGTATTCGTCGACGAAATTCAGGCTGCCTCAAAACCCTTCTCGGTATTTTCTCGTCGACGAAGCCCTGTGTTTGTCGACAAATTCTCTTAAGCCTTCGTCGATGAATCCCTGTGTTCGTCGATGAAGCTTGGCAGCTTCCTTCTTTATTTTATTTGTTTCCATTCCCTTTTCTTTTTCTTCCAAAAATGCAATGTCATCGACGAACGCTGTCTACGGCCTCCTTCTGTTTCTATTTTTATTTCCCTCTCTCTTATTACTCAAATTTCCATTTTAAATTTGGGTCGTTACAAATATAATGAAAAACTTCTTTTTCTTTCTTTTGCTCTTCAGATTCCCATGGATTATGTCAAGAGTATGTGCTCGTTAAGATCTTTCTAGCAATCACATCACTTTCATGTGTGTGTTCTGAATGATTAACCTGTTCAAGTACTTTGGCACACACATTAGTAACATGCGGTTTGTCATTATCAAAACCAAAGATCGAACTCAAAAAAGTAAACATTATGTTACACAAAACGGTATTACCTGACTCAGAACTCTCAGCTGTGGCTCCACCTACAACTGTGTTACCTTGCAATGCGTAGAGATTCCCTCCTATCCTCTATCCCTTCATCACCATCAATATGCCATTACACATCATCATCGTCTCGCCTTTGTACTTGTAACTATACTCGTTACAATCCAAAGCACCCAACGATATCACGTTCTTTCGTAGATCGAGTACATGCCTTACCCCACTCAACGTCCTTACCACACCATCATACATCTTGATCCTTGTATCACCTATTTTGATAACTTTGCAGACTGCATCGTTTCCCATTAGAACGGAATCAGGACTCACCAATCTGTAAGTGGTGAACTAGGTTTTGTTGGATGTCATGTGAAAAGAACATCCTAAGTCTAGGATCCAAGAACCCATGAGGTGTTCTGAACCTGATAAAATAGAAAACATCTCAATCATTGCTCCCTGTGTCCCCTTTTTCAACTACATTCGCAAATTTTTAAGAACCCTCTTGAGCTTTTGCCTTCCCCTTCTCCTACTTAAAATAGCAAACATCCTTCTTCCTCCTAGACTAAGTTTTATTACCACTCAATCCACCCCAAGGTCTGCCTCTCCTACGATCCTGATTACCCTTCACCACAAGCCCTTCACCATGTGAACCCTCATCGCTGGTCTTATTCCTTTGATGGAACCCTAGCAATGCACTCGTGATGTCCTTCAACTCTAGGGTTTCTTTCCCCCAAGTCAGCGTCCTAACCATATTCTCGTATGTAGGCGATGTAGGTAGGGAATTCAGCAGCATCAACGCTTTGTCCTCTTCCTTGAACTTCACATCAACTCGCCCTAAATCACTAATGATCTGACTAAATATGTTGATATGTTGACTCAAGTTCGAACCCTCCACCATATTAAGCTAATAAATATTTTGCTTAAGATACAACTTGTTTATCAATGACTTGGACATGTACCGACGCTCCAGTTTCAGCCAAATCGCTATCGGCGAGTCCTCATCCATGACATGATACAACACATTATCGGCCAGACATAACATGATAGTGGAAATAACTTTCGCTTCCAGCTCCTTTCAACTTGTGTCGTGCATGCTTTCCGACTTCTTTTCGTATAGACCCTTCACCATCCCTTATTGCACCAACAAGTCCTTCCCCTCCTTTGCCACAACTAGAAGTTTCTTGTTCAATTGAACTTACCAACCTCGAACCTCATTAAAGAAATCCCAACCATTGCGAACCAATAGCTTTGATACTAATTGTCGCGATTCGATTCCCACCAACAAGCACCTAGTTTACCAATTGCTTTGACAAGTAACTAGAACTTGAAACCACTTGTTGATGTTTGCAGATATGCAGCGGAAGCACACTTTCACTCACTCACTCATCAAATAAACAATCAATGGAACAAGCAAGAAAGCACTCGATGATGAACTATGCAAACCTAGGAATCACTCAACAATGATAATCAATGAAAGCAATCAAGACACAAGAAATTTACGTGGTTCGGCAATTTGCCTAAGTCCACGAAAGTAGCAACTATTTTTACTATCAATGATGAATATTATAAGCTCAATCTCTTCTAGAGTTACATCATAATCATTATGTAATAATCTAATGTGTATAGAAGACCTATAATTGATATAAAACACTTTTGTAGCAATCCCCCGGAGAAAATCTCTCTGATTAGCCCAATCTTCTGATCTCGTATTTGAAAATTTTTTACTTGTGTTGACTGAAACCATCGATGGTTTGAAGCAGAATGAAACGCCCTACAACGACTACCTGAAACCGTTGACAGTTACACCCCAAACCGCCAACGATTTCCCCTCTATGGCTGCACCTTGCTTCTCTCCCTTTGTCCCTTGTGTCACAGTGCTTTCTCTGATACATGTGTTCCCCTCAGAATATGAGTCATATCCCCAACAATCTTTTTATCAGGCTTCTGTATGTTTTTTAACTCGATGTCATGCTAGTTCAACCTAATTTAAAGTCAACTCAACCTTAAGTTAGATTATCTCAAATTTTTAAGTCAACTCAAATTTATGTCGAAGTAGCTTGACCTCAAGTCGAGTAGTCTTATATTTGTTTAACTTGACCTTAGATCAATCTGACCTTCAATTAGCCTAGCCTTAAGTCAACCTAGATAATACTCAGACTAGCGTGGATTCAAAAGCAACTTCGGCTTAGGAGAATGCAAGCTTGTGGAATAAGGGTAAAATGAATCGGTCGGTAGAAACCAATTCTAAGCTCTTACTCTGACCATAAGAATAAAAGAAGTTCAAAAAAGGACAAATTCAATTCATATTCCCAATCTAAATATAAGGTAAAAGACCTAATCTCAACTCCTACTCAATATAAGAGCAAAAGGAGTTCGGAGTTAGTGAAGACCTATTCTCAATTCTTACTTCTGAAAAAAAAAAAAGAAAAAAAGATGAAAGTAGTGAAGGCATATTTAGTTTCTCCTCCCATTTAAGAATAAATAGGATTGGAAAAGACACATATCTAAATCTTATTCCCAGCGTTAAAAAAATAAGAAGAGTTTATGTAAATTAATTTGTGTTATTTTTTGAACATACTACCATATCCAATTTTCAACTCAAACACAAAAGTGGGGGCAACTGATGAAATATAATATAACCACTATTATTTAACAAGCCTAAAACCAATTGAAGAGTTTCACAATACTAATCTTCGGATTATTAGGGTATGCGTGAAATTTTATAAATTTTATTTAGGTTTTATACCTTTAATTTGCCTAAGCCTAAGCTGGTTGATGAAGCTAAAGCTAACCTAAAAGTTCTAAAAGACAAGATATCATAGTCAATTCAGTCAAGTCATGTAGAACTTTTCTTAGTGAAACACATTGGTTTGAAAAATTACTAAATTGAAATTGATATTATAGTTATCATATTCCTTGTTTGGATTACCAAATACAATTGGGTAAAATAATTATTTAAGCTAAAGAACTAAAACATTCTTAACAAAAAGAACAATATAACAAGACACGAAAAATCAAAAGATAACTTAATTCTTTTATTGTTCAATCACTTCTAGACATAAGAAAGAACCCCCGATCTTATTAAGGAATTACTTAATTTTTCAGCAAACCGTTGACAGTTTCAATAAACCATTTGGTTTTAGTCTGTCAAAGCAATTGTCGAATGGTTTATTGAAATCGTCGACGGTTTGCTGGAAAACTAAGTAATTTCCTTAATAGATCTCGATACATGTAAATGAGCTAAGACTCTCTCTCTCTCTCTCTCTCTCTCTCTCTCGTGGCCAGTCCTACCTCACTCCTTTATTACATCTTACATATGCTAAGGATGATTAACTTAACCTAACTATGGAATAGTGAAATTTGTAGAGATTGAAAGGAACACGAGCAGTGAGTGACAAAAATAGGGGCAAATGAGATTAGATATCCGATTAGTCCTAACCGTAAATGATGAATTTTAGGTGTTGTGTACGGTGTGTATTAACTTTAACAAAGTTGTGCTGTAGCTAATAGGTTAAGTATTCTATTTAAAAAACAAAATACTTTCATGAGAATGAAATTTAAAGAAATTGACGGACACCTCAATACCAAGCGAGTCTAATCACCCAAACAAACACATTATTGAGAAACATGGAGGTAACAACATGAAGGAAAAGGGGAAATTCCTTTCAGCTCAAATCAAATTGTGGCCAAACTAAACGACCAAACATGGGCATTGCAATTCCAATGACGACCATTCCTGGTAATTAATTTCCCTGGAAATGGAAACAGAAGTGGGCCAGGCGCTTCCAGCTGCATGCTCTGTTCCTCATGTCCCAAACATATTAAGCAAAATTTTGCACATCAGTCCCCGAATTATACGAATTTTTGGAAAGGCTGTAATCATTGTGGCAAGATGCCAAACAGGCCCCAAAGAGTCCCCACAAATGTCACATCGCCTGACCATTTGGGCCCTCTCCCAAATTCCAAATTCCAAATTATTTCTGGGAGTTGAAAGTGGGATTTGGTTTTGGGGTGATTGGGGCACACAATGGGTTGAACACTGGCACTAGGTGAAAAGACATTTTTGCCCTCCTAGTTTTCATGAGCAAGCCTTGCAAATGTTGTGCTTCTCTTTTTGTCACTGTGTTTGCTATTGGATTTATTTCTCACAAAGAAAAAGAAAAAAATATTTTGGATAATATTTTTAATTTTTTAATTTTTTAATAAATTATAAAAAATAGTTTATTTTTATATTTTTCACTATTCGTATTAGAAAAGATAAAAAATAAAGAATTTAGTTAAATGTATAAAATAATTTTTTATTTTTACATTTCAAAATAATAATAAAAAAGCTTGTTTTCTAATTTTTAAAAATTTATATAAGGTAATACTTAAAAGTATTGGTTTTAAGTCTAAAGTTTTGATTTGTGTAAATTTAGAAGAAATTTTATGTATAATCTGCACAAATTAAAATCTAAATTATATGCTCTCATATGGAAAGTAAGAGTTAGAAATTTTAGAAAATAATGAAAAAAATATTTTTCAACTTTTCCAAAATTGAACATTTTGAAAATAAGGTGACATTTTGTAATTATTTAAGAAATTATAAATAAAAAATAATACTATTTTCACAAGAAAAAAGGACTAAAATTGTTTGTTTATTTCATACAAATGCTGTACAAATAAATATTAGTTGACTTTTTTTGTATTTTTTTTAGAAAATTAAGAAAATATTTTTCAAAACTAAGTGGGCCTTAAAATTTTATACCTTATGCTGTAGAATTATAATTTTTTTTTTTTATGATTTTAAAATTCTGAAACAACCCTGAGGCTAAAAAAGTCCAAGTCAACTTCTGTTAATTTGACAAACAGGAGAGAAAGAATAATAGAGTTAGTTCAAATCACGTAAACTGCCACATAAGCTTTAATTTTTTTTAATTTTATCATCATTTTCCAAGATCGATCCTTTTATATTTTAAATTTTTATAAAACTAAATTTTTCAACGTGTGGTGTTTGTCACTCAATAAAAGAACTAATAACTATTAAAAAACTATTATTACACAAAATTAATTAATTTTAGTATTATATGACTTAGTAATACTTTTATTTTTATATTTTAAATTATTTTATTAAATTATTTTGACGTGCACCCTTTTCGTACATTTCCAAAGAGAAAAAAAATTCTCACATTTACTTTTATCCAACTTTGCATACACAATCACAATACTAAATTCTCTTTTGAAAATTCAAACAATGCACAATAAGTCATCTAAATCTTCTAGGTTATAAAAACTATAATCATGTAAGATAAAACTAGGGTTAGTGTCTTAGTGAAAACCCGTTTTAGGCTAGCAATTTGTACAAAAAAAATACAATACCATTATTTTGATTTTGCTTAGTTCGAAGTCTCCACATATTTTTCACTTTTAATCCTTTTTTAAAAAACTTTTGAGCTCACATTCAAGAATAAATAATAAATAAATAGAAAGCAATGCACGGTAAATTAATATTCTAAGTCCTCTTAAATGATGTCATCAAAAGACAGTAATTTATAGATAACAAAATATATAATTGCATCACAATATTAAAATGTTATATGATGGGATTTTTCAAGCATTTCAAGATCACAAATATCTTATTTTTTAATATTTAATGGCGACAAACAAATTAAAATTGAAAATTAAGTATTCGGTGATAATCGTTTATTTATTTAGCATGACATGGAATGTGACCGAATGATGCTTATTGACAACCAAAAACTTCAAAAAAATGAAGAATTTTTTCGTGATGGTTATTTATTTAATATTACGATTATTTATTTCTTTAACATAACATTTTTGGTGGTTGTTTAATTATTAAACTATAAAAATAAATAAATTATTATTATATAAAATAAATTATATGTACAATATAGAGTAGTGTCCAAGAAAGAAAGAGGGAGAGGGAGAGAGAGGGAGAGGGAGAGGGAGAGGGAGAAGTCAAAGTACAAACATAAAGGGCTTTCATGACTTTCCACTTTCTTGGCTAAGCTGCCAATTAACCAAGAATATGGGCACCCAAAAAAGTGCCCATAATTAATTTTATTTTTTTTAAATGCACAAACAATTTTTTATTTTATTTTATTAAAACGACAGCTGATTAAGTGACCCAAAAGTTCTCTGAGAATTCCAAAAGCAGAGCAGCCTCTCTCTCTCTCTCTCTCTCTCGCATTTCTGCTTCTCATCATTATTATTTTTTTGGCGGTCTCTCGCTCTCCCTCCCTCCCTTAGCAGTAGGCACTCTCTCTCTCTCTCTCTCTCTCTCTCTCTCTCTCTCTCTCTCTCTCTCCCTCCATCATTATTTATTTTTTGGCACTCTCAGGGATCGAGTAAGCTAACCACAAACCCCGAGCTGGCATGGGCCAATGATACTATACTGGGTAGGTGTCTGCTTTTCACTGCACCACTCACTGGGTTTTGCAAAAAGCCCCAAGCACACATAACCAAGCAAATCCCCACACTCCCACCACACACCTTCATTTTCCATCTCTCCCAATTTCACGATGACCCAGAAAACCCCCATGAATGGGCACTAGAGGCCGGTCAAGGAGATGGGTTCTACCTCGTCCACCTGCGATTCCCTCAACGGTTTGAAGTTCGGTCAGAAAATCTACTTTGAGGATGTGGGTGTTGGAGCTCCGGCCAAATCTGGTGGTGGGTCGTCGTTCGCCTCCGGCTCGGGCGGCCCCTCGGCTGCGGCGCCGGCGAAGAAGGTGAAAGGGGTTGTGCCGGGAGGCCTGCCTCAGCCGCCCAGGTGCCAGGTTGAAGGATGCGAAGTAGATCTGAGCGATGCTAAGGCTTATTATTCAAGGCATAAGGTTTGTGGGATGCACTCCAAGTCCCCAAAAGTCATTGTCGCCGGTATTGAACAGAGGTTCTGCCAGCAGTGCAGCAGGTCCGTCTGGCTCTTTTCTTTTCTTTCGAAAAATTTTCAGTTTATTCATCTTATTGTTTTCTTCTTCCTGTATGCACATTTTCTCTGTTGTGGTGGCAGATTAACAGTGCGCGAGTTGGTCGTGTGTTTTTCTGTGTCGTTCTTTTGGCTGAAATTTTGGATTTAGTAGGCTTTTAATTGGTTTTGCGGCATTTTTTTAGGTTCGAGGGACCACTAGTCTTTTTCATAAAATTAGTTTTCTTATTTTATGTTACACTAATCTATAGTTTTCTAGATGGGTTTATTGTTTCTTGTCGTTTGCAAGTTAGGTGGGTTAGATAAAGATTGAAGTTTGGATTCATTTTTTGTTGGGTCTGGTTTAATTGTTGTTGTATTTAATTTAATAGGGGTTGGACATGTGTACTCCTTTTGTTGAGATGTCTGTTCATTTGTTTGAATGTATATTGTAGCCTTGGAGCTGGTGGATGTAGGGCTTCTGGGTCTTATTTGGCCATGGGTTTCACAGTACTGCCACAATGTTTTGCTCCAGACCGGTCTTAACATTTTTAGTGATTCTTCTTGTTTCTGCATTTCAATGTGGTGTTTGTATAATGGGTGTGGATGTGAGTTTGTTCTTGATAAATCATTTGGCTGTACTTCGTAAATTTGGTTATGAAGTTGCTTTTGCATCTGTGCAATTTCTGTAGCTTCCAATGAAATTTCTTCTGTCTCCTAATGTTGTGGAAACTAGTCATTAATGGAAAATATTGATTATAATATTCTTTTATTGCATTTGAACCCAGGCAACATGTTTTCTTGTGATATGTTTCCTGAAGAAGCAAAGAATGCCTTGTGTAAAAGCACACCCAGTTCTGGTCTTTGAGCCCCAATCTTACTATGGTTGGAGTTGGTCTTTGTATTGAGCTCTCTCAATGAATTATGGAGGCTTACTTCCACTTGTAGTGAATGCACATACATGCCTAGGATTGACAACTGTCAATATGAATCTGAACTTTGAACTTTGAACTTTGAATGCAAAGGTGAATGACACAAATTTTTAACCATCTCTTGCTGAAATTTACAGTTTTTGAGGAGTATATGAAATTTACTCCCCCTTGCAGTAGTTTGTATCCTATTTTCAACAAAGGTACTCACATCTACTTTTACTTTTGAAAGATAGGGTAACACTTGGAACTGCTCCAATATACCAACTAGCTTAGGTTCGTGGAGCTCCATTCTTTCAGAACCCATTTCTTGGCAAGAAATGTACAGGCAATGATAAGAGAATACTAAAGCAACAGATATGATAGTTTGTGCCTCTCTTTGTGCTGGACATATATCTTGCTGATTGCAGGGTAAGACCGTAAGAGAGAGGAACAATTACTTTTGACTATTGCATTTTTTCCAGTGATTTTTCCCCCTAAACCCCTAAAGCACAATAAATGCATTGTAAGAAGTTTACGCTGCTTTCATGTTGCAGTTTTGGTCATTCTAACTTCCCAGAGTTTTGACAAGTTAAAAGGCTATTTGGGTTTGTGTCTTTTTAACCAATTACAAAGCATTTATATATCAATTTGTCTGCTTGTGTATGCTATGAACAGTGAAATGTTTAAATAAATCAGTAAATATGCACTAGCATCAATAGCAGAAAGGAAGTAGCAGACTTTTATATGCATTTTTTTGCCAAGATACAAAAGTGTTCACTTTTGTAAGCCTTCAAATTGGATTTTAACACAATTATAATGGGTGCTGTATACCATGGTGTAGCACACACATTTTGTCTAGTCTATTATGCTCTTTCTTATGATATCTTTGTGCATTTCCTACTTTTTGTTTTATATTTTTCATGACTCTCAAAAGTTAGTTTCTTGGTTCTACACCAACTTTATCATTTCTGTAGCCAACCAGTTCTGTATAAACACATTTCCATGTAATATGTACATAGTGCAATACCCCCTAGTTCTTCAGAAAAGAAAAGTCCCACCTGTTCAAGACCTCCATAGTGCAATTACTGAAGCACAGGAATTTTTCTTTTTACTTTAGGGAGTTGGTTGTTCGTTGTTTCAATCTTTTGCTTCTTGTGTTGGACTGATATTTGAGAAAAGCAGGGACAGTAAGTTGTTTTCTATGTTTACTAAACCAACATAACTACTTGACAACCCCAGATTTCATCAGCTTCCTGAATTTGACCAAGGAAAAAGAAGTTGCCGCCGGCGCCTGGCTGGCCATAATGAGCGTCGGAGGAAGCCACCACCTGGATCTCTGTTCCCCTCGCGCTATGGCCGATTGCCTTCATCCGCCTTCGGTTAGACATCATCGAAAAGAATGCATTTCCTCAAACCACCTTTATGCTAGCTACTAGCTGTCATAAAACACTATATTTGAGTTTTAATTTCCTATTAAAGAATCTTAGTATTTTTTTTTTCACTTCTAATTACAGAGAACGGTTGCAGAAGTGGTGGCTTTCTGGTGGACTTCTCTGCCCAGTCAAGGCTTCCTGGGAGAGACACTTGGCCAAGTGCTAGATCATCCGAGCGGCCACCAGGAAATCAAGCTACTGCGGCAGAGAAGTATCTTCTTCCTTATCCATGGCAAAGCAGCTCCGAAAATGCTCCCTCTGATCTGTTTATGCACGGCTCAGCTAGTGGGACAAGGTATCCCAGTCCTGGGATTCCTCCAGGAGAATGTTTCACAGGAGTCTCTGACTCGGGCTGTGCTCTCTCTCTTCTGTCAAATCAACCATGGGGTTCCAGAACTCAAGCTTTGGGTCTTGGGATGAATAGCTTCATCGATGCTGAAGGGATCCCCACCTCCATAGCTCAACCAACAGCTTCTCATGCTGTGGTTGCGAATCACCTTCCAAACACTGCTTGGGTGTTCAAGGGCAACGAAATGCCCCCTGGACTGGGCGTGGGTCATATTTCACCGCCTATTAACAATGAGTTTTCTGGTGTGTTGGGTCGAGAAAGTGGGAGGCATTACATGGAACTCGAGCATTCCAGGGCTTATGACTCGACTCAGCAGATGCACTGGTCGCTGTAGATTCGTTCTTTTCCCTGATGACTCGCAATGGTTGTTGGTAGATCAAGCCAATGTTATGCTTTTAATAATCCGACATTTGATCTAGATTTTAGGAAGTGGTAATATTTTGCTCAAGATGTCAGGACTTTGAAGTGGGATCTTGACCTTGGCCTAGAACTATTGCAATTTTACCACCGTTTATGTTAACTTTTTGATGGTGGGAGGGTCTGAATTATCTTAAGTGCACTCTGGTTATTATTGATTTCAGACCTGTTTCCATCATGGTCCTTGAAGAACTGATGTTTCTATTTTAGTCCCTCATAGTCATATATCTGTCTAATTTGAGAGCAATTTTCAACTTGGGATCCAAATTCTGACCAGACACCTACCAAACTAGAACATCAAACTCATGCAATGTGAGCAATTTGTGCCAACACCAGTCCATCTGGCCAAAATTCTAATGCAACGATTGCCCTTGAAATAGAGATTTTTATGACATAAAGGGCTTAAATGAAGAGCTTTTCCCCTCACTGGCTAAAATAGATCATTTTAAATATTCGACAAACCCCTATTACGACTGCTTGAATGTTTTATTTGATGCAGTAGATTGTTGGGTAAGCAATTGTCTCGACTAAAAGTACCACCAGCTAGAACGGAAAAAAACATGTGTAGTTTACTTAAGCCTAACCAAATGTTGTTGTAAGGTGATTGGTCCAAATAATTGCAGATTAATATCACATTAAACCCATACTTGCCCCTTTACAAAAGATAAACTTCTTGGGCATTTCTGCCTACGTGACTTTTTTGGGTTTACAGTAGAACATATGGACAAAAACCTAGCTTGAAGGCCCAAGCAGCCTCTAGAGTTGACAGCCCAAAAGCCAAGGGGGTTTTACAAGTCTGTTCAAAAGAGCGTCCATGTTGTGCAGCTTTTTCTCCTTGTGAGAGCCTCTGATTTGATTAGCTTTTGAGTGACTGGTTGCCCTCCAACTTTCTCAACATCCTGGAATGCAAAGCCCAGAAAATACTCATGCAGCAGATTCATCAGGCGGGGGGCAGCATTCTCTTCCAGTTCTTTGTTGAGCTAAGTGTCATTTGGGGAAATAATGCATTACAGCATAAAGGATTCAGTGGTCATCTTCATTAATTCCAGGACAGTTGTTTAGGAGTGCTTCCATTGATTCATACTAACAAAAAATAACAGAAAAATATATCACACCATTGTTAGGAAACTTGTGTCTTAAGCGGTGCTTTTCCTTAGCTAATGAACCCAACTTAAAGTTCGAGTTAAATCTACGACGAATCCTAACCAGGGATCAGAATATAAAATTTATTTTAGAAGAAAAAAAATCAACACATACCTGACATCCACAAAAGAGGCAATAGTAATGTTCATTTCTCAGTTTGGTCAATATCTCCTGCAGATCCTGCATCCAAGATAGTTATTATTGGCCTAGCAGATACTTTCGAGGCAACAAAACACCAACCATTATGTTTCAAGTTTAAGAGTAATAAATAGAAACTTCAACAATAAAATAAATGAAAACAAAAACATGAATGTTTGAGCCATGTTATAAAAAGTTTAAGAGTGATAAATAGACACTAGAACAATAAAATAAATGAAAACAAAAATATGAATGTCTCAGCAATGTTATAAAATTAACCGCCCCCAGAATAAAAATGGACAGGACAGCATTATATTGTTTGTTCAACCAATCTGTCTTTATAACCTCGATCAGCTATGCACCATAGTCAGGAAAAAAAAAAAATCGGTCACATTGCATCAATCGCTTGTGTTGTTTGTCATAAAATTTAGCATTAATCTGAGCTTTCTGCTCAGTCAAATATACACAAGCATGTAAGAATTAAAAACATTATTTTTCATTTCAGAAAATTTAGAAAGAAAAAGAAACATCATTGTCAATGAAATTATCATCCTCAATTTTTTTCTCCATGACCCAATGTAAGATTCAAGTCACAAAAAGCCTCTCCAAATGTGGAATTAAGACTGCATATATTATGCGCTCTTCATATGGCATGGGAGCCTCTTGCACTGGGTGTTGGAATCTTTTTGCTAAAGAACTTCTCCCTCATAGCATCAAGAATAGAACCAGTTGTTAATCCTCTCAGCAAAGCATATAACTCTTCTATCAAAAACCAAATTCAGTTACCAGATTATTGACAGAACTAAGTTGGATTCAATTTCAATGACCAAAAACAGTACAGTTTTCAAGTACAATAGACCAAGCTAACTTAACACAAAGTTGAAACAGCATAAATA
This sequence comes from Malania oleifera, assembly GCF_029873635.1. NCBI lineage: Eukaryota > Viridiplantae > Streptophyta > Magnoliopsida > Santalales > Ximeniaceae > Malania > Malania oleifera. Next base: position 39,944,017 of record NC_080427.1, on the reverse strand, counting down.
ATGCTTTTCCTGTTTGTTTTAGTTGTCCAAATGCCTTGCAGAGTTACAGTCCAAAGGCATCAAAGTGCATTTAAAACATTCCCAAACTCCTTAGCTCCTTTTTGCTGAAATTGAATTCCACCAAAAAAAATTTTGAAAAAAAATCCCGTTTGCTTTCTTATGTTATGACAGCTTCAACAATAGATTGGTCATTTGGACCCTTTAAGTTCAAGCAGATGGGTTTTAAACACGACACAGCAAGTGAAAATTAGTGTTATTACAATGCAATAGCATTAACACCCCTTTTCATCACATAGAATGGTCATTTGGAGGCTTTGACATCAAGAAGAGGGATACTAAACACAACATGGTCAGCAGAGAATAGAGTTAGGAGTCCATAACAGCATAACTATTTGAGTGCAGCCTTGCTGGAATTCAATACCTTGGGCCTTGTGATGAAGAACCACCAATGGAGCATTTTAGGCACTTATATTGCATTAATAGACTTAGGAATTTATATTTCTATTTTGTTTTAAAATTTTGGCTAGTCTAGAAGTTTTAGTTAATTTAGGATAATTATTTTAGCTAGCATTATGTTATTGCTTGTTTTACTTTTAAAGTTAGGTGTATTGTACAGTTAGAGTGCGGTTTCAAATTTAAAATTTTCAACTTTAAATTAGAATTCCGGTTCAGCCCATCTCACTCTCTTCTTTACCTTCTATTGTAACAGTTGTTCTACATCACCTTGTAAACAAGAAAGACCATAAAACCTGATACCCAAGTTTTTCAAACAGATACAAGGACGACAAAGTTGATAACAGGATTTGGCAAAAAAAAATGGAAATTTCTTCCTATCTTGATGGAGTGGACCCAATAGAGAGCCATTTAAGAGGGAAGCATTTATCCTGCAACAATCGCATCGCATAATTCACAGCACCACAGATATCAAGCCACATAAAAGTGGTAGTAAATCCTGCATTTCTTCTTAAGAGACCTTATAAGGTCATATTTCACTTACTTTCTAGATTAATGCTTCATATGCAAGAAAAGGAGGTTTGATCTAAGATGCATGCTTCTAAATGATTCAGTAAAAATTGAAAGCCCCAATTTTTCCAAGGCAACTAAAGGCAAAAGCATAACAGATCTGGATGCTTTTGCCTAATGCCGCCGCGCCCTCAACACTACAAGAGCCACTCTTGGGCTTGGTCAGATCTTAAATCCCCGATACATAAATCACCATGTAAAAGTTCTCTGACAATACCCGAACTTGGCTACAAATTCAACTTTTACTTTTGACATTAAATCACATTAAAAATAGGGAACAGAAATTCCACTCGTACGTATTCATAAAAGTCTCAGTTTACACTATTTCAATTACCACAAATACTCCTAATTTCCATGTGAAAGAGCCAACGGCCAACCAGGACACATCACTCCCAAATCCAATCTAATGCTCCATATCAACCAACAGTCATCATTGCATTCATACGCCCAACTCTAATCCCAAACCTAAGTTGCCATTTCATGAACACACCCAATTCAATGCCATTTTGATGTGCTATAGAAAACTGATGTTGCTTATAAGGCTACTATTTGGTTAGCAGCTAGAAAGCACTTGCTTGCTTATAGGAGCCAAAAATCAAAACATAATTTTCCTTTTCTTTGCAGAAGTAATAAAACATTTCATAATTGTTTGTTGCATTTGGGAACACAATCTGAAACCGGACTAATTTTGATTATAAAAAATTATACTTCTTAATTTTTGAATTAAAAATCTATTCAAATTCTCACAATTTCAAATTAATGGTTCTGAATTGGAATTCCCAAACGCAAGGTAAGCAATTTGCATTTGAATGCATACAATATACTTGGGGGAAGAGAAAATAATACCTCTTCTGTTATCTCCTCTTCTTCCTCGTCCTGTTCGCACTCTTCATCGTCCTCCTTCTCCGGTTCCAGAACTTCCTCATTATCTAACTGCGCAAGCGCCCCTCTCGCCTTGTGATAATTCACAACGACTCTTCGGCTCCGCCACTGCGATTTCTGGCGGGACCCAAACTCCGCCATCAATTCCTCCTCTTTCCTCCTTTTCGTCTCAACGTTTTCCTCCTCCTTCCTCCTTTTCCTCTCAAAGTTCTCCTCCTCCTTCCTCTTCTTCTCCTTATGCGGGTCCTCCCGCCCTATCCCGGCGCGGGACCGCCGTATCTCGAGCCCCACCGGCTCCGCCCGGCCCACACCCTCCTTGCCCAGAGCCGAGCCAGGGGTGTAGCCCATCTGCTTCAGCATCCTGAATCCAATGTTCGATTGCGGAATCGCCCACTCCAGCTTCGCTAGGGTTTGCTCGTCCTCGTCTCGCTGCTTCTTCTCCCTTTCCTGCCTGCGCTGTTCTTGCCAGCCTTTTAGGGTTTTGGATTTCTTCTTCGAGGGTTCCGAGATAAAAGGGGTTTTGGTGTCGGGAACCTGAGAAGAAGGGAGAGATTTTTAGGGTTTCCGAATGAAAAGAAGTCGTTCGTGCGCGCGCTCATACGCGCAAATGGAGTCAGATGCTCAGACGGAGTACCTTTTTGGAAGAGTCTTTTGAAGGGGGAGAATTCACCGGTGGAAGGAAGAGAGAGAGATCGCCCATGTAATCTTCTTCTTCTTCTTCATCGGTCGCTCTGTAGTTGCTCGCTTCAGCCATCGCTTAGAGCTTGAGCGGAGACATAGAACTTACTGTCCTCTTAAAACCTTCGCTATTTGAAAATGAAAAATAGTACTTTTAATTAATTTGAAAATTGAAAATAAAAATACTCATTTTTTTAAACATTCAACAAATAATATCAATCCTCGTTGGAATAAAATTTGTTGATTAAAGCTATTAGAGAGAAATCTTAAATTTAAATTTAAATAAAATTATATAAATTTTAATATAATTTTATATTGTACCTTATTCAAAATTAATATGTATCTAAATTGAAAGTCTCTTCAAACAAATTGTAAGTATAAATTTTAACACGAATTGATACTAATGGTTTTAACAAAATTAGTCTCATAATAGTTTATAATATTTTAAAATTTTTTATTGGGGATTCTTCTCTTACTCCGGGATCAAATTCATTCAATTTCATTTTTTTTTTTTTTAACTAAAGGAGGGCGACAACTCCAATTATTTATTGATATACTCTCACTTTTGGCGAAAGAATACCGTGGTTACAATACAAGCATTGAGAGATAAAAAAACATTAAAGGCTTCTCAAAAACAACACCAATAATCAATCACAACAGGATTACAAATTCAAATAAAACTAAATAAGAAATAAATCTAAGCAAGCCTATCAAAGCAAAAAAAAAAAAAAAAAAACTAAAATCTAAACCAACCAAATAAAAATCGAGAGGATGAATTAATGACGAAAGGAAGTGAGACATTATCAAAAGATACCTTTCAGAGAATGTAATAAAAGATGTTGTTTTTCGTATATGACATTATTTCCCATTTCTACTTCTCTAGTTAGAAAATCGGCCGCACTATTGCATTCTCTATATTGATGATCACCATGATATTCACTCCTTTTAGTTCTGTCACGAGATTCTCCCAAAATTTTCAAAGATACCACAACGTACATTTATCTTTCCGAAACCAATCAACAACAATTCACGAGTCACTTTTAATAATCACATTAAAATAGTGCGGAATTGAAAGCAAATTTTGAAGGAATTCGTTTATACAAACGAATGCATTTTATTATGTTTTAATGTAGTGTAAAAACATGTGGTACAATGCAGCAATCACGATGAATAATATGAAAACAATCACAGAGATAAAAAAAGTAAGAAACACACAGATTTAATATATTTTAACAAAATGTCTACGCCCATAGGAGCAAGTAGCGACTCAAATTCACTATCATAAAAAATAGGATTGCATCATATGTATTTATACTAATCCTAAATGTACAGAGGTGTTAGAAAATTGCTCAAATACCCCTGTACCATTTTACGGAGGATTTGCACCTACACCTCCAACCTATTGATGACCCCAATTTAAATTTCAAAATTGATGCAAAAAAAAAACCATCCATATACCTATGTCAAACCGTTGACCATTTTTTGACATTATTTTTGAATTATCTTTTAAGCAAATTTGCAAGAAATGTTATCTATTTTTTAAATTATTCTATATTGGTCATGGTATATTTTTTTTCTAATGCAATCATTACAAATTCTAGATCATTGTAATTCAAGTATACAATTTTCACAATATTAAATTAAAATTATAATAATTTAAAATACACAATGATATGAATGACAACATTTTAAAATTTACTATGACTATCATTAGAAAGGAATTATGACAATTAGCGGAAAATATAATATTTTTAAAATATTAAGGGATAATAAGAGTTATAATTTTTGTCTAGAAAAAGGTTGAACTCAAAATTTTGATATTGGAAAATTATATACTAGTTTATATATTATGGTATATAAACATTTTTTTTATTTACCTGGGGAATAATTTTTTGACACACATTTTCGTGCATGGCACGTGTCTACAACGGCTAACGGTTATAACTGACGTGGCTGCCGCCTACAAATGAAGAGGAAAAAAAACCCTAATTATTACGGAAATGCCACCACTCTTCACAGAGAAACCTCTCGCCCCTCTGTTATTCCTTCCCTCCACATTTCACCCCCAAATTTTCATTAGCCTCCTAACAAAACATTCTCTCTCTCTCTCTCTCTCTCTCTCTCTCTTCAGAACAGTGATTTTATCATTCATGCTGCTTGAGTGATGATTTGAAGCTTCTTCAAAGCTGCTAGTTTCTCCCCATAAGTTTCATTTTCTGGGTATTCTTCTGTAAGTTGTTAATGGAGTGGTTTCTTGGTTATTCTTGACGATTTCCCTTTTCTAATTTCTGGGGTTTTCATGTTCTTCATCTTCAAGTTTCTTTCTTGTCCTGGGTTTGTCAAATTTAATTAATGGTGTTTTTGAGAACTGTTTAGGAATAATACCTTTCTTGTTGTGCGTTGTTGTTTTCTCTTATGTCTCTGTTTCCTTTTGATTTCGGCACTCTTATTCTTCTTCTCCTTCTTCTTCTCATCACGTTGGCTTCATGTCTTCAGGAATATCATCAGCGTTTGGATTGAGGCATCAAAATGGTGAAAGCGCATCCATGGCCTCATCTTGCTGCAATTGTCTTCTTGGCAGTTCTTGCTTCACGGGCCTCTGCTACCACTAACCCACTTGATGGTAATTCTGATGAAACCTTCCTAGCTTTCTTTTTCTTGATTTTATTTTCTCAGCCCAAGATTTCTTCTCTGATAAGGTATTTTTATTAAATATGATAATTCCTTAAAATGTCTACTATTTTCTGCTTGATTGCTGAGAAATATAGATGGGAAAAGAAATTTCTTATTGTTGCTGTTGTTGTTGTTGTTGCTATAAACTTTGGAGGGAAAAAACAGAAGGCTTCCTAAATGCATATGAATTATTTACTACTGTTGCAATTCCACTTCCATTTGGGTATACACTTCACAATCACTGATATAGTCATTTAAGATCCCATACATATTGGTGTAATGGTTAGTCTTCCAGTGGGTAGCTATCAGATTGTTAAGGTGATTAGAGTGAGTTCATCAGATACTTGGTCATGGATTCTCTGCAAATTTTTGGATTAGATTGATTCTCCAAGGTTCAATTTCCTTCATTTTTAGAAATTCATCATATCAAACAATCTACATTTTGACAAATGCCCTTCTTTACCTTATGCAGTCACAGCTCTCCAAGACCTGTACTGGGCGCTCGGCGGACCATCCCAATTGAAGGGATGGAATTCTTCACATGGTGATCCCTGTGAAGACTCATGGACAGGAGTTTTGTGTTTTGAGTCATCTGTTACCCACCTGTAATGGACACTCCTCTCTCTATATCTCTCCCTCTCTCTCTCTCTCTACATATATATGTGTGTGAATGTCATGCTAATTTGCCAAAACTAATCTACTGTATCGCATGCAGAAATCTACATGGACTTAACCTCACTGGCTTTCTTGGAGGCCAGCTCTCCAATCTCAACAACTTGAAGCAACTGTGAGTGATTTTGCAAAATCTGTGTGAATTTGACTAGGAAGTTGGGATTTTCATTAATGTCATTAATAAATTTCATATGGTTGCTTTTACTAGGGATGTTAGCTCCAATAACATTCAAGGTGAAATCCCATACAGCCTACCCCCCAATGCCACCCTTATGTAAGATGCCATTTAAGTCCCTTTAATGCTTCAATCTGATTCACTAGTTTATTTTTGTTCTTTAAAATTTTTCTGTTGCTTGAATGCAGAAATCTGTCTTGCAACAACTTGACCCAAGATATTCCTTATTCTCTAACTTCCTTGAAAAATCTACGGCGTCTGTGAGTTGCTCGTTCCTTTAGTGATTTTTTATTTTTTAATTTTTTTTTCTAGTTTCGTAAAATGATTCATGCGTTATAATTGTTGTCTCGCAGCAATCTAAGCCACAATTTGTTATCTGGACCTGTTGGCAATGTGTTCACTGGCCTGGAGAATCTAAAAGAAATGTATGATTTTTCTTTTTGCCTACTTTATTTATTTATACTTAAAAGTACTTTCATGTCGAAGAGTACTAAATTTTGTGTGGCTTTGGACCATGCACCGCAAACTAATACTGGGTTTTCTCTTATGTTGCATTTAAGAACATGAATTTTCTTAAATCCAAGGGATGATCCCATAGTTCCCAAAAATAGGCAACTGCAGGAAAGAAAAGTTGAAGCAATTTCAAGCTGTACATTATATTGAAAAAAAAAAAAAAATGCAGGAGTTTGTGCAGTTTTCTTGTTTTCTAGGAAACCAAACTTTGGAAAGCTTAGGTTCAATCTTCCTTTTTTTTTTCCCCTAGTATCTTAGCAACTAGTTGAACAGAGTGGAGGAAACTCATGGAAAAGAACCTTGAACATTGTTTACTATCTGACTTGGAGTTTAAAGTGTCTATGCTTAATACTGTCAAATGTTTACCAAAAACATGATCTGTGATGTATTGTATTTACTTGGCTGTATAATCTCAGTTCTTTCCATTCTTTCTATTGTCCCAGGGACCTATCACACAACAAATTTACTGGAGATCTACCAAGTTCCTTCGCAGCTTTGACAAATCTTTCTAAACTGTAAGTTTAATTCCATTCATCATGTTTTACTTTTGTGTGCGTGGCAAATTGTGTTCCTAGCATCTTTCATTATATTCTTTGCCAATGTTGTTCCGGATATATGCAGGTTTCTGCAGAATAATCAATTCACTGGATCAGTAATCTTCCTGGCTGATCTCCCACTGTCTGACCTGTAGGTTCTATCCATGATGTCTTTTCATTCCATTTTTACTTTCTTTTGCAGCAGTGTTGTCATTGTTTCGATATATTTGTTCTAATCATGGTCTTGCCCATACATGTTGTCAGGAACATCAAAGACAACCATTTTAGTGGTGTCATTCCAAAGCAGTTTGAGGCAATAGAAAATTTATGGTAAGTTCGCAAAATGTTTGTTGTGCTTAATTTCCTCACATTGGCCCCCCTTTCAACGTTCAATATGAATTCTGTGTGATCATTTTCCTTCATCTCTTATTAGGATTGGAGGGAATAAGTTTCATCCAGGGGCAAACTATGAACCCTGGCATTTTCCTTCAGAAACTGTGCCCACAGAGCAGAATATTAGCAGTCCACCAACTACTCAGTCGAATGCCATCGAAAGCTACCCGTCTCTAAAGGAAGGTAAACAAAGGAAGAGAAAGCTGGGTCCTGGAGGAATAGCTTGCATGGTTGGTGGGGGAACCCTACTGGTAAGCTGTGCAGCACTCATGATTGCCATCCGCATTAATCGCTCTCGTGCTCAAAAGCTCAAGAACTTGGAGAGCACTAACAGCTCATTGCATTCTCTTCCAGTCAGTACAATTAGAGGTAAAATCTTATACGATGCATACTTTGCTAATCCGAGATTCATATTTTTCCATTAATGTACTCTACGGGCTGCAGCGTTTGTAGCTTCAAATTGATGCAGAACTTCTGGAGTTTTTTTTAATTGATGCTTTAATGATATAATCAACGGCTCATCAGCTTTTAGCTGATTTTTTTTTTTTTTTTTGCTTTTGCAAAGTATTTAATGTTGCAGTGAATAATTTGTTTTCTTCCATTAGTGATCGACTTCTGCATATTCGGGTTCAGGGTTTAGGGTCTGACTTCTGCATAGACCTAGCTGCCGCATAATGAGTTCCATTGCAAGGGGGAGAAAGAAGAGAACAAAGGAGTTCTTTATGAAATCAACAACACCAAGCATTTTTTGTAGTTATATATTTAATATATCCTTTTGCTCTCAAATTGGCAAGCACATAAAGAGTTTAAACTCATTTGGTGCAGTTAAAAACCCACCCAAAATCTTCTGTAGTCCTAGCAGGCAAGGCACTCTTTTTGGCATCAGCATTGTATCTTCTCTTGTTTGTCTTATTTAAATTTCTGATATTCAAAACAAATAAAAGAAAATATTCTTGTTTAGGGCTCAGCCATCTTGGTTTTGTAGAACATGAGTACCCAATCAATTCATTTTGTTCATCTGATTTGCTCTTTGTATTATCTGTATCTATACTCATTTTCTTCATTGAGTTCTAAGCCTTAAACTGCAGAATCGATATGCCAAAATTCTGCCCAATCACTTATGTAAATTATTTCCTCTTCATGTATCTATAGGATATTCATCTGCCTCAGCAGAAGGGAGTCCACAAATGTTGCCCATCAGTTCTCCACCCATTCTTGGCCTAAGGCATATACCCCCAATTCGCCATGTAAGAACCGAGAAAATATGTAAAAGAAAAAGTTTCTCTAAGAAATGCAGAATGCCAACAAATGCAAAACTTTACACAGTGGCAGAGCTTCAATCAGCTACAAATAGCTTTGGCGAAGAGAACCTCCTTGGAGAAGGATCTCTTGGTTCGGTTTACAAAGCAGAATTTCCCGACGGCCAAGTACAAACCAAAACCAAACAGAAGATAATTTCATGTATGTTAATGAGCCATTCACTGTTCTGACAAGTTCAAAAATTTTGGCTTGTTTGTCATTCTGTTTTCTCCAGATTTTAGCTGTGAAGAACATTAACACGGTAGCACTCTCTCTCCACGAAGAAGAACGATTCTTGGATGTGATTTGGAGTGCAGCTCGTTTGAGGCACCCAAATGTCGTAACACTAATAGGCTATTGCATGGAGCATGGCCAGCATCTCCTCGTGTATGAGTACGTGAGGAATTTTTCCCTCGATGATGCCCTACACGGTGAAGGATACAGGCACCTGCCCTGGGGCCTCCGTCTTCGGATGGCCATCGGCATAGCCCGGGCTTTGGAGTAAGTATTCCATTTTCCATATGCTTTGAATAACATGATCATAGAACTTGGAAGCAGTTTCATAACTACAAATTTCACATTGATATCCATCCTTTCTTTCCTAAATATGATTATGCTTAAATTCCATTTGTCTTCAGCTATTTGCACTCCGCGTTCTCGCCTCCGATAGCTCACAGCAACTTAACGGCTGCCAATATCCTACTCGATGAACAGCTGATGCCTCGTATCAGTGACTGTGGGCTAGCTATCCTGAGGCCTCTTACTAGCAATAGTGTTAAACTTAAGGTAAATAATTCTCAAACTTTTCATATAAAAGATGATGTCGAGGGGAGTAAGTACTCACCTACTGTTGAAAACAGGCTTCTGAAATCGCCATTGGCAATACCGGCTACATTGCACCTGAACACGGTCAACCCGGAATCGATAACACAAAGAGCGACGTTTATGCCTTTGGAGTGCTACTTTTAGAACTATTAACAGGAAGAAAACCTTTTGACAGGTACACTGCATAGGCACAACAGGAACCATATTCTTTGTTTCTTTATTTCTTTATTTCCTTAGATTGGTTTCATTTCTATCATTTTTTTTCTTGGATACGCATCTTTTTGTGTTTGTAATACAGCTCAAGACCAAGAGAGGAGCAATCCTTGGTGAAATGGGCTTCATCCCAGCTTCACGACAATGAGTCTTTGGATCAAATGCTTGATTCAAGCATCAGAAGAACAATCTCCTCCAAGTCTCTCTCCCAGTTTGCTGATATTGTCTCCCTTTGCATTCAGGTATATTACCCGTGTACACATATTTTACAACAATAAGCATAGGTAATATGTTTTGTTTTGCATGTAATTTGAATAAGCAGCCCGAGAAGGAGTTCCGGCCACCAATGTCTGAAATCGTGGAGTCTCTGACATGTTTATTACAAAAGCCAGGGGCAGTCGAAAGTGTTGCTGCTGCAGATGGTGCTGAAATTGAGCCATTTGAGAGGTCCTTCCGTTCTACCAACACCCGCTTCTTTGGCTCGCCTGTATGAGCTATATGTCAATCTGATCTCAACGATTGCTACAACAGTACAGCAACTGGGTTTACTGAGTTTAGATTTTTAATGTGAGGATTATGTTTTACAATCAACTTGGGCTATTTTATTTTGTCGAGTTTTTTGTAGTTTTTGCACTCCAGTCATCCTGGAAGTTCTTCAGTTCAAATACTCATTTTCATGTATTGGCAGGCAGTGTTCTGCAACCATTTTCCTTTTAAGGCTTCATTTTGTGCGAGGCTTTCTCCTGCTAAAAGGTTTTGAAGCATAATGGGATCTGTCAAATAAATAATGTCTTTCAATCCCAATTAGCTGTTTTCCAGCTACAGAAACTTTTTTGCCTGGACAGACTAATAACTAGTTTACTGTTATCTATTGTTTTTCTGAACCAAATTGCAAATTTGTCCCTCGCAATGTGCCAAAGGAAGCTGTTTTCTGAAATAAACAGACAAAAATTGACCCATGGAAGAGAAAGCAACTTCAAAATTTTAAAAATCTCATCCCGAAGAAACCATTATTTGCCATAAACAAAGAAAGTTTCCTGTGTGAACCCAAGCACCTCCTAGTGATTAAGGCACTAAATAAATATTGGTAACAAAAGGAACATGGGCTCTGCCAATTTTCTATGTCAATACTAGCAGAAATTGTCCTGTGCAGAATTTCAATCTGCATTTTCACGTCGCCAACATTGCTTCTGAGTGATGACACGTTGTCCAAGAGTTACATGCTAATTCCACTATTCAACAGGGTGTTGATCTCTCCAATGATATTGACAGGTCTTCCGTCGAACATGGATGAAAGTGTGCTCTCACAGAGCTTCTTCAACTCCCTCGTTTTAGCCAGGGCCGCTTCCTGCAATTGAAACAGCAACAAGTCAACATTCTGTATTGGAAATTTCGACGCCCAAAGGCAAAGGAAATTTTCGTCCACTAAAATTAATTATGTACACTTGACGTAAATGGGAGGAAGAACATAAATTAAGTACATTTGAGACTTTCATTTTATCATCCACCATTGAAGTGCACCTGCAAATTTTATAAAGCTATTTCACCATTTCAAATATGAATGTTAAATCAAGCAATAATCCTTCATCTAATAAACAAATTAATAACTACATAGGCTAACACACCAATACTTTGATGTCACTTTAGTTCACAGAATGGAATGAAGTGGGAAAGGAATAGGATGAAAAATTGAAACAAAAATATGCAAAAATCAAGTGACAAATTTTATTTTATTTCATTGCCATGCCCAATCACGTAGTGAGAGTAATCCGAGGTGGCTTGGTCCATGCTCAACACACCTTTCCATTAACTAAATGAAAAGACAAAGGATAATAATCCCTTCTTTTGAGGTTCAAAGGATACTAACCTGGATATTAGAATATGGTACAAAACGTGCCTGAGATACAAATACCACTACACTTAATATCTACGAACCCAATAAATATATCACATTTCCTTCCTATGAACTTTAAATGTAGCTAGCTATTTTTCACATACTTCCATTAATGGACAACCTAGCTTCGGTACTGACTTCATTTGGGAACCAAATGATGGGTCACTGACGTGTACTCTGTCCATACAAACCAGAATGATGGATACACCACAAGAACAAAAGTAGCACGTTCCTAGAATGGAAGCAAGACTGGGAGCAAGAGGAGGAGCAGGAGCAAGAGCAAGCGAGTAGCTATTTTCAAAATAATGGATGGCTCAGAGCATCTTGAGAACAAACTTCTAAATTTAAAATTAGTTTATCAATATTTATTCATGTATAATATATGATAGAGTAGCTAAGAGGACTTTTGGTATCACTGTCAAAAACCGAAAATAAAAACTAAAAGCCAAAAACTAGCAACCAGTTTGGTCGATATTTCTAAAACACTTGACTAAACAAATGCTCATTTTTGTCTTTAAATCAAATAACAATTAAGAGATATAATTAAAATAATGAAAATACAAAAGAGAGTACAAATTTAAAATATTATAATAAAAATATAAATTATTATTACTATTTTGCTTAAATATTATATTTCAAAACTCATGTTCAGTGCTACGAGAACAATTTTATTGTATATGAAAATTGAAAAAATTGTAAAGTACTTTCTAAATGACTTATTATTTTTTTCACGTTTTTTAAAATTTTATGGATAGTTTTATTTTAATTTTAAATTCAATGGCCATTTTATTTTAATTCTAATAAAAAATTATGTATAAATGAATTATTTAATCCAAAAAATTTAATTCAGGATATTATAGTGCTCTGGCAACAGGTTGCCAATCTGGTTTTTAGTTTTCTCAGAAACAGCTGAAAATTGATATAAGAAACAAAAAACTAGCAATGTAAACAAAACGTTGACAGAATCTGTTTGTTCACTATACAAAAACAAAAACAAAAATAAAAAATATAAATGATACCAAACAGGCCCTAGGTGAATCACTATTGTTTATACAATTCACTGAGCATGAAATAGCAATGGGTGCAATAGCAATAGCTTTTAGAACATCTCATAATAAGGGCTTGAACTCACCTCCTGCAGTTTTGCCAGACAGTGGATTAAAAAAATTGAATTTGCGGGTATAGGTGATTTCCATGCAATTCACAGATTAGTAATCTATGCATGGCCCTAGCCAATGAGAATTCAGTATCCTAGGCAACTCACATACTTGCCATAATGCAGGGAGAAAGCTGAGAAGCAGATTAACCAAATTGTTTTAATGCAAGATAATGCACACCCAAGGAAACCATGGATTCGGAAACACCATGGATTCGGAAAAAAAAAAACCAGTATGTAACAATGACTTCAAGGAAATAGAAGATGATGCAAAAAAAAAAAATTGTCCTTTGAAAAAAATAAAAGGTTGGGTGGGCTTTTTCCAGATTATCAGTTTTAACTTCTCTTTTTTTCTTTTCTCATTACATTGAGACAAGCCTAAACCAAATTTTTATAACAATATAGCAGTGCAGTTACCAATTTATGCAAACTGGATGTTCCAATTTTACCATTATACTTGAAGGAATAAAAAAGTTATATTTATAAAATTGAAGGGATTTATGGAATGCATGATTTGGCATGATCAGAATGCACTCAAATAAAACCTCTATGATAATTCACTATTACAGCCTGGAAGCACAATACTTCCAGTAATTTAACAAAGAACTCACTTGCTTTGGCCAAGAAGAAGATAATGAATTGTGAAGCTCCATGCGTTTGGTAGCCACAGCCTTCAAACCCTCTTTTAACTTTGCTTCATGATGCTTCTTTTCTTCCAATGTACTAACTAGTCTGTCCAGAAATCTGAAATTCAAGTCAAACATCACAGTTAATTAGCATTACAATTCAATACAGAAAGAAAAGCAAGTCTATGTCTAGTGAAAAGAAACAAATGTACGGCCACAAACACCAGCAAAGGAAACAACAGTTACTGACAAGTGATAACCCATTTTAGGATGACAGAGATATGTACCAATTTATCAATATCAATCATGTTCCATAAACGAATACTCAATTCCAAAAAAGTTCAATACTTAAATGCATTATTCATTTCTTGTATACATTAAATAAATATATAATGGGGATCCTCTTAGCTAACCTTTAGTACCACTCCTATTATTCTGCAAACTAAGCAGAAGGGGGGAGATGTAAGAAGGAGGGGTGGGGAAGGAAGAGGCCAAGTCTAAAAGGATCAGGCAGCACCTTTTGGAATTTAGAATCATAATCAAATCCCGTGTTTTCCTATTTGTCAGCAAGGAAATTGCTGAGGAAACATCAGAAAGCATCATCAGGATGGCATCAGTTGTGTATTGCTGCAGCACAAAAGGAGCAACTGCCTGTACTTGATGTTGTAAGGACAAGGTCTCATCATTTCTTAACTCCACCAACCTTTGATTCAAAAATGCTTTGATCTGATAAGACAGCGCCAATAACAAGCATCAACAGTTTATTCAAAATGCTCCTAAAACAATAATAGAATACTAAAACCAAACAGACGAGATAAACTGGGACTAGACTTGAACAGGAGCAACATGATTTAATGTAGTTATTTGATAATTTATACACATACCTCGTATAAATCATCAAGAATATTATTCCTGTACTCTGTCTCCAACAGCTGACTCCGGTCTTCTTTAATTTTTGTGGTCTGAGTTAAAGCATCTGGAACAGATGTCTGAGCTTCCAGGCCTACATTTGGCAGAGAAGCATCGTCAATCACATCAACTTGAGGATTCTCAACGTTAATATCCCATGATATCTCTGACGGATAACTATCTGGGATTGGGCTCTGCCCTTCTTTATTTAAGGGGGTCGTATCAGATTCTACAGCATCATTCAGTGAAGAATCTTGTAAAATTTCGCTGGCATTTACGATCTCATAGGGGCCCAATCCATTGCCAGCATCCTCTGATTCCTCCCCAATACCAATATCCCAATCAATCTGAGAGCTGTCCACAGAAATATCCCAGTCTATATTATCTGCAACAGCATGCACCTCCCCAGTCAAATGATGTGATTCATCAAAGCTTGTTTGGACATTCATGGAATCAAGGATGTCAGAGCCAGCAGAAACATTCAATGAAGGGGGATTTTCGCGAATGTCCCTCAAATTCGGTAGCACAGTCTGCATATTTTTCTGCAATCACATTGATAAACTAAATTAACATATGAAATGCATCAGAATAGCCTCAACTTGGATACTAACACAAACACTGCATTGCCAGTATGCATGTCACAATAATCAGGAGACATGAAATATTCAACCAGCTTCTTACATCCTTATCCATATGAGCATCTCTGACAAAATTTGAATAATATTCCATAGCCTGTGTCACAGAATCACTGTTTATTACTTCCAGAATTCTGCTAAAAGTGTTTGGAAGCGATTTTGCAGTCTCCAAAAGTTCTAATCTCACATTTTTACCCTGTAATGAACACAAATTTTAAGTGTTCATTGTAACAAGAAAGAACTATCAAACCAATTGACAACCATCAGTACAGGAACCAACCTGTAACCCAAGCTCCTGACAAGCCTCTGCATATTTAGCTGCAGATAGAGCTGCACTTCTTTTAATATCAGCTTCCTTGCGCTCCAGCTCCGCTAGCTGTTGCTGGATCTTTTGCACCTGCTTTTTTTGATATGGACTTCAAATTTTTTAAAAAAAATTGGTCAATAATATGGATCACATATAAGGGCTAAACTTTTAATTTATTCTTAGGTAGTAACAAACTTGCACACTTACATTTCATAATTCACATTTTGGACCATTATTTGGGCAGCCTCTCCGAGGAAAATATAATCTTTCTCAAAAGCATGCACAATCACCTCCCAAGTACCCTGCCAGAATGCCAATACAAACAGTTATATAATGATGAGTTAGCACACATGTACCGACACACACAGCTGTTTGTGTTAGTGTGCACTTGCAGAAACACACAGAGTCCTTGTGGATCATAGTATCTTACAGCAGCACCTGATAGCCGGCCAAAAATATTTCGGCTCTCGGGAGTTGAACTTAGAAGAATATCATATATCCGTTTGGCTTCAGTGAAACCAATCCCTGAAAAACAGTACACCAGACATTACAACAAAAAGAAAGTGGTAATAAATAACTTAGCAATAAAGAATTTTATCTTTTATACAATTCCAA
Organism: Malania oleifera; assembly: GCF_029873635.1. Taxonomy (NCBI): domain Eukaryota; kingdom Viridiplantae; phylum Streptophyta; class Magnoliopsida; order Santalales; family Ximeniaceae; genus Malania; species Malania oleifera. Next base: position 39,927,993 of record NC_080427.1, on the reverse strand, counting down.
AAATATCTTGAAATTCCAAAAATATCTTGAAGAGTCATCATTTTCTGTAAATAGAGAAGGTTCTGAGGGAGTTTTGACAAACAATGAAGGTTACATTAAGCTCTAAGCAAATTTTATATGCTTTATATGTGGCTTTTCATGATGTTCAAGTGATCAAGGTGGCTCACAGATCACTAAAAGAAAGAATAAGGAAAGGAAAGGAAGACAAAAGAAAGAAAGAACAAAAGAAAAAGACAGCCTAGTGCATGAGGCGCAGGCCAGAGCTTGATGTGTGTGGTCTTTCCTCGAATCCAATAGGTTTATCGTGCTCAAAGCAAGGATACTAAGAGTTACTGTAGCAACTGATTCAAAGAAACATAAAGAATCCTAAGATGCACAACTAAGCCTGCATACCCTTCAAGACAGTAAAGAATAATGTAACGTTTTTCTTTTTCTGAATTGTAGCTGAATTTTGTGGTACCAAAGATCAGAAGGTGATCTTGCTTCTCATAAACTTCTTTATGAAGCTGTGAGAGTGATCGCTAGTATTGATCACAGTTGTCAGATCAAGATTCGAATCATGAATCGAAATTCCAATCTTGGGAACCCAAAATCGAGAATCAAATTGAATCATAAGATTCAGTAAATTTTCCAAAATCAATTCTAAATGAAATGCATATGTTGATACACAAACAACAAGCAAATAATATAATACATTTAAATTTTGATTAAATAAATTATATTTCATGTGTATGCTTTTTAGTTTTATGCTTAACTTAGTGGTCAAGTGGTTAGTTATCACCACGTAGCAGTTGTAAAACATGGGCTATGTTTATGTTTGTTGCAGTTTATTTCAGTTTCCTTTGTGAGGCTATTTAATAGCCAAGTCTGTTATTCAATGGTGTAGTAGTGTGTGTACAATTTCCTCCATCTCCTCTGTTTTGTCTCATCAGTCTATATTTCCTACCAATTGGTATCAGAGCCCCATAACAGGGGCCTAATTAAATAGAAGCAGCAGTCTTCTACGAGTGATCTATAAATGATGACAGAGAGTTCGTTTGTACAGCCAGCCGTTCCAAATTTTGATGGGTATTATGATCATTGGGTGATGCTCATGGAGAACTTCTTGCGATCAAAGGAATATTGGGGGCTGGTGGAAAATGGGGTACCTGCAGCAGCAGAAGGTGCTGTTTTCACTGATGCACAGAGGAAGCATATTGAAGACCAGCAGTTGAAAGATTTGAAAGCAAAGAACTATCTATTTCAGGCATTAGATTGTTCCATCCTAGAGACAATCCTTAACAAGAAGACTTCAAAGGATATCTGAGACTCTATGAAGCAGAAATATCAAGGTACATCACGAGTAAAGTGTGGATATCTGCAAGCTCTTCAAAAGGAGTTCGAAGTTCTTCATATGAAGACGGGAGAATCTGTGAATTGAGTATTTTTCTCGCACTCTTACCATTGCCAACAAGATGAAAGCAAATGGTGAGGATAAGGGTAATACAGCTATTGCTGAGAAAATTTTAAGATCCATGACTCCTAAATTTGATTATGTTGTGTGTTCCATTGAGGAATCTAAGGATATTGATACTCTAACCATTGATGAACTGCAAAGTAGCCTAATTGTGCATGAACAATGCATGAGTTCCTATGTTGAGGAAGAACAGGTCTTGAAGATTACTCATGGTGATCACTCAGGAGGAAGAGGTCGTGGTCGTGCCAACTATAGAGGAATAGGAAGAGGTTGAAACAGGAGGTCTTTTGATAAGGCCACAGTGGAATGCTATAATTGTCACAAGCTAGGACATTTTGCATGGGAATGTCCAAGCAAAAAAACAAAGGCAAATTATGCAGAGAATCAAGAAGAGATGCTGTTAATGACATATGAGGATCTGAACAAAGCTAGCAGAGCAGATATATGGTTTTTAGATTCTGGATACAGCAATCATAAGTGTGGAAAGAAGGAGTATTTCTCAGATCTTGATGGGAATTTTCGAGATTCTGCGAAGCATTGCAACAACACAAGTATGGTTGTTCTAGGAAAAGGAAATGTTAGGCTGCAAATGAATGGCATAACTCAAATCATTACAGTTGCAAGAAAAAGGTCTTACTATTTTATTTCAGCATGGCAAGTGCAAGGTGTTCCATTCACAGAAAGGTTTGATTATGGATTCGACAATGTCCTCAAATCGAATGTTTGTCTTGCATGCTTTATCGCAGCCTATAGTATCCACTTGTTTCAACACAATCACAGAATATATTGTGCAGCTTTGGCATTGTCGGTATGGACATTTGAGTTTTAAAGGTTTAAAGACTCTTCAGCAAAAGCAAATGGTAAATGGATTACCACAATTTCTACCTCCCTCCAAATTATGCAAGGACTGCTTGGCAGGGAAACAACACAGGGATTCATTTCCATAAAGGAGTACCTGGCGAGCTGTAGAGAATCTTCAGTTAGTGCATGCAGACACCATTACACCCATCTCTAACAGCAACAAAAGGTACCTACTTACTTTCACTGATGATTTTAGTAGAAAAACATGGGTTTATTTTTTGGTAGAGAAATCAGAAGCCTTTACTGTTTTCAAGAATTTTAAGACTCATGTTGAGAAGGAAACCAGTGCTTTTCTGAAAAGCCTGCGAACTGATCGAGGAGGTGAGTTTACATCCCAGGAATTTGTAATCTTCAGTGACGTAAATGGCATACGACGACAACTAACAGCTGCATATACACCACAACAGAATGGTGTTGTGGAACGCAAGAATAGAACTATCATGAATATGGTTCGAAGTATGCTGGCAGCAAAGAAAATTCCCAAGACTTTTTGGCCTGAAGCAGTAAATTGGACAGTGCATGTTCTGAACAGAAGTCCAACTTTCGCAGTTCAAAACAAGACTCCAGAAGAAGCTTGGGGTAAAGTTAAGCCTTCAGTTGATTATTTTAGAGTTTTTGGATGCATTTCTCATGTTCATATTCCTGACAATAAGATAACAAAGCTGGATGACAAGAGTTTCAGTTGTGTTTTGTTGGGAGTTAGTGAAGAATCAAAGGCTTACAGACTTTACGATCCAGTTTCGCAAAAGATTATTATCAGTACAGATGTTGTATTAGAAGAAGACAAGCACTGGGATTGGGATAAGAAGTATGAAACAGGTATTATATGTGATTTGGAATGGGATGATTCTGAAGAAGAAGTAATTGTAAATGAAGAAGAAAATGAATCAAATGTTGATGCTGATGTAGAAGAAAATGCAGAAGTAAATGAAAATGATGATGCTGCTGAAACAGATTCCCAACTTGCAACAAGAAATCGCAGACCAAGTGTCTGGATGAGAAATTATGAAACTGCAGAAGGTTTTTCCGAGGAAGAAAATGAAGTTCAACTTGCCATGTTTACAGTTGCTGATACTATTTATTTGAAGAAGCAGTTAAAAGTGAGAAATGGACAGCTATGGATGTGGAAATGGAAGCAATAAAGAAAAATGGTACCTGGGAATTAACAGAATTACCTAAGGGAGGAAAGAAAATTGGAGTAAAGTGGGTCTACAAGACCAAGCTAAATGAAATGGAGAAATAGAAAAACACAAAGCTCGGCTTGTAGCGAAAGGTTACACACAGCAATATGGGGTGGACTATACTGAAGTTTTTGCACCTGTGGCACGTATGGAGACAATCGCGTTTGGTGATTGCACTTGCAGCTCAAAGAGGGTGGTCCATTTATCAATTGGATGTGAAATCTGCATTCTTACATGGTGAGTTGAATGAAGAAGTCTTTGTAGAGCAGCCTTGTGGTTATGTGCAAAAAGTAAATGAGCAAAAAGTTCATAAGCTAAAGAAAGCACCTTGTGGGCTTAAGCAAGCACCCCGTGCTTGGTACAGTCGCATAGAAGCATATTTCATGAAGGAAGTGTTTGAAAAGTGTGACTAAGAGCATAATTTATTCATCAAGACTAACAAGGAAGGTAAAGTTTTAATCGTAAATTTGTATGTCAATGATCTAATCTTTACTGGAAATGATGAATCAATGTTTACAAAATTTAAACATTCAATGAAACAAGAGTTTGATATGACTGATCTTGGTAAGATGAGGTACTTCCTTGGTCTTGAAGTTTTGCAAAAATCTGACGGTATTTTTGTTAACCAAAAGAAATATGCCTCTGAGGTACTACAGGTTTGGAATGGACAAAAGTAATTCTATTTTTAATCCCATTGTTCCTGGTTGCAAGCTTGTGAAGGATGAAGGAGGAGTTAAAGTGGACAAGACTTACTATAAGCAGATTGTAGGAAGTCTCGTGTACCTCACAGCCGCTCGACCAGATTTAATGTTTGTACTAAACATCATTAGTAGGTATATGGAGAATCCTACTGAACTACATCTACAGATAGCAAAAAGGGTGTTGCGTTATATAAAAGGAACAACTGATTTTGGGATTTTTTATAGAAAGGGAGGAGATGATGAACTTGTTGCTTACAGTGATAGTGACTATGTTGGTGATTTAGAAGACAGAAAGAGTACATCAGGCTATGTATTTCTGTTCAGCTCAGGGGCAATTTCTTGGTCATCAAAAAAACAACCAGTGGTGAGTCTATCTACCACAGAGGTAGAGTTCATTGTTGCAACTTCATGTGCATGTCAGGCACTATGGCTAAAAAGAGTTTTGGGAAAACTGGATCAAAATCAAAGCAAGTCATGTGTAATTCAATGTGATAGTAGCTCTGCAATCAAGCTTTCTAAGAATCCTATAATGCATGGTTGAAGCAAGCACATAGATGTGCGTTTTCATTTTCTTCGAGATCTTACAAAGGATGGTATTGTGGAGTTGGTGCACTGTGATACACAAGATCAATTGGCTGATATAATGACTAAACCACTCAAGCTGAACACCTTTGCCAAGCTGCGAGAACAATTGGGAGTCTGTTCCGAGAATGATGTAAAATGAAGCTTATAGCATTCAGTTAAAGGGAGGAAATGTTAGTTTTATGTTTAACTTAGTGGTCAAGTGGTTAGTTATCACCACGTAGCAGTTGTAAAACGTGGGCTATGTTTATGTTTGTTGCAGTTTATTTCAGTTTCCTTTGTAAGGCTATTTAATAGCCAAGTCTATTATTCAATGATGTAGTAGTGTGTGTACAATTTCCTCCATCTCCTCTGTTTTATCTCTTCAATCTATATTTCCTAACAATACTATCCCAAAACAAAACAATAAAAAATTGAAGTCATGCATATCCTTTGTCATATTAAAAAGAAAAAAAAATAATTAACCTAAAAAAGTGATAACAATTGCACAAAACTACTAAAAGAACTAACTTTTGAATCTTAACAACATAAGAAACATGAGTACAATTTACTTGGCGAGTGTTTCACCCCTCCTTCTCAATAATGGTAGTGCACTATACAGTCTATACTCCTAGAGCGAAGAATGATTTTGTGAAGGCAACATAAAACACAAGGATCTATTTTCTCCTCTTTTTAAGCACAAAAATGACATAAATAAGGAATGGAAGGTAATCATGTGAGGTCTCAAACTAGTCAAGTTTGTCAGGATGCGATAGGTCTAGAATCGTGTGAATTAATAGATTCAGATAGATTCCCAAGGTGAATTGGTAAATTCAGCAACAATTCAGTTGATTTTAGATTCGCTAGTAAGATTCAAATCGATTTGGTGTAGAATTGATATGAATTGTATGAATTGAGTCATGAATCGTAAGATTCTAACAACTATGGTATTGATACACTTATTGTAGATAAGTTTCTCAATAAAATGTTCATTGAGGAAAAAAATATGTGAACTTCGTGAGGCTCCAATGCTCCATTCCTTGGGTAGAGCCTGTTATAACATTACTCTATGCTACATATCCCGATATTGTAGAATGGTTTCATTCAATTACCTAACACCGAAGAACAAATAATAAATTTAAGTTCTACATCATGATTCATGAGTGGGGGTAATGGAAACACAATACGTAGGATAAGGCTAACTATAAGCTACATTACAATTCCTACTAGGTATTGTCATTGTGTGGCCAGTTCCAGAGCAAGTGCCTAGAGCAAAGACACTGGGATGATGGTTACAGAACACAGTATGCAATTAGGAAACCAGATGTACCACATCCACACCAGCAAAGTAAAGAACTGTAAGTCTAGTATATGAACAAATGGGCCACTCCTATTTCCAATTAGTTTTTGGGTTGGATGCTAGTTGGATCATAACAGCCAAGTTGCTATTATAGTATTATTGTGATTGTCATTTTCTATTTTCTTGTCCTCAAATTTCTTGAAAAGCAGACAGAGATAATACAATCACATGAATATGTTTCTACTGGCCAAGGCATTATGCAAAGATACAAATTCAGGAACCGAAACATAACAAACTAACCTTCAGGGTCCAGAGTTTGGAAATAAGGATCACTGTCCTTGGGCAGGGATGAGAATGCTGTGGATATCCGAGCTCTCACTGTTGCCAATCGCTTTCGCCAATCACCCGGAACTCTTTTCCGGTCAACCAGCCATTCTTCACCCATCAAAGAGAAAAATCAAATCAAACAATAACTATAAAACCTATTTGACAATGAATGGGAACACCAAAATGGAAAATGAGTGTGTATGTGTGGGCGTGGTACCTCCAAGACGAGCAAAAGCGATGTCAATAGGGAGATTGCGAATTTCATCCGCGTTCTGCATTTTTCCCTACAGAGATAGTTTCCAGAATTCGAGAAATCTCTACTTGGATAGCGAAGAGAAAAGACGGCTCGTCAGCTCACTTCCCAACGGCAAAATGGGCTTCTATCAGTTCACAGGAATGGTAATTTATAACATGCGCCTGCAATTGATTTCTTGACCCGTTACAAAAGGGATTTTATCATACTGTGGAAGAGAAAACGGATGCAGATTTCCATCCATGCTAATCTATAAGCAAGAGAATTTGTTTATTTTAGCTTAAGATATCCTACAAAACTTAGCAACGAGAGATTAAATGTACAGATAAAGCATCCCAAAGCTAAAATCCAAGACAGTCGAGAGAGCGAAGAATACTAAAAAAGGAAAAAAGGGGTAAAACCCTAATTTCAATTTTGACTGAAAGACCAAAAGAAATGGGGAAACTCGCCTGATCAAGTAAGCCAAGTTGTTGGTGTGCCAGCCTCAGCTGCCACTAAACATCAATGAAGAATGTTAAAGAAAAATTCTCCTATGCATATAATTTTCCTACAGTTTCTCGGTGACCAAACGGAAGGAATTGGATTTCGTGCGGAGTAGTCTTTACTCCGTAGAGACGAAGAGCTGAAGAAGCTCTCTGCCTCACTGCGTTTGGGATTTGGTGGGTCGAAAAAACCGTTTCCGTTTCTGCGACTGAAACCCTATCAAAACGGCGTCATTTTAACCCACTTAGCTTATTTGTTATTGCCATAAAAAATTATAAAAAAAACAAAAACTAATAATTAAAAACTAAAACCTAAAATTGTGAATTTATTTAATATGTTTAACCTCGATTAAATGGTTATGTGCATAAATTTTTAACAAAGAATTTTTTAAATAAGATGATGAGTTGAATTTTGAATAAATTTTAAGAAAAAAATCTTAAATTTTTAAAATTTTTTTTTAAAAATATTCAATAATTTCTTTTCATAAATTTTCAATTTCGAGATTTTTTGGATTATTAAAGTGCAAAGAGGCGAAGGGTGAGTTCGAAAACATAATTATTAGAGAGTTCTTATATATTAAAATATTTTTATTTATTTTTAAATTTATTATTATAATAGTTAGTATTTGACAATTAAAAAATTACAATTATTGAATAATTATGTCAATTAATTATTATTTATTTAAAATTGAAATTAAAATTAAAAAATCGCTTAGTTAGGTTATTTTATTTTTTAAAAATAAAACTAAGTTTTCGCTTTTTAATTTTTAGTTTTTAATTTTGTATGAGAATGCGGAGAGACCTCTCCGATAATCTTGATAACGATCGAACGACGTCGTTTTAGCTGAGGAAGGCTGCTAGTCCCTTTGTAACGAGGTGGGGACGATGGAGTCCTGAGACTCGGCACTCGGCAATCCACTTCCTTTCCAGTTTTCTTCTGTCATCACATACGGCAGTAGTCTCAGGTACAGCTCCCTGCTCCTCAGCAAAACTTCTGTTTTTTTTTTTTTTGGGTTTTGTCTCGAGCCATGTTCGTGCTTCCCAATCTGTAAATTCAGCTGTTTAGTTTCTCTCGATTCATTTTTCTTGGATCCACTAAAATTCGCACAACGGGGTTCCATCATTTTTGTTTTTCGAAGGTTCAAAGTTTGTTTCTCAAATTATGTATAAAGAACTTGACATTTTTTGTGCATCTTATACTCGTTATGCTTAATATTTATCTGGGTTTTCTAGGGTTTTCATTTTTCTGTTAATATCCGTATGGAGGTGGGGTTATGATGAACTGGGGTTTTAGAGTTCTGGGTTTCCAAGAAATTGACGATTCTGATACTTTTTGGAGGAATTCCTTGTTCTTGACCGCGAATGCATTTTATGCTTTCAAAACCCAGTGAAGCACTTCCAAAATGCTAACCAATCGATGCTTTGGATTTCACTTGGTTTTTGTAATCCATTGTTAGTATTGAGTTTTGTTCCGATCAAGTGGGTAGTGATGTTGATATTTTCTGATAGTCACTGTTAGTGCACGTCTTCCTCTGCAATTTCAGTTCATAATTCTAATGTGCTATAATAATGCATTATATATTTGCAATATATTCCAGCTGGGAAAATGATTTTGGCAAGTATAATTTTTAAAATGTAAGGCAACGAGGTATGGCAGCTTTATTTGTGTATTGAATATTATCCCATTCCCCCTCTTATTAATTGTACCTGCCAGGGATTTCTTTGGTTGCTCAGAATATGTTCAGAAAGAAAAAAAGAAAAAAAAAATTAAAATTTTGTTTACTGAAATAATTTAATTTTTTTAAAGCTAAAGGCAGGGAAAAAAAAAGAGAAAGAAAAAAAAAAAACAATAAGAACAATCAATCTGACCATTATATATTTGTTAGGATTAACTAAGAATTGATATTTATTATTTTAACAATAACAGATTTAAAGATGAATTCAAATTTGTTTTTTCTTTTCCTACATTTCTTTTCCTGGGGTAAAGATTGTATTGGAAACCACATTCTGTAATGAGTTGTGATGATATGGCTGTTATTCAGCTGTTAATCTTTGACCAGTTCCAAGTTAGAACGAAGTTATGGATCCTTCTGAAGTTAGGTATTTCGAAGATGAAGATACTCCAACAGTGAAAACAATGAAGGCTGCAACTACAGGTTTTGTTGCTGGAAGCATTTGGGGGACCATTGTTGCTACATGGTATGATGTGCCTCGTGTGGAGAGGAGTGTTGCACTCCCAGGGCTGATAAGGACTTTGAAGATGATGGGTAGCTATGGAATGACATTTGCTGCAATTGGAGGAGTTTACATTGGTGTTGATCAGTTGTTGGAGAAGCATAGAATGAAGAGAGACTCTATCAATGGAGCTGTTGGTGGGTTTGTCGCTGGTGCTTCTATTCTTGGTTTTAAAGGTGAAGGTCTATTTTGATGCATTTGGAGGATTTACCCATAATGTTAATTATTTTTTGCAGAAATATTGAGATTATATGCATATTGTTGTATTCTACGTCAGTATTGAAATGTTGGTTTGATTTTAAGTGTAATGGATCAACTATGATTGGAAATGCTTTTCTCTGTGCAGGGACGAGTGACTTCTATTTTTTGTTGGACAGCATACCACATATTGATTAGAAAACCTTGGACTAATGAATTAAAGAAGCATGAAGAAAGTGAATGAGAATGAATTGATGTAGATAAAAAAACATGGGTATTAGAGTTTGTCTCAGTTTAATAGGCTGTCATGTTAGTTGTGACTACCGCAATTTTGGAAGTTTCAAGCAACAACAAGCGCACACAGTGATTAGATGTTGTTTACATAAGGTATTGGGGGTAGTTTTGATTTGGAAGTATGTTTTGTCTTTCCTTAGGACTTGGTGGATCTAAAATCTTCACAATTAGATAGCTTCCATTCATGTGTGGGAGACATTGTATTACTGATTTTCTTGTGTATGGTGATTGCCAATTCTGAAAAATTTAAATCATATTTCTTTGATAAGTAAAATGTGTAAATTAAGTAGAAGAACACCAATTGGGAATTATCCAAATACAAAAAACTATAGTCCGATGATGACAAAAGAAAATATCTACAAAATTGCGAGAAATAAAATTGTTGCAATAACAATTATTTGAGCCAAAAGTACAAAAGAGCTAGCCACTTCCCTTTCAGCTTTTGCAATGGAGTTTCCATGCCTTCAAAAGGTCTAGCATTCCTCTCCTTGTAGACAATTTAGAACAAAGATTGAGCGGTGACATTCCAAAGATCCTTATCTCTTGCCTTTAATTTGGGGGGGCTCTCCAGGCCATGGAATTCACATGCCACCAAGCCAACCACCCAATAGAATCCTTCTGCAACATAAACCGAACCCTGATTTTTCTACCCAAACAATGGAACAAACAATGATTAGCTGTTTCAAATTCCTCTATACAAAAGAAGAGCCTACTGATTGTACAAACTGCTCCTTTCATCAGATTATCAGCCATTAGAATCCTTTCCACACAGCTTATGGATATCCCACAAATGAATTTCATTACAAATGAGCTTCAGGGTGATGAATTGCAGAAAATTGTTGGGTATAATTGGGTAATTGGACTCTTGTCATTCCAAGCACAGAAAACTTCCAAATTCTAACCCGGCTGATTTTTGATACCCCCTCTTGGGGAGGGCCCTCCACCAGAAGGTTTTCAGTTTAAAACGCCTTTGTGTTGATATCAAATGATATGATGCAAATAGGGGCACAAAAGGCATGAAATTTCATTTAGAAACTTGAAAATCTGGAAAGAGTTCATACTTTTTTGCAGCAGTCCTGTTTTATGTGCCAAGATGATCATTGTAGTTTGTGTGACCATGCAGAGATGAAACAGCACTCCATGCCTTTTGGTATTGTAGGATGGTGGTGATTGTTTGGAATTGGTTAGTCAAGCCTTCTGAACAAGTAGCCTTGTATATGGAGGGAGAGGTTGCAGCAATAGATAACTCCTTAATCTAGTGGCTAATTTTCAGCAATTCTCACGGGGGAAAGGTTTTTGCTTTTGCTCTTTTGGCTATTTGGAAGTGGAGAAACAGGAGTTTTCATTGGTAATCTATTCTGCAGTTGATCCTTGTCAGTGTATTACGTAGCAGGTTCAGTTTTTTGAAGCTTGGGATGAGGTGAGAATGGTATCCCCAATTCTAGGAAACTGCAAGCAGTCATTGGTTGGAGGTGCCCCCTTCCAATGGGTGGGTCAAATTGAATGTTGATGGTGCATCCAGAAGAAACCCTGGTCTACTGGCTGCATGTGGTGCAGATAAAGATTGGCTAGGCTAGGGGGGGCAAGTTTGTTGTTTACCTGGCTATTTGCAACTCTCTGGTGGCTTAGCTGCAAGCAATTAGCATGCAACTTTTTGGAATTTGTATCTCAAAAAGATCTTGGTACAATCAAATTTGAAAGTTGCTCTGGAAGGCATCCAAATGAACAATTATGCAACTCATGCTTCATTTGTTTGATCAAACAGCGCATGAAATCTAATAAGCATGAACTGAATCATTTTCTTGGAGCATACTTACTGGGAAGGTAATAGACTTACATATTGGATGGTGAACATGGTGCTCAAGGGAGGACTAGTTCTTCACATCTTCCCATCCTTCTATCGTTCCTTAAAATATTTTTTTCTTTTTGGGCTTTGCCTTCTCTTCAACCGAAAAATATAAATCCTTTTACACTTATTTCCGCGTAAAAAATGCTTCCTTGTTTGGAACTTTGGCTTTCCAAATTGCCTTTTAAGGGAATTTAGTAGTACCTGCCTCCCCAACCTTTTTCTACGCTCAGTATATGACGTCACTCAAAAACTTCCATTATTTGATCGAGTTCATCTAATTTTGTCCTCCCCCTCCTTCACCCCCTTTTCTCAAAGCATCATATTCAAGTATTCCTCCATTTTAGCCTCTCTAAAGTTTCTTTGAAGCTCAAGTCCCATGTAATTTGATTTCTCTTCCTCTTCGAGAACCCAATGACTGCTGCATTACTGTCTGCTACCTCTCTTGAAAAGTCTTGGAAAATGCCATTTTAGAGGAGCTTTTCTACTCCAAACATCATTCAACAAAAAACACGGACTAATAATAACCAGTTTCAAAGATAAACATCCCCAAAAAACTCCTCCCATTCTTTACTAATGGATTTCTATTATGCTAACATGAAAATTCTACTAATGTCCCTCTTCCACACATCATAGCTTTCCCGATATTTTGCATCAAGTACCAATCTCCATGAATTAGACTTTTCTTGTGGTACCTCTCGAAACATTTTGCAAGAAGATCAACTGCAAATCCAAAATTCCCATCCCACCCATTTGATATGGAAGAGTTACTGTACTCCATACATATCTCCAACAGTTATTTGAAGATATCCTCCTAACTACCCCAAAGAAATCTTCTTTGAATGTTTTCCAGCCTTCATGAAACTGAACTAGGAATAGGAAAAGCTGACATGAAATAAACTGGCAGGATAGATAACTTGCTTTTGAGTTTTGATCAATGTCAATCAACCCCCTTGGTGAGCAACTGAGCTTTCAGTGTTTCTAAGCACTTTTGTAAACATATCCATCACCAAAATGAAGACTAAACAGCAGTGAGGATCCCCTTGTCTCAACCCTCTATTACAGGGGAAGAAACCAGTGGTTATTCTTTTCACTAAAACTTTCGCTGTCGAGATGCCCCTCAATACCATTTCTCTCCACTTTGAGCCAAAAATTGTTCTCTAAAGAATGTACATTAAGAAACACCCACACATGGTCATAAGACCCAGTTTAAAAGTCACTCCTGGAGTATCTTCTTTAATTGTAGTACCCCACTACTTCATTGGCAGTAAGGGCAACATCCAAAATATGTATACACTCAATGAAAGCATGTTGTTTTTCTCCAACCCCCTTTTCCTACCACTTTTTTTTTTCAATCTGTTACCTAGCACTTTCCCCAGCACTTTATACGCACTCCCTGTACAACTTCTTTGACAATCTCCCAAATTTGTTGGAAAAAAGCCATGAAAAACCCATAGGGGCCTGGAGCTTTGTATCCATTGAACTCTTTCAGGGCTGCCTAGCTTCCTCACTGCCTTGATCTTCCCCCTCCCAACTGTCCAGTTTCGATCTGATAGCAGTTTTATCAACAACAACAAAGAACAACAAACCAAGCCTTAAGTCCCACTAGATGGGGTCAGCCACATGAATCCTTTTCCGCCAATTTACACGATCATAGGCAATTTCCTCCAACAAATTCAGGGCTATTAAATCCTTACTATTTCATCCAAGTTATTTTAGGTCCTGATAGCAGTTTAATCCTTTAAAGAAAGGTCCCAATAAAGAGTTCCATTGCTTCTCACAGTTGTAAATAGAGATCATCTGATCAATCAGGACATCTTTTCCTAAATCTAACTATGGTTTATATTCGTATAACCATGATTTGATTCATTTAAAAGAAATGTCCTGTGTACTGTTACATTTTGCATCCCTTTTGGATTGTTTGAAACCCAAATGTTACCCTTGATGAGATTACAACAATTTATCCTCATTGATGTGTTTCAATTATAATTTTTTAATGTTTTTGAGGGTGGTGTGATTGGAAAAAATGAAAGATAAAAGGGGTGTATCATGATGCATGAGTTTACTTTTTGGTTTTTTGATTTTTTGATTTTGATTTTTATTTTTGGAATATAGATTTCTAACTCATCCTTAAATCTAAACTTTGGTTATTTAAATAGTTCTTCTCTTGCCATTTTTAAAAGTTGTTTTGTTTCTTATTTATCAATCAAATTTCTAATTTTGCTATAAATGTTGTAAAAGATATATTTGTTGTCCTATCAAGAATAAACCCATTTTATTAATCAAACCCAAGCTGGAACAGCCACCACAACTGGCAGGCAGATTGTTGACCTCATTTTTCAACCAGTTTGGTTCTTGCATGTAGATCATTTTTGTAAGTTGACTTGGTGAAAATTTACTTCTTGCATGATTCTTCACATTTCTCTATGTACTTACTGTAGCAATCCTACGACCCTTGACAAGATGAAGGGACCGAAGCTGATCCTTCAAAAGCTCTCCCGTTTCTTCCCCTCTACACTGATCAAAAAATGGTATGAGGGAAAGGGCCTTTTTTCCTTACTACAGTGAATCCCTCTCCAAGCTCTTAGCTCGCCCTCCACAGTTCCAGCAGCAACCCACTTGAGCTTCATGTAGTTTGAATGCAAATTAGAGCTTTGAGGTTTCATAATACACTTGAACACACAAAAGTTCTGTTTGGGAGGCAACCAAACAGCAAAAGACTTGATTTAATCATTAGTAATTCCAAGCAAGAGTGGGCCTTTTGAAAATATTATATAATTAGGTGTAATGCTTTGGTAAAATGTCTGTGGAGTATTGGCTTCACACGGGGTAAATTGCAAATAGGCGTTTGTGATTTGAATAGAACACTTGAATGCCCAGAACTTGCATTTTGAAGGCGCAACCCAATCAGGAAAATGCTTAGTTTAGTCATTACTTATGCCAAACACTAGTGGGAATTTTGAATATATATATGTATGTATAAAATTGGGTTCAACAATTTGGGCAAAAGCATTCTATTTTCCTCCCTAAAGGGTTCAAGAAGTGTTTACGCTCATAGGCAGTCCTTGGATTTGTTTCATCAAAACTTTGCTTATGGAAACTATGTCATATTAGAGGCATATGCTTTGGTGGAAAAAAATTCTTTGAGCTTTTATTTGTTTACTGTTGTGCTTGTAATTTGTAAAGAATGTAGAAATACAGTTATCATATAGCTGCTTGATTAGATTTCCTCTCTCTTGAGCAAGCATTCTTGTATCAACTATTATAGCTGATGGATAGCCCAATTTTACAGGAAGGAGCATTTCAACAGCAATTTCTGCAGGAACAGCACTTGCTGTCACTTCTGCTGTGATTGATGCTGGGAGTCAAACCACTAGAATAGACACCGGTAAGGAGTACTACCCTTATACCACCAAAAAAAGAACCTCTGTCAATTGATAACCTCTCCTTGCTGCCATGGATGAGGAAGATGTTGGCATGTCAATCAGAGAGATGATTTTCTGTACTGGCTGTATGTTTGTCTATGGAGTTGTAAGCATATGTAATTTTACTTCAAAGTTTTCAAGGCCGCAAAGGATGATTTGAATAAGTATGCCTCTTTCATTTTTTCCTCAACAGTATGTTAGTAGATGATGTTTATCGGTTTGAGAGCATTCTACTGCTTGTGATTATTGACATGAAAATGAGGGTGAAAGTTATCCTTATTCTGCTTCCTGGAAAATGTGGAACTGATTTTGTGGTGGAGAATGCATTTTCCTTCCAACATTTTTTGAAGGATTGCAATCCTAAGCATAATTATTGAAATTCAATGCCCTGACATAGTTAATCCATTATTGAGCTCCTGTTTTTTCGTTTGGCAAAACTCTCATTGTTGTTGATTTTTCTCACAGGTCCTCTTGCTGCTGCAGTCAGAGGATAACTGTAGTTGCATACTTTTTTTTATCACAGTTAGATCCCCAATGTAAATATTGTTGGAAGCGCTGGTTATCTTTTTTAATTGAGCAAACCCGCAAAATTAATTTGGCTCTGGTTTAGCCTGGCTACCCCTGCATGTTCTGGTTGAGTTTTTTGCTTCCTTTTATTATTTTTTTCTTGGTAAGGAGAAATGGACTGGGTTGCTGAAGCTATCTTATGTCATGTAGAGAACACGAAGCCCTATCTAAAATTTGCTGTAGAAGTCATGGTCAAGAGACTTGAGAAATGGCAATCAATATAGATCAAAATACTCAACCAGGCTATTCTTAATATAGGGAAAACAAAACACAAGCTACGATTGCCAGTGTGGGATTCAAAAGAGACGGCAAAGCTAGGATCTGTAGAAGAGAGTGTAATTTAGTTTAAAAGAAGTGATGCTCTTGGCACTCTATTTTTTTTTTTTTTTTTTCTTGCCCAAAAGTTATATCAAATTTATTATGGAGTAAAAAAAATTTTAATTTAGTTTAAAAGAAGTGATGCTCTTAGCACTCTAAATTTTTTTTAAAAAAATTGAAATGTGTTATAAAAATGCATGAAAATAAATAGAAATGAGATAAAAATTTACGTGGTTTGGCTACGCCTACTCTACGGGCGAATGAGATAAAAAATTTTACTATCACGGAAAGAAGTACAAGATGACGATTTGGAACCGATCTTGTATAAAATATCGAAATTGGTCTTGTACAAGATATTTCTATCTTCTCTTTATCTCTCATCTTCTTTCTATATATCCTACTTCAAGTATGCAAAGATATGTCATAAATTAGAAAAGGAGGCTGCCCTTTTATAGGGTAATGTGGATAGCTAAACATTTATTGGGGTGGAAATCTAAAGGGTGGAAGATGGCGTGACATACATATTTCATAACACTCTCCCTTGGATGTCACTCATATATTAATTCCTTCTACTAAAATTTTTAAGATATCTCATTTCGAAAAGATGAACTAATTTCTTGAATATTATAGTAAGCAAAGTTTTGGTGAACAAATATGTTAGATTATCACTTTATCAAATCTACTGGGCATCTATATCACCATTCTTCTGGAGTTCATGTGGATAGAAGAATTTTGGAGAGATATGCTTCATTCTGCCACCTTTTATGTATCATCCTCTCAGTTGAGTTATACATGCAATGTTATCTTCACATAAAATTGTTGGAATGCTATTGATTGATTGAAGACAACAATTTACTTGGATATGACAAATCATTTATCTGAGTCATACGCATTATCTACTAACTTCATGGATAGCTACTTTCTCAAAAATGATTGGAGGATGTTGTTGTAATCATCTGCTTTACTCTCAAATAGTATTGAATGTGTTTAATTTCATTCTAGTGTCGTCGAGTAGGAGTAGAGCTATATCATGCTAGTAGGTTTACAACAAATTCAATGTCGGGTCTTAAACAATTTGCCAGATACATCAAAAAGCTGATAGCAGTTAAATATGGTACTTCAGGACCAAGTAATTTCTCCCCTTCATCATAAGGCTTAGATATGGTACTTCAAGGCTAAATAATTTCTCTCCCTCATCATGAGGTCGAAATTGATTTTTCTTAACATAATCTCACCATCATTAGAGATCCCAAATGATGAATTTTATCCATATAAAATTGTCTCAATACCTTTTCGGGATATTTAGATTGATGAACAAAAATTTCACTATTTTACATATTCAATCTGTAACCCAAGACAATATTTTGTCTTTGCTAAATCTTTCATCACAAATTCCGTCATTAAATAATGAACAATTTTAGTGAGCTATTTAGGAGTCTCAACTAAATTCAAATCATCAACATAAACATCAGTTATAGCAAATTCAGATTCTGATTTTTAATAAAAATGTATGGACAAATTGAATTATTTATGAATCTTCTTTCACAAGGTATTCACTTAATAGATAGTACCACATGCGTCCTATAACGATTCTAAAAATAATATATATGTAAGTGTAAAAAAAAAGAGTTATTATTAAATTAAATTATATGTGTATATATATATATATATATATATATATATATATATATATATATATATCATGATGATGATAAGGATGCTAAAGCATCATTATATGAAATTTTCAATTGTAGATCCCCCTTTGGCCGTCTCTCTCTCTCTCTCTCTCCCTCTCCCTATCTCATTCTCTCTCTCTCTCCTTTTAATTTAATTATTTATTTATTTATTCATTTTTTAATCCCTAAGAAACCCTATAAAATTACGAAAATACTCTTTCTTCAAATTCCCTATAAATAGGAGATCCTTAATTCTTTTTTCATAAAAGAATTCAAAAAAAGAATTGAAGGATAACTAAGGAAAAAGATTTAGTGAGGGACGGAAAATTTTTGCATACTTAAAATTCTCACTCTTTCACTTTTCCCAACTCACTTTATGAATTCGTTATATTATTGCATTAGAGGAACGAATCAAAGATAAGTGAGCTAAATTATGTTAGATTTTATTTTAAAATATACCTGATTTAAATTAAGTAAGTGAATTTAATTAAAGTTGTTTTATTTAAATATATACCTGAGTTAAATAAAATAATGCAGATTTTATCGTATCCACTTTTCATTAAACATATCGGAGTTAAATTAAAATATGTGGAATTGATCATACTCATATTTTTATTTAAATATACCCGAATATATTGTTATCGATTTTCTCAGGTAATTTATTAAATTATAATTAACATGCAAATCGTGTGGCATGAGTTTATTTTATTGCATAAATGAATAAGTATGAGATTTTTATGGTGTTATGTTTATTACGTGATTTATTGCGATTAATGATGAAAATTTATTACTAGTGCTATAGTAAGAAATGATGGGATTTTTATTGCATAAATTATAATTGTATGTTTTAAAAACTCTGATGACTTGAATGTGATGGATACTTGGTTCCGTAGTTACAAATAAGTAAGAGTGCAACCACACTATTGTGAAAGTGTTGGTGGTGGATAGTAGATTTGTCTAGAGTACACACCTGCTTCCGGATCAGGATGTGATAGGAAAATCGCACTTACAGACATGTTATAGTGTGATTTAGTTTGGTCGGCCAACCAAGTTAAGTCCAGTTTTCGGACCGCACAACCCGGTCATGAGGGTAAACATGACATGTGTAGTGACCTAGAGAAATTATGGTATTTAAACATTAAAGAGAGAGGGAAATGAAATTAGTATAAGAAGACAACAGCAGCCTTCGTCGACGACGCAGCATATTGAACTCGTCGACGAGGGTGTAATTCGTCGATGAGAAGATACCGAGAGCGGGTTTGGACAAATCTGAATTTCGTCGACGAGAAATGAATTCATCGACGAATTTTCTTCATGACCTTGTCGACGAGATGACATGGCTCATCAACGAAGGTTATTGTATAAATAGGCCAAATCTTTATTTTTTGTTGAAATTTCACGCACAAACTCTCTCTCCCTTTTCAGTTCCTACACCTTCTCTCTAGTTTTTTGGGTTTGTTTTTCGCCAAATCGACGATCCGAAGCCACCACGATACTCTTGGGAAAGTTCTCTGCATATCTACTCGAGTGGTTCGTTGGTGGGGCTAGTTCAGAATTCATCCTAGATCCAAGGTAAGGCTTTCCGCTCAATATTTGGCTTTTTGATAGTTGTAGAAAACGTAGTACGCGTATAAATACTGAAGTTTAGTTCTGAAAAATATTGTTTTCAGGGTATTGACCAAGGAACCCAGCGGGTGTTAAGTTGATTGTTTTAAAACTTTTTTCAAGAATCAAGTAATGGGATAAACTAAGTTAGTTATTTTATGAAAATGTATGTATGTTATTACAACATCTGATTTTAGGAAAATAAATATATATATTTATATGTGTTTTATAACTCCGCCTGTGATGCACTTAAATGTCCTAATTTTTTCACACACAGCCGGTCCCAAGCCCAGATTAAGGAGGAGGGTTGCGTTAGGTAGCTGACAGCTAGCGTAAAATTTGTCAGATCACTATGATATGAATCCTTACTGAATATTTGTTGGGACATCCCCTACGAGCGACGCGTTGCACTTGAACCACCCAAGTGTAGCGAAAAGTGGGCGAGGGTGGGCTAGGTCGTCGCCCCGAAGCGACGCGCCGTGTCGGTGCCTGGGTATGGTGGCAAATGTGCGAGAGTTCTTGCATCATTCTGGACGTGGGCAGGTAAAGACGTTGGTTCAGGAAACTAGGATTAGATTAGCAACTTGGAATATAGGGACACTTATAGGTAAAAGCATGAAAATTGTGGATACATGATTAGAAGAAGAATTAATATAATTTGCCTTCAAGAAACTAAGTGGGTGGGGGAGAAAGCTAGAGAAATCGATAAATCAGGTTTTAAACTTTGGTACACTGGAAAAGAAAAACATAAGAATGGAGTAGGCATTATTATAGACAAAAACTTAAAAGATAGCGTTGTGGATGTAACTAGAGTAAGGGATAGAATTATAAAAATCAAAATGGTATTAGGACAAGAGATAATAAATATCATTAGTGCTTATGCTCCTCAATTTGGCTTAGCAGAAAATCTTAAGAGACAATTTTGGGAAGATATGGATAGTATTATATAAGGCATACCAGGGACTGAGAAAATATTTATAGGAGGAGATCTGAATGGACACGTTGGAAGAGATAATAAAAATTATGAAAGGATACATAGAGGATATGGATATGGAGACAAAAATGAGTCTAAGGAGATGATCTTAGACTTTGTTATGTCATATGATTTTAGTATAATGAATACTTGCTTTAAGAAGAGAGAAGAACACTTAATAACCTTTAAAAGTGGACAAAATAGAAGTCAAATAGATTTTTTTTTAACTAGGAGGGTAGATCGTGTATCATGCAAGGATTGTACAGTTATTCCAGGTGAAAGTCTAACCACACAACATAGAGTCTTAGTGTTAGATATATGCATTAAAAAATGGAAGAAAATGGATAAAATAAACCAGTGTAGGAGAACTAGATGGTGGAACCTAAAAGGAGAAAATATAATAAAATTTAAAGATAAAATGATCAAATATGGGGATTGGACCTTAGATGATGGGATAGATTCAAATACTCTTTGGAATAGATTAGCTAACTTTATTAAAAAATAGCAAAAGAGATTTTAGGCGAATCAAGGGAAAGATTCTCAAATAGCAAAGAAAGTTGGTGGTGGAATAAAGATGTGCAAAAAATCATAAAGACAAAAAGAATTTGGTATAAAACGTGGCAAAAATGTAGAAACAGCGATAACTTTGAAAAATATAAGAAGGCAAGAAAAGATGCAAAAAGGACCGTTAGTAAAGCTAAATATAGATCATTTAATAGTTTGTATGATAGATTAGGTACAAAAGAAGGGGAAAGATATATATTTAAACTTGCTAAAGCTAGAGAAAGGAAGAACAAGGACGTAGGAAATGTAAAATGTATAAAAAATGAGGATGATATTGTCTTGGTTAAGGACGAAGACATTAAAGAAAGATGGCGAAGTTACTTTAGTAAGTTGTTTAATGAAAACCAAATAGAAGACTTAAATTTAGAATTGTCAAATGAGGAAAAGACTAAAAATATAAGATTTATTCAAAAAATTAGAGTTAACGAAGTTAAGTTTGCACTAAAAAAGATGAAAAATGGGAAAGCTATGGGACCAGATAACATCCCAATTGAAGTTTGGAAATGCTTGGGTGATAACGGAATTATATGGTTAACTAATTTATTTAATACAATTGTAAAAACTAAGAAAATGCCAGATGAATGGAGGAAAAGCACTTTAATACCTATATACAAAAATAAAGGAGATATTCAAAATTGTAATAACTATTGTGGAATTAAATTTATGAGTCATACGATGAAACTATGGGAAAGAGTAGTTGAACAAAATTAAGGTTAGAAACGAAGATCTCAGAAAATCAATTTGGTTTTATGCCTGGGAGATCTACCACAGAAGCTATTTATCTTTTAAAAAGATTAATGGAAAAGTTTAGGGAAAAGAAGAGGGACTTGCATATGATATTTATTGACCTTGAGAAAGCATATGATAGGATACCTAGGGAAGTTCTATGGTGGGTTTTAGAAAAAAAGGGTGTATGTTGTAAGTATACCAATGTCATTAAGGATATGTACGATGGAGTAATGACTAGTGTAAAGACTATAGATGGAGAAACTAGAGAATTTCCAATAACCATAGGTGTACATCAAGGATCTGCTTTGAGTATTCAAAAGGAGGTTTTATGGTGTATGTTGTTTGCAGATGATATTGTATTAATTGACGAAACTAGGGATGGAGTAGAGGGTGAGTTAGAATTATGGAGAGAAGCTTGGGAATCTAAAGGCTTTAAGATAAGTAGAAATAAAACAGAATATATGAAATGTAATTTTAGTAATGATAGGAGGAATATTAGAGACAAAGTTAAACTTGATGATGAAGAAATAAATAACACTTGTAGATTTCGATACCTTGGATCTATTATGCAAGCTGAAGGAAAAATTGAAGATGATGTAATGCATAGAGTTAAAGCAAGTTGGGTAAAATGGAGAAGTTCTTCAAGTGTTCTATGTGATCGTAGAATACCCTTAAAATTGAAAGGGAAGTTTTATAAGACAGCTATAAGGCCAGCTATGCTATATGGATCAGAATGTTGGGCGACGAAGAAACATAATATCCAAAAAGTAAAAGTTGTCGAGATGAGGATGTTTAGATGGATGAGTGGTATAACATTGAAAGATAAATTAAGGAATGAACATATTCGTGGTAAGTTAGGTGTAGCTCCTATAGAAGATAAGATAAGGGAAGGACGACTCAGATGGTATGGACACTTGCAACGTAGGCCTTATAGTGCACCTGTGAGGAAGAGTGACTTAGTTACTGTTGGGGGGCAGTAGAAGGGGTAGGGGTAAACCTAAAATAACTTAGGAGGAGATAGTGAGTAAGGATTTAATATCTTTGAATCTATCAAAAGAAATGGTTTATTATGGCATAAATTGGCGAAAAAGGATTCATATAGCCGACCCCACTTAGTGGGACTAAGGTTTGGTTTTGTTGTTGTTGTTGTTGTTGTTGTTGTTGTTGTTGTTGTTGTTGTGTATTTATGTGTTTTATGTTTGAGAAATACTGTTGTAAAAAATGATCTGTTTAAATATGTATAAAACTTGTTTCGTGTGGCATGAGTAAAATTTATAATGAAATACTATTTTTCTGGGAATATGATAATGATGTGGATTTTTATAATAAAAATGGTGAACGAGCCGAGAATTTTTTTTACATGTATTGCCGGCATACGGGCCGTGCTATGGGTATGATTTTTTGGCATACGGGGCAAGCTATGGATATATTTGCTAGCATACGGGCCAAGCTATGGATATGAATTGCCGGCGTACGGAACAAGCTATGGTAAAATATAAAATACCGACATACGGGCCAATAATTTTCATGATATACGTATATATGAAAAATGATATGATGATATTGATTTGGTAATTAATGGTATGAAATATTCATATATCACAATTTCATTATATGTTATATGTTATCAGAACCTGGTTGGTTTGGTTTAGGCTAACACTTGTAAGGTACCGCTGCTATGTGTTCGTGATCATCACGATATTGTGTTAACGCTGCTGTACGGAGAAGAATGAGGTTGAATAGTCGATGTGGTTTTAAGAAGTGTGAGCGCCCCTGGTGTACGGACCAGGTCTGGAAGACCCATCGGACTTACAGACTGTACTTTTGACTTAGCAGTGGTCGGTCAATCATTGTCAGATCCCGCCTTCGGGCCACACAACCCAGTCATGTGGGGGTAACACATGACAACAGTCAGCTAACCTACCAAGTTATTTTTTGTATTATTATTATTATATAAGATGATCTATGCCATCAGAAATCCTTTATGTTCTGCTTTTGAATGAGTATATATGTTTCCCAGATATGATACATATAGTTTTACTGGTTATGTTTATGTATATGATTATATGTGTAACATAGAAATGCTCATGTTGCCACACACTAGTATTAGTTTATTTCCCTTACTGAGAGGTGTCTCACCCCTAAATTATATGAACATTTTAGGAGCCCATAATAGGAGAGTGGATAAAGCTCCGCTGAGATAGATACAGCTGACATGCCCTTTCTAAAGGGTAAGTGTTTTGTTAGGGTCAGATGGGTTTTGTGATAAGTGACCCTATGACTCTTTTGGAATGGGTATTATACAAATACAATGGATGTTGTAATTCTGGTATTGAGATGGATGGCATTATGTGTATGATATTATGAGATGTTTATGATTTTATGTTTCCTGCTCCTTAGACTTCTATATTGTGTTTCTAACGTATCCTTAATACCCACGGGTTCAAGTTGATCATGATCTACTGGATGTGTTATACTGGTTTTGTTGTATTATAAAAAATGTATGGAAATTAAGCAGGTCGTTACAACATGCATAGACCAAAAGGAATTTTTTATACATATTTATATATTTATGTGATCATAGCCAATTATTAGGCCTAAATAATGGTTTGAAAGAAAAGTATATATATATATATATATATATATATATATATATATAGTTATTCATGGTCATATTTAATGGGCTTATATAATGATTTTCAGTGGAGAAAAGTGTACACATATTTGTGAACAAAGCCCCGTGTAAGAGGGCTAAATGATGATATGAAAGAAAGGTATAAAGGAAACTATATATATTTATATGCATACGTCTATTTGGATTAAAAAATGATTTACAATTATTCAAATGCAGTTTTTAACAGTTAAATTATTAAATGAATTTTTACACTGTAAAACTCATTATAGCCACACACTGGTAATAATTTAGTCTATACTTACTGAGCGTCGTCTCACCCCAATTATTATCACACATTATAAATACCTTAAGGAGCATATTGGAAATCAGAGTAACGCAGTGAAGGCATGGGTGGGATTAGAAAGAGCTATTTAGAATAAATAGGATATGTTTTAATTTTTTGGAATATTTAAGGAATATAGTTATTTTGATATTAGTGATACTATTGCAATGAGATTATTTAGTACTCTGGTAATAAATGTATTTAAAGTCTTCCGCTGAAAAATTATTTATAGGAACCCACACAGGTTTGGGTCACTATATTTAGTATCAGAGCCCCAGAATATAAATTTTATAGACTTTAGGAATGATTTTTACCAGAATATAGGTATGAATTATGATGAGAGTAAGAATGGGTAGGTTAGGATATTGTTAAATCTATTATTTTGTTATACTAAATTTTAATTAGGGCTATATTTAGTAAAATTTTGAGGACGAAATTTTTATAAGGAGAGGAGTGTGTAACAACCCCAAAAATAATATACATATAAGTGTAAAAAAAAGAAAAAAAGAAGAAGTTATTATTAAATTAATTAATTAATTTATATATATATATATATACGCATTTATATTTATAAGATTATTGTTTTAAAGTGTTTTAATTCAAATAGACGTATGCATATAAATATATATACTTTCCTTTATACATTTCTTTCACATCATCATTTAGCCCTCTTACACGGGGCTCTGTTCACAAATACATGTACACTTTCTTTTACTGAAAATCATCACATAGGCCTATTATGTAACGACCCGAAAGTTCTACTACATTTTTTTTTACTGCTAAAAATATTAAATTACTCTAATACCAATAATATTATCCACAATGTCCTCCCATACCCAAAATGCGTACCGAGGATACCTGTACATAAATACATATTATCTATGTAGCGGAAAACATAAAATACCTAAACCTTATGTACAATACCAGGGTTCTATTATCTCCATAAATATACATGTGCATCCCCACAAAAACCATAAAACGTCCTAGAGATCATACAAAACACATATTCCAACTCAACACTTACCCTGAATCTTTGTTCCAACACCTCCTCTACCTAGAAGCTCGCTCCGCTCGCATGTCTAGATCTCCTGAAATGTTTGAATTCTGGGGTGAGATACCTCTCAGTAAGTGGGATAGAGTATCATCAGCGTGTGGCATTATAAGTTCTAGCATGTTATAATTATATAAATACTGCAAGTAATTCAGCTATAATATGTTTCAACCGTAACTGATAAATCATGAAAATTTGTAACATTAAATATAAACATACTATATCATAATAAATTTCCATAATATGTAAATTATCTGCTATAACTATATAATACTGAAAATTTTCCCTGGATAGAAAGTTAGCTGATATCATGTATTACCCCCACATGATTGGGTTGTGAGGCCCATAGGCAGGACCTAGCAATGGTTGACCTACCATGCTAAGCCAAAACTAACTCGTCTGTAAGTACGATTGGCCTGCCCAGCCTAGTCCGGACTGCCAGGGGGGCACACTACTCTACTCTGGGCACAATCGACTATCCAATCACCAACACTCTATTTGAGACATGTGGTGGCACTAATCTAAACTGATAGCTACGGTGTCATGCTCTGAAACTAAACTAAGTCATCAGGGTTCTACTATCATATAGTACATTTCATAAATAACTATAACATAATTCATTTCATATTTCTGTATAAAATCTGTTATATTAAATTTTTTGAATAAATTGTGTGTATATATATATATATATATATATATATATATTTATATATATCTGACCATGGCACTGGGTCGACTGAGCTGTCACGGCACTAGGCCAACCGAATTATCACGGCACTGGGCTAGTTGAAATATCACGGCACTGGGCCGACTGATCTGTAATAGTACACTGTATAATATCATATTTTCTATGATGTTTGTGTCATTCTGAAAATCATTATTATACTGCATTTGTTCTTTGTATCATAAAATATTTCGGTTCATTTATATATACACTGTAAAATAATCACACTCATGTCGCACAAGTGAGTGTTGACCTATAATATACTAACTTTCTAGGAAAAACATATTTTTACTGAAAATTATATCAATTCTGTTTCTAGAGTTTACTCAGTCCAAAACATCAGATTTCCCAAAACATACATTAATTCATAAATTTCATTTTCATATACCTAAATATCCAAAAAATCATATAAATATATTTTCTAAAATCAAATATTGTATTTTGAATCAGTAGATTTTCTAAAAATACCTGACATATTCTATCCCCTTACCTGATTCTTGGAGAAAAGCCTTCAGGGATCCTAAACCGTGCCTGCGGTACTCGCCCAAAACCTTGTATCTATAAATCTTAATTTAATCAACTCAACCCCAGAATAACATCCATTTAACATTCCCTAGGCCCACACATTTCAAATAACTGATTAAACTTTCAAAACAGCTTCCTTACCCTGGTTTTGGAGTGGTGTCTGGAATGCTTAAATTACGAAACTGCTCCGGTTAAATTGTAAAGAACGTTGCCAAGATCCCGAAATAACATTCTTTCTTTGATTCGGGCTTAAACCAGGCGAGAAAATGAAGAGAGAGAGAGAGAGAGAGAGTGTTTGATTTTTAAACAAATAAAATGACTTAAACCCTTTATATAGGGTTGCTGGTGTAATAACAATCATAATAACTCTAATACTAATGCATACTAATAAAGTCAAAGTTCATTCGGACCCATAGGTACCGGGGATATACCTGTCTATATATACATAACGTCTATGCAGCAGAAATTATAATTTACACAACCATACATAGAGTTCTACTATGTTCTTAAATACACATAAATTCATTCCCAAAAAAACCATAATATCCTAGTGGCATAACCCTAAAAATTCATCCTAAACACAACCCAAAAGAACCATAAGATATGTGTCACAAATGAGAAGGAGAGGGTGTCCTTTTATAGGGATAATATGGATAGTTAAGCATTTATTGGAGTGAAAATTTAAGAGGTGGAAGATGGGGTGATATATATATTTTATAACAAAATGATGAATTGTCTCATTTTTTATTTTTTATTTTCACTTGTCTAATGAAAATCAAGCTATAAAAGTAAAAAAGAATTAAAATTATTTAATATATTAAAAAATAAATGTGCAGATGCCAGATTTAATAATAATTTTTTGAATATGAAAAGCCCCCTCTTTGAAAATAATGAATAATAAATTCTTTTGTGATTTGTGCATGTGTACCTGTGAAAGGAATTTGCAAAATTATTTTTAACAATTGTCCAAATTCGAGAATTGCTATCCACTTCTTATTGCTACGTGGCAGTAACCCACTGCCTCTGTTTATTTTCTCGGGCCAGCAATTGCCAAGTGCAGCTGCGTGCGAAGGAATTCGAGAGAGAGAGAGAGAGAGAGAGAGAGGTGCATAGCAGGAATTCTTAGAAATGGCAGCAGTGGGGCGTTGTACGGCACTCTCCTCCCGAAGGTAAACTATATTCATATATGTTTTTTGTAATGATTTTCTGTGAACTCTTTACGCATTCCTAAGCTTTCGATCCAGCATGGGGTTTATTCTAACTTCATTGTGTCACAACCCGTTTCTGTTTGGTGGTCGAGAAAGTGTGCTTTTAAGCGTGTGGATTGGCGGTTGGGGGGGTGAGGGAGTCAAAATTTTGAACTTTAGAATCCTCCCTCGACCGTGCCTAATGCAATTGTTTGGCTTGGTTGAAAGAATCCAAAAATGTATAGACATAAGATTGAAAAAAAATGTTTGTTTTCTTTACCTCAGTTTTCTCAGCTGCTGAAAAATACAGAGAAATTTGGTTTTTTTGCAATGCAAATGGGAAACTTTTTTTTGGGCTTTCCCATGAGATGATCGTGCATGTGCATTGTGTCAAATTTGTGGTGACTGGTGAGCGAAATAGTTTCAGGGCACGATTACTGTAAAATATAGGCAGCTGTGTATTTTGCAAAGAAGGTTCTGATTGAAATTTTGCTTGGTTCTCCAGAAACTGCATGGGATTCTGCTCTTTTTTTTTTTTCTTTCCTTCTTCATTTTCTTGAGATAGGCCATGTTAATTCTTTTCTTGCAAGGTCTGGCATCAGCAATTGCATCTGCAGCATTGCTTCTTTTTATTTTCATTTTTTTCATGGCATTTCAAGATAGATCGTCATTTGATGCTTATTTGGGTGAATTTGATTTGAGGAATTAATGGGATTCAAATTTTAAAGAGATCAGATTCAAAACCAGATCTTTAATAACTTGAGTCTTGAGATAAGAGATTATAGGATATGTTTCAGCAAATTCTGGACATCTTGGTTGGTAGTTGACATTCATCAAGGAAGAATCATACCAGGAAAACCACTTCGTCGAAGAAATTTTGGTATTAAGGCAGAAGTAAATTATGTGAATGCAGAAGAAGCAAAGAGACTTATTGCAGTTGAAGGATATTCTATTCTAGATGTGCGAGACAAATCTCAATATGGTCGAGCCCATATAAAATCATGTTACCATGTGCCTCTTTTTATTGAAAATCAAGACAATGACCTTGGTAAAACTTACACTCCCTACTCTTATCTCTTTTAAGTGATTCACATGTTTCATTTGTAAAAACTGCAGTTAGTGATATGTAAAATATTCTTTGAACATTACTTTTGACTTATTCAGCGCCTCCTTTTCATTGATGGTTGATTTTATGCAGGAACAATTATAAAGAGGACTGTGCACAACAATTTTTCTGGTTTGTTCTTTGGCTTGCTCTTCACTAAACCCAATCCAGATTTTGTGCCGTCTGTCAAGAGCCAGCTCTCACCCGAAAGTAAAGTACTACTGGTATGCCAGGAAGGATTAAGGTTAGTTTTTTACAATTTACCATATCATGTTGCACCCATGCCCATGGTTCATAAATTGGCTTTCAGCCTAATGCAACCATTTTTTTTAAAATGGGGATCAAACAGAGATGAATGCTGAAAATTAGGCATATTGGATTAAGTATAAGAGATGCAGAATCTCTGCTTTTGACAGAGGACATGGTTTTAGATAGGCACGCATTATTTTACTAATTAAAATGTTACAAACAAGGTCGTGTGAGTAATAAAAGTGGATGGTGGTAAGAAGTGATAGCATTGTATCCTGATTCCAAGAAGTCAAGAACTATATGCATTGTTTCTTTCAAAATTTTTGTACCCTTGAGTTTGATCAAATCAAGGCGGTTATGAGAAATTTTTTAGTTCTACTTGGTGGTTACGCTCATGAAAAAGAGGGCTAAATAAATGTAACTGCCAATGCATAAACTCATCGTGGTGTGATAAATTTAATTGATGAAAAAGTTTAGGTTTTACTCCTCACTACCATTGATAAGAAATTATACAGGGGAGGCATTCAACTCCCTCCACATTAGCTGCTGCTTCTTAGATAAAAGAATTGGGGATTGGGAGGCTTAAACCCTGCCTGAGGACATATTTAGTCATTGATTCATCTGCCCGTGACCCGCACTAGAAGTACTATCATTCTTGCTTATAACCTTTCATTGTTTGCGTAATGGACAGAATTGCCAAGTTACCAGATTTCTGGGCAATTTTCGAGCTCATCTATGGGAATGACATTGTTGTCACTAATGGTTATCTTTAATTTGTACTGATTTAAGTCAGCTATTATGATAGCCAAACAGTTTCTCTAGAACCCATCAGCAAAGGATTTTCTCTTACGCAGAAGATAGAAGAGGAGTGGCTTTGGACATATTTCCTTCCCACCAATATATTTTTATTGATACAGTGTATCAACTGCTTCTAGACAATATTGACAGAAATTGAATGTTGTGTTATGTTGAGTTTTTTTGGTTT
This sequence comes from Malania oleifera, assembly GCF_029873635.1. Taxonomy (NCBI): domain Eukaryota; kingdom Viridiplantae; phylum Streptophyta; class Magnoliopsida; order Santalales; family Ximeniaceae; genus Malania; species Malania oleifera. Next base: position 39,897,658 of record NC_080427.1, on the reverse strand, counting down.
GTACCCATTCTTTCCCATATCTAACATTTGCAGCACTATGTTTCTTTCTTGAAGGTCTGCTGCAGCTGCTAACAAGTTAGAGCAAGCTGGTTACCAAAACATAGCATGTGTAACATCAGGCCTTCAATCGGTAAAACCAGGTTAGAACATATTTCCGAAACTTGCTGCAAACCCTCCTTACCCTTATTAAGACAGGCAAGGAATTCTATCTGTAGGAACATTTGATTCTGTTGGTCCCGCCGAGTTGCAAAATGCTGGCAAAGCTGGTCTGGTTACAATTCAAGGCAAGATCTCAGCTGTGCTCGGAACCGTACTTATCTGTATGATCAGCACCTATACTTGAAATTTTTGCAAATGATATGCTTGATCCCCTCAACAATTGTCGATTTTATTATTTTATCATATGTGCAGGTGCATTTATTTTCATTACCTTCTTCCCGGAGCAAGCAGAAAAGCTACTTCAAATGGCCCCTGCCAGCTAGCCCTTAGAGCTCCCTAGAATTTTGCAGCGGCTGTTTATTCTTTGTATGGTCTAAGGAACTGAAATGGCCTGAAGAAATTGAGATGTCTGAACGTATTAAACATAAGAAAAACTAATAGAATGGAGCGAGGAAGCCTGTGAATATATGAACTCTGTACGTTGTAATTTTTCTCACCCAGTTAAAGAGCATGCTTCATTCAGAATTCTAATATTTGCGATTTCATTCCTTCTTGGATCAATGATTTGGTCAGAGAGAAGGAAATATAAAAGAAGGAAATCAGTTCTTTATTGCAATTTCTCTCTTTATTGAATACTATTAAGGATGAAAATTTGTTCAAATATGATTACAAATTTAGAAAAATCAAGGGTTAATAGCATATACTATAAAAATTTTATTTGTTCATTTATTATATTTTTTATTTTCTTTCTTGTTTGTCTTGATTTACAAAGAATTCTTGCAGGACTACAAACAGCTATCTTGACTCCAATTGATCGTGTGATATTAATCAATATGGTAACGTGTGAATGTATAACAGATACGACTCCACATAATGGGATTTAAGGCTTATTATTATTGATATTGTTGTTTGTTTGTTGTTGTGCTATTGTACTATTAAATAATGACTAAACTTTAATAATTTTTTTCTTTCTAGAAAAGCAAAGGGTATAACTACAAATTTGTGGGCTCTTCTAAAAGTACCCTAACTTTTTGAAAGAAAAAATAGTCATGGTCTCTTTTCGTGTTGGACGAACATAGTTTGAAAAGAATAAACGAATGAATGATTGTTTGTTCTCAATGATTGTCTACTCTTAGCCTTAAAGGGCTCAATTTATACAATGTAATTACATATATGGATCACATGATTTAATTTATGGAAGATAGGTATGTACACACATGGATTACATGTCTTAATTCATACAAGAGAGGTATGTACGTCACGTGGGTAAATTTTTGTAAGGTAGGTATGTGTATATGGATGTATTTACACACACTGTTATATCTTGCTAACATTCCCCCTCAAACTCGAGGAGATAGACTTTGGCGAAGATGTTAGCTAGTTATTCAGAGGAGAGATTGGCAACCATGGTTTGATACCATGTTAGATAAACATAGTTTGGGAAGAATAAATGAATGAATAATTGTTTGTTATGAATGATTGTCTTCTCTTAGCGCCAAAGGCTCAATGGAAAATATGTATTTACACACATGGATCACATGTGTTAATTCATTCAAGATATATAGATAAATTTAAATAAGGTAGGTATGTACACGCGGATGTATTTATATATAATTTTATCTTTCTAACACTTAAAATTAAGAAGCAAAACTATTCTCCCCAAAATAAGATTACACTCCTTTTGGTGATAATTAAAATTTCAAATTCCTTTAATAACAATTTCTCTAAAAGTCGTATGTGTGTATGTTGTGTGTGTATTCACTAGGGGAAAGTTCGGGATTTTCAAAGAAGTCACAAGCAAAGATCAATAGTTTTCTAATTTTTTTATGATGAACATGTAAAATAAAGTGTTGAATTTCATTTCGTTTATTTTCTATATACCAATCATTTCCTTTTCAAGAATAGATTAGTGTGGCTATAGATTGGTTTATTTTCTTTTAAATAAAGTGGTGATAATTTGTTCAGTTGACCCAAATTACAGCTCATAAGTTCAACGGTTTTCGATTAGTGTGGGAATAGATTAATGCTTCCAATGATTGAGAATTCGCATAAGCTTGGACATGGGGGCCTTCACATTTTTTCTCTTTTTTGGCACAATATGCCTTTTAAAGGTGGCCTAGGCTTAAGTTAAAATTCTACCCATTTCCTCCCCCACCCCAACATACTCTTACAAGAGCCAAAGAGATGAACCACTATGTTTAATTCACAGCTAAGATCCGAATCTAAGATCCCAATTCCTATTCCTACTCTCAAACACAACCTTTGGGCAAAATTCAAGAAGAATTGCGTGTTACTTCTACTTTTATGATAATTGACTAATATCTATCAACTTAAACATTATAAATTATAAGATTAGTCGATTACTTTTCCAAAAATATACTTTGTAGGAAAAAACTATCCTTCAATATTCAACAATTTGTGTTGCTGGCCCAAACTTATAGACAAAATTATAGGTTTAAAAATTTTAATTGATATAGAAACACAACCAAGGATGGAGCATGGGAGTACTTGTCGGTTATCAGAATTATTGTTTTAAGATCGTGCCTGAGGGCATGAATTTTAAGCTTTGAATTTGTATTAGGATAAATTTAAATAAATTTTAATATAATTTTATACTGCATCTTATCCAAATTTAATACAACTCTAAATCCAAAGTCTCCAAAATAAAAGGTAAATTTTTTTCGAATTCACACAAACCCAAATCCGCAAACGATATCCATGCTCCCAAATATTATCTCAATTTCAATTAGCAACAGCATGCATCAAACGTCAGACAATTGTTTTAAGTGTCATCTATTGTACAATAAGTTCTGTTCTAGGACACAATTCAAATATTAAATACAAAAGAGAAACAATTAACAAGCCTGATGGTAATAAAATATATCACAATGAGAAACAATTTCTCCCATTTTACAGAACTTCCTAGGCAACCTCTCTTTTACCATCCATGCCTCGTTGATTTTTCCCTTTGACTAGACCCAATTGGTCCACCTTCAAGCTCAAATCAAGATGGTTACATTCTGAGATATCAGACATCCACAAAATCTGAGGATGATGCAGCCATGAAGGCAACCAAAAGTAGCTTAAGCAAATTTTTTTAAGTATCCTCAGCAGCAATTTGATTCTTCGGCAGAAACTTCCATTCTAATAGTATGAAATAGGGATCCACTCAACAGAAAATATTGATATTTATAAAGCCAAAAATTCACAGCAAGTTGCCAAAAAGGAAAAGAGGCAAGATCCAGATGCTAAATTTCACAAGAGTGCAAGCCTATGCTAACAAAATATTACACCAAGACTTTCTTCTTCTTTCCTTTTTTTGGAATAAGACAAAAAAATGTTACATTAACATTAAGGAATAGCATGAATTCAAATTGTGTTCTCGGCGCTGATGTGAATGCAAGAACGGATGCACCAGTTTGAAGTACATGGAATTGATCCAGGGCTGCCTTCAGTACCACAAAAATGGTGGAACACGGCGAGAGTGTTGAACAGGGATAAGCCAGAACACTCCCTTTTTGCACTACTACCCTAATTGTGCCGCAATAACGTCATACAATTTCAGTCACCTTGCAGGCAGTAAAGCTGGCGGATATTTCCCGAGGCTGTCCTCACAGACAAAAGAAAACTAATTAGACCTCATCTAACTCATTCATGAAAAAGTAGTAATCAAAACCATGCAAATAGAACATTTAACCCAAGAAAGTTCAATCCTATGGAGCTTGAGATGATATTTTAGATAACGAATCAAAGCAGTATGCCAATGTACAAAGTGCATATTGCATAATCAAGAGGGTGAAACCACATTACATGTTGTTCAGTAATACTTACTGAACTTTGGTTACAATTTTTGAGGTTTGAGATAGCTCACCAATGCAACAGGTGATGGGGGCAAACAATGATCACAAACACCATCTTCACTCTTGCTGGTCAGCTGACCATGGAAACTTAATTTGGGCAGAGTCACCAGTATACAAAATATGGGTTTCTTTAAAGGACGATATACTCATCTTGGGCCCAGATTGTCAATAAATGACTTCGAGGACTAAGGGCAGTAAAACGGATCAGCAAGCTGGGTTTGGGTTGGGTCATAAACAGGTGGAATTTAAACGGGTTGAGGTTGGCCCATTTACAAATGGGTGAATAAAACTTAAACTCAAACCCATCCAATTAATAAACAAATTTTAAACAGATACACATTAAGTACCCATTAAGAAATATATAATGTATTCATTTTATTTTTTTCTTTAAATTTCACTAAATATGAATTAATTTATTTTTTAAAAAACACTCATTTATTTTTTCCTCATTAATATCTTAACATTTGTTAGCTAATAACACTTAATTCATTATTTAATTTATCTTTCTCTTTTAACATTTTTTTTGTAAGTGAATTGAAATTTTAAACATAGCATTTACAATATACACAGTACATCATACATGGTACATTCATATTTAACATACTTAAATATAAATTAATTTATTTTTAAAAAAAAACTCATTTATTTTTTACTCATTAATATCTTAACATTTGTGAGCTAGTAACACTTAATTCATTATTTAATTTATCTTTCTCTTTAACATTTTTTTTGTAAGTGGTGAAATTTTAAACATAGCATCTACAATATACATGGTACATCATACATGCATCAAATATCATAATTTATACATATATATATATATATATATATATATATATATATATAATTTAACATTTTTAACAAAAAACTAAACAAATGACCCAACAGACTACCCAATCCGAACCTGGATAACCCATTTATTAATTGAGTTGGATTCAGGTTAAACCATTTATAAATGGGTCACTCCTTAGATCCAAACCTGTTTTAACTGAGCAAATAAAAGGTCGCCCATTGGGTTGTGACCCGTTTTTCCGCCCCTACTCAGGTCGCCCCCTTTTTACACATTAGAGAAATCACCAATCACAAAAGGAATTTAATTATTTCACATGGAATATGGCATCAGTGAATGCTAATGCAGTACGGGAGCTTCTGCAAGAAGGCCATTTTTCATCTCTTACTAATGGTTAATATTGTGTGTTCACTTTTCAGCTTTCAGCCAACTCTTCCACCCTAAAATTTTCTTTTCCTTTTGTAAAACAGCTGCTTCTCTTGAACGTATTTCTATTGATTTTCTCCAAAAAAAGGTCTTTTTTTTTTTGAAAAACAGAATTATAATATAGAAAAGACGAGTAGCCAGACAATGGTAATAAATAATCATTACCATATAACCAGTCTTTGAAGTGCATGTGAATAGCACATGATAATTCCCGCTTCCGGCTGTCTTCAAGCGGAGCCTCCTTCAGAATTTGCTTTATCTCTCCCAAGTTCTTATGCTGGAAAGGAGAAAAAAAAAATTCAGTTTGTTTATCCATCTGCCCACGAAATTAGTTAAGACAGCTGCCTAACATGTGAACACGCATTAATGTACATGTATGCATGTGGGATGCACATACATTTCTCTGCTGAGACACCATATAAGCATCTGGTAATGGAAATGGGTTGTCTCTTGTTGACTCATGTTGTCCATCAACAAACCAATTTGGAATCTGTGCATCAAAACAAAAAGGAATATGTGATCGTGTATGACACAACTTCCAAAAGAAAGAGCCTTATTGCTGAATATCAATCATGGTGAGAGAGAGAGATCCATATGCAACTGTGCCGTCAATAAAAGAAACCACACTAACATGCCAAGTAAACGTTAAAATAGAAATATACAGAAAGAAGCAAAGAAAAAAGAGAGTAAAGGAGACGTGTTGTAAAGCTTTTCAGGTTTGATGCAAATTAAAGAAATACATATAACTCTGGTAGCATGCAAAATATATTATCGTGAAGTTTAACAAAAATATTATATCAAACTTACAAAAAATAAAAACTAAACAAAGGGGGGAAAGGGGGAAAAAAATAAAGGCAAATAGGGAAATATAACACAGAGGAAACAAGCAGTCATTGTTATTGTTATTATTTTCTGTAGCAAGGAGGCTTGAGCTATGCTTTTTGTATTATTTGGCATACATTGTGCCAAATCAGCAAATGAATATCAAGAAAATAGGGGCAAAGGTGATTTAGAGCTGGGCTCCTCTTGGTGTTCGTTATTTTTTGTACCACAAAAGAAACAGGAGGATCTTTGGTGGCATGGAGAGGCCACTTAGCAGTTTAAAAAAGTTAATGTTGTGTTTCTGTATGTGGGTAAAGAGAGCAGTAACATTGATATAGACATTTTGCTTGATTGTTTGGAAATGTGCAAGCAACATGCTGTTGATGTCTAGAAGGAAAGAAAAAAAAAAAGCGCACAGCATTTTTCATCAAGGTTAATATTCGAAATCATATAAAAGCATACCAAAAAGTTTGTAAACTGGTCAGCATCTAGGCATGTAGCTGACTCAGCTTGAACATCTGAGACACCTGCAGGATGAGACAATGAATCATGTGGATCAACCATTCCCAGTGCCAGAGGCTCATCCCATCTGTTAACAGTTGCCTCAATGCCAACTTGAGCCATGTGCTCCTCCAACTGTGAATAAAATGTATTGTATGGTGCCACCTGACCCCAGAGAGAGAGAGGTCATTTTTATCTTAACATCAATAACAGACACAGCATTTGAGTGAGATGTACAGAATGGATAAGTGCTTCAAAGAATACAGTGATCATAAAGCATATATCAAGGGAAGAGGAAATTTTCAAAAAATTGCTTTAGGGCAACTAGACTGTATATCACAAAAATATCAGGCAATCATTAATAAACATAAGCAAAACATAAGAAAGCCAATAAGAGGATATTGATCAAGATAAGTAGCAAAAAACCAAACTCGGCCGATTCAGAGTCAAATACATCCATGAGAAATTAGAAGTCATCCTGGAAAAAACATAAAAGAGAGTCATCTAAGCAAAGAAGACCAATGAATGCAAAACCAATTTGAGTAACTTTGGATCAAATTAAATCTCCAAAATGTTGAGATAAAAGCCAAAAAAACCATAGATTATTCTGCCTTCATAGAATTTCTTCTTTTATCTAAACAAAGTTTTCAAAAGCATAGGCACAAGGTGTCACAAGACAAATATTTCACACCTTTGTGAAAGGACCTTGTAGTGCTAGCTAAAGCCCTCTTGTTTAACTAGCCAGCATAACATTTACCACAATTCACCAATAGAACACTTTCATTGTCATTCAAACAAATATAAGCGGAAGCAATAAGCAACTTATGAAAGCAAGTCATTCAAACAAATAGAAGCAGAAGCAATAAGCAACTTATGAAAGCAATGGCACTTAAGCAATAAACATTGAAGCAACGTAATTCATTATTAACACCTCCGTTAACAATGTGTGTCTAGCGAGAGAGGCAAGTAGGCTAAACAAGTTTACAATAGCTAGTGAGTTTTGCAAGTTGATGAACACTCGCCCTCTCCTACGGAGCTTTCTATGCTATTCTCACTTTGGCACTAAGAAACATCAATATGACCGAGGAGTCATACTCCCCTTTTTAGCCCAAGGAAAAACTAAACATCAATATAACCAAGGAGTCATACTCCCCTTTTTAGCCTAAGGAAAAACTATCTCTGAAAAATAACTCTACACTATTATTCACATGATGAAAACTCATCCCGAACACATGAGACAAGCGGTCATAGGCAAGCATAATGCCCTGAACAAGCTCGGCTCATGACGCAAGGCAACGCCCTTTACTACTAGTGGGTCGAGGCACAAGCTTCAAGCCATTGAGGCATAAGCCCCTTTTCATAATTTAATTCTTAATTTTAAAAATATATAAAATAAACTATACAATAACCAAGCCTCAAATCTCACATGGTGGGGTTGGCTACATAAGTTCTTTTCTGAAAATTTAAATGATCATAGGCAATTTCCTCCGACAATTTGAGAGATGTTAAATCCTTATTATATGAAAATAATACAAATTTTATTAAAATAAATCATAAGATCTTTTATATGAACCTTATCACTAAAAAATAATGTAGAAATAATCCAAAATCACACAACTCGACTGTCTTGCTATGGAATTGCAGCACAAAGACATGTGCCGCTCCAAGAGATAAAAATACTTGGTTAGTTGTCTCAGCCAGTATAACAGAACCAAGACATGTCCTCCCCTCAAACCTCATCTCTCTCAATTCTCTCCCAGAGCTTTGCACATGCATCAGCAGCATCTCAAAGAGAATAAAACACAGGTCCTCTAGTCAAGAGATGGCCAGTTGCTCAAGAGAATCTAGAAGCTCCTTGCAGAGGGATCAAAAACCTAAACTTCCAATTGATCTAGATGATTTTATCTAAATGAACCACCATTTCTCAATCAAAGAAGTTATGCCGCATATTAAAACGGCTTCATCAAAATCATCAATGATCACAGAGGTAATTGGAGATTTTTCAGGAAGATAGACGACAACTGTTGTGACTTGTGAGTTGTTCATGGGGTTGTCAGAGGACAAGGAGGACAAGAGAGCTTTTGAGAAAGGCATCTTCAACCTTCTACATTTTAAGCCCTAATTTCTCATAAATTTTAAGGAAAAGAGAATCTTGACAAGTGTATGCCTTACCTATAAAGGCATAAAAAGCATACACCTTAACAGAAGCCATATACCTTGAACCACAAAAAGGGGTATGCCAGGAATTTTGCCTTTAAACAAACATCTTGATGCATTTTGTGTCCCTTGCCCTAACATACATCTCCAAACACCTTTTAAAAGATTGATCTAGAAAACACATGCATTAGCTTGAGGAACAAGATACACCAGCCTATGATTATTGTAGAATATGCTCCTCAACAAAGCCTATATCATATGAGAATGTCTATGCGGGTTTAAGGAATTTTCCAACTCAAGTTAAGCAAACTAAAAATGTACTAAGGAAATTAATTAAGATTACTCAAATTTGGCAATCCTTTGCCCATCAACTTTATAGTAGTCAAGCCAATAAAATAAAAATAAAGCATGTAATGTAGCATTAGGCGTGCACAAACTTAAGATGGTTAGGAGAAATTGTAACAAGTCTCCACTGAGCCATAGACCTAGACACGCCATGTGCACATGCAAGTGTGTAACATAACTCTGTTCTCTTCTCTATTTTGTTTGGTTTGAATGCATTTGTAACAGAATGCAGAGTAAAAATAGTTTTTTATAAAATTCATCTTAATAAATAGTTAGATTTCTTTGAAATATATATTCAGTAAAATCACGACCCTATACATTGGGTCTGACCTGTATATCACATGATCACCTCGCTGCCAAGCCTGTCTCACAGTTTCACTTCTGGCCATTAATAACTGTTCAACAGGGAGAAATCAACACAATACAGGCTCCTTGTAGCCACATGCCAAGGCACAGCCAGGAACTTTAGCATGCCTCTGGCTGTACATGTGGAGACTAATAATAAACAAAATTACAAAAACAAGACCATATAGCAGAAAAATTTTACTAAAGAGCTTACCATATTTTTCAACCTGGGGAACAAGCAGATCACAAGCAGCTTTCACAAAGCACATACTTCAAAAAATATTGATACAAAAATCATGGTTGTAAAACCCAGACTGGTGACCAACCTTGTGGCTTTGATTGGACTGGTCAGACCAGTCGGACTGATGGGTCGAACCAGTGGTTGAACTAGTGAAATTACATATATGTTGTATGTGTGTATTATCGAAGAGGGACTAACGATGATGTTGATTTTCACCCTTTTTTTTTTTAAATAGCAAGAGAAAATTTTATTATTAAGAGAAGAATTTACAAGAGGGAGAATGAGACACCTCCCTAAAATGATTCCCACCCTCCATTACCGTTAAATTATTTTAGATGACAATTTTAATGGAGTAAAATTAAGTACAAATCTTTAATCGTACTAAGTATAGGGGCCAAAATAAATTTGAGCTAATAATAGAATAACTAATTTATCATTTCACTCATTCATTTAATAGGTAAAAAAGTTTGATTAACTGATATAATAAATAATTAATAAGATAATTTTTTATTTAATTAGTTGAAATTCATTTAGATTACATTTTGAACAAGAATTTTGTTTGAAAAAAGGAAATAAAAAGAAAATAAAATAAGGAAATCTTTTTAATTATGTTTTTTCTCTAACAACAAATAAAATTAAAAATGAAAATTTCTTCTAAAATGATTAATAATTAAGAAAAATCAAATGCTAATGATGTACAAAATCAAAGTTTTGTTCACTACTTTGGGGTGGGGGTGGGGGTGGGGGGGTGTGTGTGGGTAAGTATTTTTCTTTTCATCTCACTTTCTTTGATAATCAAAAATGAAACTTTTGGATTCCTTCACATTGTTTTTCTTTCCATAATGTTTTCCACATTCAAAACAAGGCCTTAAGGTAAAAGAATTCAGAACTCAATAAATATATGTGTGGGTTTGTATGTGCGTGTCTGTGTGTTTTGAAACACATCTATCTATTTATCTACCTATCTATCTATCTCTCCATCTATATATATATATATATATATATATATATATGTATGTATGTATGTATGTATGCATATATTATGTTGATCTTATTACCACAGGTTCACCATGGGCATGGTGGTAAAACTACTGAATGGGAGAAGTAGATTTAAGGAGTTCAATTAACTCCCCCATACACTCAATGTGAATTTTTTAAAATGAGCTGGGTTAGGCCAAGTCACAGGGCCCGGCTGAGTTGAATACCTTGCCTGGACCAGTAGAGTGTCCATCATATGGTCTGACTTTCAAAACCATGAACAAATGATTTTTAAATAAAAATGATCAATGAAAATATAATAAAAAACCCTTCTAGAACGGCACCCAATGAAATAGAGGACTATGGAGGGATCACATGAACATCATTATGCTACATTAATTTACTATTATCAAAAACTAAATTTCATTTCTTTGGGAATCAACCAAGCAAAATAACATGACCACATCTGGGAACACAGAATTTGCAAATTATTTTATAGAACAAAAAAGTAGTGGTCACAACAATATATACATGTTTCTTTAAATTTAAAAAAAAAAAAAAGTGTTAACAGCAACACTGACCTGCAGCTTATGGTTATCACCAACCATAAGTGGCCGCTGGTTTACTCCCAGGAAGAACACACATTCACGACAGTTGGCAATGCAGATACGTTTTGCCGCTGTAATCACATGTACTCGCTCACAGTGTTCAACTCTCACAGCCTGTTAATGCAAACAAAGCACAACAGAAGAAATAAAATGAAGTTACTTTTAAAAAATTTGATGCTTTCAGTGTTTTGAAAGGCTCAAAATAGAGGCTCAAGACATGACAATGCATGCCTAAAATGCCTTGGGGCTCAACCTAAAATGCTAAATCCAAAAAGGCCATCACACTATACAATGAGGCTGGTGCATTTGTTCAAAAAGTACACTTTTTGCACATTCTTACTCAAGTCTTGCGCATTTTGGGTGTGCCAATATTAAGTTAGATTTGACTAGAAATTTTAATCACGTGCTTATATGAAAACATTGTCCTACTGAAAATTGACCTCTACAACTCTTGAGCCTCAGCTTTTTCAAAATAACTGATAGTTGCATCTTATATCTTGAAAATAATTTGAACTTCATAATGTAAATAAATACATATATTATAAAAAATAATATTCTCAAAAGGCTTAGGCCTTGCCTCATAAAGGCCAAAATGCCCGACCTCACACCTCCACCTCTGATATTAGAAGCAAAGGTGAATAAATCAATAAAAGCAACAACATTGGAATAGAAACAAGAAGATACCACGAATAGAGCAACAGTAATCAAAACTACAATAAACTGCTTCAAAGTAGTGTTAAAAATTACTATGGTGTATACATTGCAGAATTCAAATTTCAAGATTATCAAAACAAGGTTTTATTGAAGTTTCCCCATCAAAAAAGGTTCTGTATATATGAGCCTTCTCCTGATCCCATAATAAAAAATCCATCCAGTGAAAAATTCAACTGTACATAAATTCTCTTCATGTCAAGTTTTTGAAAGAATGGAACTACAGTGTTTTGGAGGACAACTTGTAGAAGCATACCAAGCATCACAACAAGATTGAAAAGCAAACTTGAGTTAGGCAATTGATTTTCACTAGTTATGTTACATTAAATATTCCAAATTCCACATGTAGTAAAAATAAAGCTATCCTAAAGAGTGCAAAGTTCTTTTCTTAAGCATGATTCTTTTTTTCCCACAGCACATCCTTGAAACTTCTTTTGCCAAATATTGCACCGATCGCCACTCATCCAGACAAAGAATCAAAACAATAAAAAAGCTAAGTAATTGAGTAGTTAGCATTTATTAGTGGTTGACTGACTCAAGCTGCTCGATAATTGAATGCCCTTTACTGATTGATATTAAATAGTCATTGCTGCATAGGATCTTTACCAGTGATTTAACTTTTCTCCTACTCAACAATGCATGAATAGCTGAAATTTTTTTGAACAGCAATGTACGAACAGCTCAAATTTTTTTAACAGCAAAGTAACAATAGCTGAACTGAAGATTAGCTTTCAGTTTCAAGAATAAACAATGGCAAGTTGCATATTTTTCAACATAGATCTCTAGAAAGGAGTACCTATAGACAGAGAGAGATGCAACAATATAAAACAAGCAGATCATTAACATACTACCTTGCCAACAGCTCCAAGAACTATAGTAGCTTCTGAGCATCCATAGATTGTGGCATATCTCAAAGGCGCTAAAATGTATATAACAGAATCATGGCAATTTAGAACCTGCAAAGTACACATAATTATGTTTAAAGCCAACCAAAAACAAAACAAACATCTTGCAATAAAGCCGCAAGTTTTGGCTTTCAGTTGTATGCAGAAAGCATGTCATACAATGTGGAAGAAATACTTTAAATAAAAACACAAAAGTAAAGATGCCCTTCTTGTGCAAGCGCAGCCGACTGAACAGCAGCAAGTGTTCTTTGTTTATTTTGTAGTTTTTGGTTTGGGGTTGTAGGGTGAGATGTGGGATATTCTTATGCTTAACAGGCTATGGTAGACCAAACTGGCCAGCATTGTGAAGATTATTGTGACATTAGTTCTGCTAAGCTCAGGATTGGGTTAGTTATCTGTTGTGTCATTTGTCAGATGAAAGGCCAAAGTTCACTAGTTATGAGCTCACAGACCTACACAAAACAAACTCAAAACCTCATATAATCAATGCATATGAACGAAATGTCAGGGTTTGAATTAAATCTTTAACCTTAGGCAAAATAGTAGAGCCCATGACAGAGGACAAGAGCAGTCCTCCAGATTAGTTATTACTAGAAGTTGATCACTATAGTTGATCACTATAGCAAGGACAAGGATATTTGAACTGTTGAGACCCCCACAGCCCCTTTCCTTTGTGAGAGAGAGATGGAGAGAAGGAGAGAGCGCAAACAAAAAGCAAAAGAACAATCTAATGTCCAAAAACTAGCTTCTATTACTAAAGAAGCTAAAACAATGAATTTCAAAATCCTAGTTCAAAGAAGTTATAAGCGATCACACACACAAATGCCCCCACCTGCACGTTAAACAATGAATAAGAATTATAAGAAATCACAGAGTCTCCTTAGACAATAAAATGTTGAGTGTCTTAAATTGAGTGTTGAGCATGAAAGACATGGTAGCTCAGTTATTTTCTTCTCCTTCTAATTCTCCATGATGCTGCATTCTCTAACTTACTTTCTGTTACCAAAAGCCTTGCTCTCAAAGCTATAAATTATCTTTTACCTTTAGATCATCAACTTAAACATCCAAAAAACTAGTTTTATAGCACAAATTACTCATGGAAGCCCATGGAAATTCATTTCACATGCATCTCCTTTCCTCTTCTATCTTGCATAAAATATTAAAATAGGAAGTGTATAAGGCTGTGTTGGCCTAACAAGGTTTTTCAATCGGTTTTGGTGATAACAAACAAAGGACTATTTAACTTGGAAAGGTTGAGTTGTTGTGTTTCAGGAAATATGGATCAAGTATGATTCAAGCAAAGTTCAAGTATGGTTCAAGTAAAGCCCAAATATGATTCAAGTAAAGATCAAGTATGAATCAAGTGTGGGACAACTAATCAATGATCCAAGGAGAATCAAAGACATTTGCAGCACAAGCAAAGAACTTCAAAAGCCAGACTGAGGAGGATATCAAGATTGGCATACAAAGACTTAGGAAATATATTGTATGCATTTCAAAAGGTAGAATGTCGTTTGAAATATGCTTTTGAAGCTATTTCAAGAGATTATGAAGACTTAAGGAACTATTTAAATATAGTGAATCAAGTCTTGTAAAGATCATAAGAGAGCAAATTAGTTTTTAAAGAAAAATATTTTTTTAAACAGGTTCTTGGCAGATCAGATGACTGAACTTTTCAGTTCAGATGACTGAAGTGACAACTTCAGATGACTGAACTTCATGTTCAGACATCTGAAGAATTACTTCAGACGTCTGAAGATTAAGAGCAGATGTCTGAAGATTTTATGGAGCAAAATAGAAAGAAGCAATAGCAGTTCAGACGTCTGAACTCGTGACTTCAGACATCTGAACCTGGCACCTCAAACCTCTGAACCTTATCTTCAAATGTCTAACCCTGTATTTAGTTCTATTTTTAAAAGGTTTCAAGAACTTCAAACGTCTGACATCGAATCCTCACACATCTGAACACTGTTCAACGGGCAAAAATTTTAAAAATCTTATTTTTTAAATTATAGCCGTTTGAACCCCAAATTTTCTAACAACTTGGGAAATTCTTTAAGGAAACTCTTGCAACAAGGAAGCTTGCTTGGAAACCTATAAATACATGGTTCTTGTTAATTAAAAAATACACCAAGCATTGAAAATCTCTCAAGCTCTCTTGCTTTCAAAATCTCTCTTTGATCACTCTCTTGCAAGCTGAAAGTATTGTTGTTCTGATACTCTTGCTCATCAATTCCTAAAGAAAGATTACTGATTTCTCACCTGGAGAAAAGGAATTTGGTGAAAATCTTGTAAAGTTTCAAAAGTGTATTTTTTTCTTGATATTTATCATTTGAAGTACATAGTTTGAATTTGTACTAATCTGCTCTTTGTGTGAGACTCTCTTGTACACCAGCTTTTGATATTTCTCTTGTAGATTTTGGACGATTCCAGGCTATTGGATCGTTGACCAAACAAGGGTATATTGTTTGGAGAAGGCAAGCTCTAGCCTTGGCCAAGGAGTGGTTGTAAATAGGCATTGTTCCACCCGGTAACGGAACAGCTATAGTAGAACCCTTCGGTGTTTTGCCAAGGGCGAGGACGTAGGATGTGTTGAAGCCGAACCTTGTAAAAATCTTGTGTCTTTCTCTACTCTCTACTTTATATTCTATACTTGTTGTTGTTGTATGATTTAAAAGTGCAGGTTGCAGGTTTTAAAGAGAGAAAGAAACAAAGACTCTTGCTATTTAGAAAGTACGATTTGATTAACCGTTTGCGGAAACCCAAAAGAGAGTACGTTGGTTAATCTACAAAAATCTTGATCAAGAGAAGTGCATACTAAGAGCTTATTCAAAGAAGGTGGTAAACATTCACAGGGAAAATAACAAAAGCACAAATATTCTTGATTGAGTGATTGAATTGCTTTGGTTTTATTGATTGGCTTGTTAATTTAAATGTCAATATTCTTAAGTGTGATTATCAGTTATCAGCTGTGTTTTTCTTAGTATCTTAAGCAAAAGCTCAAAAATTATTAAAATCAAAAAGAATCCAATTCACCCTCCCTCTTGGGAAGCTATTCCTAATTTCAGGCTATAGGGTTTTCAGTTTTGGAAGGATATATGGTTTAGAGATTTGAGTTTTTTCAGCTGCTTTTCCTCATATTTTTCGTATCACTTTGTGTCTTGACACACTAATTTCTTCTTTCTTGTTATTCATCACATGGACGTCTCTTGGGGACTTTAAATTCCAAATCTTAATGAGAGGGAGACTGATGAGCTTTCTTTCCTCTAAAATTCGCTGCTTTCCATCAAAATACTCTGATGCATGGGATATCAGGGTCTTGTGTTTGGAAAATTCTGGGGTTTATTCAAGTAAATCATTTCTCATTCTCAATTTAATCATTCTGTTACTTCTTTCCCTCTCGTTAATTGGTAGCTGATAGCTAAAATTCCTTTGAAGATAAAGGTTATTGTGTGGATTGCCATTCTTTCTCTATAAGAAAAGAGAATTATATTTACTGAAATATCAGATAGTACAATAAAAGGAGAATAAGATGTCCTCCAAATAGGAGCGTGAAATACAGTCAAAAAAATTACAAATACAGCTAAAAGTACAGCACGACCTACCAATCCCTAAGAATATCAGGCAGCTGCAAACTCCTAGAAAACCCAAAAGAGTGCACACACACACATGGAGGCTAAAAGACTGCTCTATCCCACAACAAAACTGCAAAGTTAAGTGAGCATTGACAGTTCTAGCATTTTTTTTTACCCAAAGCTTCTACAAAATAGCAAACACCAAACTATGCCAAAGCACCTCTTCCTTCCTGCTCTTGCCAAAACCCCTGCCAATCACAAGCAAAAGGTCGCCCACATCTAACAATCTGTTGCAGGTTTGTAGGCCATAAATTGCTCTTTTCCCAAATATTTACATTGTGTTATGACAATATGGAGGACCATGCGAATTTATTCCTTCCTTGTTCCACGGCATCAAGTGTATGGAGCAAGCCTTTTTGTTTGAGGGGAGAATATTCGGATTTTGTCCTCAGGCTTAGAAGGGTTTTTTGTTGGTTGATTTTTATGGCTTTGGCAAACAGAAGATGGCGATTTTGTGGCAGTCTGCTATTTATGCAATTATTGGGTCATTTCGTTGGAGAAGAATGATCAGATTTTTCATGACCATTTTCCATCTTTAATCTTATATGGGATATGGTGGTGCCGCTCTTGGCTTTATTGTGGGGGTTCACTTCTGGTTGGTTGGGTAATACAGCTTAATTTGATATTCAGCCATACTGATTGACCCTTTTAGCCTAATTTTTGGTTGTATTTTTATGCAGTAATCTTTGTTTTACTTTTATCTTGTAGAGTAAGGATTTCCCATCCTCTTTGTACTCTCTTCTTCTCTCTTAATGAATGTCTAATCTAGTTGCTTTCAAGAAAATTTTAGAAATCAATCACTGAAATCCTTACAACTAGTTATCTATAAAACTTATTGGCTTCCTTCTTTACAAACCTTATGGCTTGAAACACTCTCTCTCTCTCTCCCTCTCCCTCTCTCTCACTCTCACACACACACACACAAACCAAGAGCATTGATTCTGGCAGGATTGGTTCTGGCACCCATTTGGATTGGTTGATCCACACTTGCACATGTAAAGGAGAGCACTGATTCTAGCAGGATTGGTTCGGATACCATGGTTTTAAATCGCAGTAGTGGGTAGCGTAACGTAACGGTAATGGGTGTAACGGGAAGCTGGAGTTGCGGATGTTACATAACGGGAAGCAGGTGTAATGACCGTGAATTTTTTTGAAGCATGCACAACCTTGTGCATATTAGCGTACTTGCATGTTTTAAGCTAACCCTTTTAGAAAGAGTTTTAGTGTATTTTGGATCGTTTAGTTCGAGCAACTAAGTTATTTGGTAAGGGCAACAAGTTTACATTTGTTTTAAACTACCATTGATTAAAAAATTACGTGTGTGTGTGTGTGCATTTATACTTTTCATTGTTCTTATCTGTGATAAATTCTTATGTGTGCTAAATTAATTAATAAAACAAAATACATTATACACTCCATTAATCTATTAGACACATAAGACATACAAATAATACAAATATTTAATAGCTAGAAAATAAAGAAGGTTGAAGTTGAAAAATATAGAACATAAATATCACATTACTAATATTATCAAAATAATTTTTTTCCTAACAAGTTAATATTTTCAAATTGTTAATTAATGCATCTATTGTGAGTATTTAAAGAAATAGTAAATTTTGTATCATTGTCATCCTCTTTATAATCTTTTCCCCCTTTTGCCACTTGGTATATTGAGAATGATACATGAAAGAGAGGGGAAAAGTGAGAAGAAAAAGTAAAAAATAAAATAATTTTTTGGGTGTAACAGTCCTATAGCGGTTACGTAATGGTCGCAGTCCGTAATGGCCTCTATGGCCATGATTTTTCTTCCCACCGATTTCGCGGTGCGTAATGGTATCGGTAACCCAAAAAACCATTACGTAACGGTGTTACGTAACGGTCGCGGCCTTTATTTAAAACCATGTCAGGTACCCTTTGGGATTGATTGATCCACTCTTGCACATGT
The DNA here is from genome assembly GCF_029873635.1 of Malania oleifera. Taxonomy (NCBI): domain Eukaryota; kingdom Viridiplantae; phylum Streptophyta; class Magnoliopsida; order Santalales; family Ximeniaceae; genus Malania; species Malania oleifera. The sequence continues at coordinate 39,879,230 of NC_080427.1, read as the reverse complement.
AAAAGACAGCTGCACTGTGCTGCTAATTCCCAATGCAAGGATGGATTGAGATAGCCAATTCAAGTCTTGAACTTCATTTGTGAAACAGCATCCAAAGATGCAATGTGCATGGTTGAGAAAAGAACAAATATAAGCCCCTGTTTGGGAGCACTTTTAAAAACAGTGTTTATAGCACTTATCACTTAAAATAAGCACTTTTACAAAAAAGTGGCGTTTTCCGTGTCTACAACAAACACTTATTGCAAAAGGTGCTTTTCCAAAATCACTTTTTTGAAACTTTCTAAGTGAATTTTGAGAAGCAATCTAAGATAGCTTTTTGGCAACTTATAAGTGGCACTGTTCATAGATGGGGTCAGTTTTATAAATATAAGGAAATTTAGTGACTATTTTATAATTTTAAAAATATATTAGAAGATAATCATATACTATTTTATTATGTATTATAGTATATTAATTATGGAATGAAGAAGAAAAACCCATCTACTAATTAGAAATAATATTAAAAATTAAAAATACTAATTTAATTAATATTATTTAATATAATTTAATATGATAATTATATGTTATAAATATGATATAATAACAAGATTATTTTTAATCAAAAAATAATATTATATGACACCCTTTTGGATTGATTGATCCACTCTTGCACATGTAAAGGACAGCTGCACTCTGCTGCTGATTCCCAATGCAAGGATGGATTGAGATAGCCAATTCAAGTCTTGAACTTCTTTTGTGAAACAGCATCCAAAGATGCAATGCGTATGGTTGAGAAAAGAACAAATATAAGCCCCCGTTTGGGAGCACTTTTAAAAAAAGTGTTTATAGCACTTATCACTTAAAATAAGCACTTTTACAAAAAAGTGACGTTTTCTGTGCCTACAACAAACACTAATTGCAAAAAGTGCTTTACCAAAATCACTTTTTTGAAACTTTCTAAGTGAATTGTGAGAAGCAATCTAAGATAGCTTTTTGGCTACTTATAAGTGGCAATGTTCATAGATGGGGTCAGTTTTATAAATATAAGAAAATTTAGTAACTATTTTATAATTTTAAAAATATATTAGAAGATAATCATATACTATTTTATTATGCATTATAGTATATTAATTATTAATGAAACATAATTCAAATATGGAATGAAGAAGAAAAACCCATCTAATAATTTGAAATAATATTAAAAATTAAAAATACTAATTTAATTAATGTTATTTAATATAATTTAATATGATAATTATATGTAATAAATATGAATTAAGAACAAAATTATTTTCAATCAAAAAATAATATTATATTATTTTAAATTAATAAAAATATTTAAATATTAATAAAAACTAACAGTTAACTTAATTATTAATTAAATTGTTAATTAAAGTGAACCGTATACTATTTCACAATGCATTATAGCCTATTAATTATTAATAAAATATAATTAAATTCTGGAATGAATAAAAAAATCATCTATAAATTTAAATTAACATTAATAAATTAATTTTTTTAATAATTTATTAATATTATTTTTAACATAACTTAATGTGATAATCATATGTTATAAATATACATTAATAATAAGATTATTGTTAATTAATAAATAAGAATATTATATTATTTTAGTTAATAGAAAATTAATATTATTATCATTTAAATTTAGTTATAAAAATATTATTATTTTTATTTAAAACATATTTAAAAATAACTATATACTATTTTACCATGTATTATGGTATATTAGTTATTATAATTCAATTCTCGATTGAACAAGAGCTATTTATTAATTTAAATTAACATTAAATAAATTAAAATTTTGAGTTTAATTAATAATATTATTTTTATCATAATTTAATATGATAGTAATATGTTATAAATAAACATTAATAACAACATTACTGTTAATTAAAAATAATAATCTCATATTATCTTTTTAATAGAAAATGTTTAAATTTTAATCATAAATAATTAAAATAATTCTTAATGAAATTGTTAATTAAAAAATATTAATATTTTTAATCTAAAATATGTTTAAAAATAATCACATAGTATCCTATAATAAAAGTAAGTATCCAAATACCACTTATTTTAAACACAACCAAACACTACTTATAATTTTCAGCATTTCTTCAGTTCTACACTTATTATCAGCACTTACTAAATTCAGTACTTTTTCTGAAAAACACTTCTACATAAGTGGTTCTAAACGAACCCTTAAGTTATATGATATAATCCAAAAACAGCTTCCTCTACAACTGCATCCAAAAATATTGGATACAAAAAATATATTATCCAAGTTAAATCTGAATTCAGGGCAGCTTCAAAATAAAAGGATTCAAGTTCAAGAATAAAAATTACATATAAGATAGAATAATGTAATGCCATAGGCATATATAATATTATACAGTGTAATATAAATCACACAATAACATGACAATTTATCATTGTATTAATAAAATAATATTTAACATGACAATTTATTATTGTGTTAAATAATAATAACATACCATTTTACAATAATATAATATCATAATGTTATACACACGCAAATATATATATATATATATATATGATATATCTTAGAATAAATAATATTCAAATATAAATACAATCTAATAAATATCTTAATGATATATGTATAAATAAGATAATAATATCACATAACAATATTTTAATATAATTATAATATATCCGAAACAATATCACCCTGAGCACAAGGCCCTCATGCAATGTCAAATGTGTAGGTAGGGGTGTACAAAAACTACCAAAAAATTGAAAACCAAAACTAGATCAATTTTGGTTCGGTTTTTCAGTCTTCAGTTTCAGTTTTTGGTTCTTGAAAATATAAATTTTCGGTTTCAATTTCTAAGCAAAAACTGAACCAAAAAACCTGAAAACCAAAATAATTAATAAAATATATTAATTTTGTATATTTACAAATGGTATATTCTTACTCAAATACATATTAATAAAAATTTAACTTTTATTCATCAATACATATTCCAATTTATTAATATTTTTGTTAACCTTAGTGGCTACATAATCATATTTAATGTGTTTTGATGATATTAACCTATTTGTAGTTCCAAGTGTATCTTATCTTTGCAGATTACATTAAGTACAGGTACAAGTGACAAATATATAAAGGTACTGGATCAGAGGCAAAGATCAGCCCAAGCGGACGTTCGAGTAGGAAAGAAAAGGCACTCACTCGGAAGAACTCAAGCACATCCAAGGAAGCTAATGTGGAATCATATGTAATGGGGAGTGTTTGAGGTAGTGTTTATTGTAACTCTTGCAGTTCTGTTTCACACATGTTTACTGAGCAAGAGTTGAACAATTGCATGTGCGTACTAGGACATAAGAGTATATAGGATATCACCAAATCATAAGTTCGGTACTTATGAGTTTTCAAAGTAAAAACAGGAGTTTTATAAAAATATCATTTACTCAAATGTATTGTTATATGGTGGGATAAGTTTTAAATCATATTAGTGTCATAAACTTTTAAAAACTTGGTCCTAGTTGGGTTTAAAACCTCAATTATGCACCTATCAAATTTCCTAAACACTCTTCGGTATTTGGAGCATAATTTTTGCTATAAAAGTCCCAAAAGGGTGATCTTGGTATCTATGAAAAGTTAAGAAAAAATCTCACAACTTTCATGTTGATGACTTTTTCTTATTTGGGTAATTAGTCAACGATTTGGGGTAATTCGTTGACGGTTTCAGGCAAAATGTAGCCCAGCTGAAACAATCAACTAATTGGGGTAATTAGTCGACGAATTGGGTTAAATAGTTGAAGATTTGCATCAGGATTCAATCCCCAATGGCTATAATTGTCTAGTTTTCAAAGTAAACAATTATTTTACAAGTCCAACAGCCATAAAACGGCTAGTAACTCATTTGGCCTATGAATACAAGTCCAAAGACTTGTTTTACACATTGATTTTATTTATTACATATCATTCACAAGCACACTTCATTTTAGTTCATCATTCTTGTGCTCAACATCTCTTTTGCTTATTAATCTTGTTGTGAATCATTACTTGGAGAGATTTGTGTGAGGTTTTGATTGTATCAATTATCAACTCATTCAAGGAGCATTTGATTTGTAAATCATTTTTCATCATCTTGTTGTATTGAAAGTTCTTGGTGAACCGGATTGCAAGGATTCTTGATGAACCTTGCGGCTCTTGGTGAGCGAAAAAGGATTGATTCCCATATGAAGGTTCTTGGTGAACCTGGCGGCTCTTGGTGAGTGTTAAGGGATTTGTTCCCATGTCGTAAAGGCTTCTCTGCCGGTGAAGGAGTTTATAGTGGATTGTGGAATCCTTGAGTGTGTCTCAAGGTGTGGACGTAGGTTGGGTGCTGAACTACGTTAAAACATCAGTGTTAAGCTTCTCTTCCCTATACTCTTTATTTTTTGTCTTGTGCATGATTTATATTTTATATATTGTGATATAATTGCTTGTATCTCGCCAAGATTTATTTTTTGTAGAAAAAACGAAAATACGTGAAAGAGTCCATTCATCCTCCCCCCAAGATTCTACTCCCGGACCAACAAGTGGTATCAAAGCAAGGCGCTTAATTTTTCGGAATAACTTCCAAAGCGAAAAGATCAAATGGCGTATATAGTGGACACTTCAGTTTCTGAAGGGCAATCTGTGAACACACCACCGATGTTCAACGGCACCAACTGCCCATTGTGGGAAAACCGTATGGCCATCTTCATTCAATCATGCGATCTGAATATGTGGGAGATCATCTAAAATGGAGACTTCTCCTTCACCAAGAAGAATGAAGATATCCCAAAGTCAATAATGGAGCTTGCAACCATTGAAAAGAGGTTAGTACAGCTTAACTTCAAAACAAAAAATTATCTCTATTGCAGCTTGTGCGATGAAGAGTACAATCGTATTTGCAGATGTGAAACCGCAAAAGAAATCTAGGACAAGCTCCAAGACACATACGAAGTTAAGAACAGTGATGTTGATGCTACAACTTGGGACAAACTTGATGAACTTTCCACCAACAATGACGTAGAGGAGGAAGCGGAACATTCTAGTCTCATAGCTAACAAGCAAGAAGAGGTAAGTTCCGATGACGATGAATATACTCCTACGTATGATGAATTGGTAAATATTTGCACAAAATTATTTGATGAATTAGTTTTAGTTAAAAGTAGGAACAAGAATCTTAAGGAAAAACTTACAAAGTATAAACAAAAGGAACCTTGTCTTTGTTCCTTCTTGAAAGAAGAAAATAGTTCCTTTAAGAGGCAAAATGAAGAGCTAATTGCAAATGCTGAAGATTTGAAAAATCAAATTAAAATAGTTTAAAAGAAAATGCATAATTGAAAAGGAAGATTGATGATGATAGTAAGATTATTTGTAAAATCACCAATGGGAAAGAAAACTTTAACAAACCCTTAGGAACCCAAAGAAATAGATTCCACAATAAGAGTTTGAATTATGGTTTCTCTTATAATTCTCATGGTCATACTAATTTTTATGCATCATCAAATAGGGCAAATAAATCAAATCCTTCACATGCAAACAAGACTTGCCTGTATTGTGAAAGGAAAGGTCACATCCGTTTCACGTGCCCATTTAGAGGTACTAGAAGCAAAGAAAGGAAGCTAGAATGGGTGGTTAAGAAGACTAACACCTTGGGACCCAAAGAAGAATGGGTACCTAAACAAATTACCTAATCTTTTTAAACTATTGCTTCCTTAGAACCTAGGATTTTATAAGAATTAGGTAGTTTTAATCATACCTATGCAAAATGGAATAAGTATTGACTAAGTGAATTTATTTAGTGCAAAATTAGAAACACTTCACAATAGTGCTCAAGGTATAAAATCCCAGTCTACGCATAATAATTGCTTGACTACTATGCTGGGAACTTTAGAGAATCAAGTCAATATTGATGAGTTCAAATGTTAAGACCAACATGATCTTTTTAAATAGTATACATTCTTGTTGATTGGTTTATTTTCTTTAAAATTATTGGCTATTGTTTATGGGATGAAATAGCATGCACACCCTCACAAGCTCTTTATTCAAAGCTTGTTCTTTAGGAATAAATTTATGGGTGATAAATAGAAAAACCTTGTATTTCTAAGATGAACAACCTAGGTCATTTAATTTCGATTAAAATCTCAGAAGCATGCCCAAATAACCCACCTCTTATAGACAAGAGATGTCTTCCCTAGTCATATGAACATATACTAGTAAAACTTATGAATATGCATAGTCAGCATATTTTGCATAAAATTGAATCTTAGGGAAATTAATCTTAACTTATGGTATCTTCCCAGTTCCCATTAGTGGTTAATCGGGAGAACATGTCTCCTATCACCAAAAGCTTTTTAAGCTAAAAGAATAGTTCCTCTCTTTTTGATGATGATCAAAGGGGGAGAAGTAGGGGGAGAAGTAGGTTTGTTACTTAATCTATTTTAATGAAAGTTCAGTTTATTTGTGAATTTTTTTTAATATAAAATGAACTTTCCCGTTTGTATAATTCTATGCTATAGCTCCAATGAATATTAAATATATAGTTGAATAATTTAATTGTGCCTCATATGCATGTAGTAAGAGGGAGTAAAATTTCATCTTATTCAACAAAATGCATAAATTAAGGGGGGAGCTTGAAAATTATATCCTGTATGAACACCAATGGTTTGTTATCATCAAAAAGGGAGAGATTGTTAGCCGGCTACACGATCCTAATTGTCATGTTTTGATGATAACAAACCATTAGTGGTTCTAGGTAATCTAATCTTCGCAGATCAAGCTATGATAAATAAAAAATCAAATGCAAAGATCAAGTAAAATCTTAATAGGTTAGACATCATCAAAAGGGGGGAGATTGTTAGCCTTAGTGGCTACATAATCGTATTTAATGTATTTTGATGATATTAACCTATTTGTAGTTCCAATTGTATCCTATCTTTGCAAATCACATTAAGTACAGGTACAAGTGACAAATACATGAAGCTACTGGATCAAAGGCAAAGATCGGACCGAGTAGACGTTCGAGTAGGAAAGATCAAAAGGACAAACACTCAGAAGAACTCAAGCATATCCAAGGAAGCTAATGTGGAATCATATGTAATGGGGAGTGTTTGAGGTAGTGTTTATTGTAACTCTTACAATTTTTGTTTCACACATGTTTACTGAGCAAGAGTTGAACAATTGCATGTGCATACTAAGACATAAGAGTATATAGGATATCACCAAATCATAAGTTTAGTACTCATGAGTTTTCAAAGTAAAAACAGGAGTTTTATAAAAATATCATTTACTCAAATGTATTGTTATATGGGACAAGTTTTAAATCATATTAGTGTAATAAACTTTTAAAAACTTGGTCCTCGTTGGGTTTAAAACCTCAGTTATGCACCTATCAAATTTCCTGAACACCCACCCTTCAGTATTTGGGAAATAACTTTTGCTATAAAAGTTCAAAAAGGGCGATCTTGGTATCTATGGAAAGCTAAGAAAAAAATCTCACAACTTTCATGTTGATGACTTTTTCTAAATTGGGTAATTAGTCGACGATTTGGAGTAATTCGTCGACGATTTCAGACAGAATGTAGCCCAGCTGAAACAATCGACTAATTGGGATAATTAGTCGACGAAATGGGTAAATTACTCGACGAATTGGGTCAAATAGTCGATGATTTGGGTGGAATTCAGTCCCCAATGGCTATAAATGGCTAGTTTTCAAAATAAACAATTATTTTACAAGCGCAACGGCCATAAAATGGCTAATAACCCATTTTGCCTATAAATACAAGTCCAAAGACTTGTTTTATACATTGATTTTAGTTATTACATATCATTCACAAGCACACTTCCTTTTAGTTCATCATTCTTGTGCTCAACATCTCTCTTGCTTATTAATCATGTTGTGAATCACTACTTGGAGAGATTTGTGTGAGGTTTGATTGTATCAATTATCAGCTCATTCAAGGAGCATTTGTTTTGTAAATCGTCTTGTTGTATTGAAGGTTCTTGGTGAACCGAATTGCAAGGATTCTTGGTGAACCTTGTGGTTCTTGGTGAGCGAAAGGGATTGATTCCCATTTGAAGGTTCTTGGTGAACCTTGCGGCTCTTGGTGAGCGTTAAGGGATTTGTTCTCGGGTTTTAAAGGCTTCACCGCCGGTGAAAGAGTTTATAGTGGATTGTGGGATCCTTGAGTGTGTCTCAAGGCGTGGACGTAGGCTAGGTGCCGAACCACGTTAAAACATCGATGTTAAGCTTCTCTTCCCTATACTCTTTATTTTATGTCTTGTGCATGATTTATATTTTATATATTGTGAAATAATTGTTTGTATCTTGCCAAGATCTATTTTTTGTAGAGAAAATTGAAAATATGCTAAAGAGTCCATTCAACCCCCCTCTCTAGACTCTACTCCTAGGCCAACAATTTTAATTTTAATTTCAATAATAATATAAAAAGTTGTGTTAATTTATATTTCAATATCAATATTGAAAGAGAAGGAAAGGCTGAATGGAATTTTATAAATAGAGAGAATCCTCGCTCTTTTGTAAGTTTTCAATGTGGGACTCCTAGCCAAATAGTCTGGGAGTATTGATGTGTTTCTAATGCTGTGGCTGTAGCCCACATCACACCCTCCTTTATTCTTGTCCCACATCACTTGAATAGAATTTGGGAACTCCTTTCACTTCTATAAATTCCCCACTATGCTCTCCACTGCTGGCATCCTCCAGTCATGAGCTTTCAATTTAGTTGGGCTTAGACTTATCTGGGCTGAGATCCCAGCTACTAAAATGTAGCAAGTGTTGGCCTTAACGGCTTGTTTAGTTTAAAATTTGAAAAACTGAAAAATAACCAAACCAACCGTTTAACTGATGGATTGCAGTTTTTTTAAACCGACGGTTACAGTTTGGTTTCAATTTTATATTTTTAAAAACCAAGCACTTCGGTTCGGTTTTCAGTTTAAGCCATAACCGAACTGAATAAAACTGAGTTCATTCCTATGTGTAGGAAGGAAATGGTGTTTACAATATGTGGTCTTGCCTCCACAAATTAAAGATCATATTCCATGGTTTGAAGCTATTGCCTCCAAGTTAGGATGCAGCACCCCTACCCCTACCCCAACCCCAACCCGCCCCCGCCAACACCAATTTGTCCACAAGGTCCAGCATAGAATATGTATCTCCATATATAGGGGCTAATAAATATCTTTTCTTGTTAAGACAGTAATATATTTCAGAAAGTACAATATAAATTCAAACAGCAAAGATGCACAACATTCAAGCCTTTGTGGAACCAGTTAAAAAAATGTAGTTAATTATAATCTTTCGTATCAAAAACATTAACAAATAATAATAATAATCTTTTTAACACTAACCTTTACAGAAGATCCTTTAAGATCAGAAGCTTGCTTTACACATGAAGATTTAGAGATCCCCTCAATAAAACTTGGACCCCTAGGGCTGGTGGAGACCTTAATTGAACTTGTACAAGCATCAGCCATAGCAACATCTTGATCAGAGGCACTGGATGGCCCATTTTCTTTTGCAGAAACTCTTTCAGAAATACGTTCCAAAGCAGATGTTATGTTTTGTAGAATCCAATCATGAACTTGCACCGCAGGAACAGGAACAGCAGGCATATCGGGATCTGAATTTGCGAAAAATGGAGCAGCTTGACACAAGGGGATTTTCTCAGATCCCTTTTCGCCAAACTGAATTAGAAACCCAAGGTGCTCAAACCTTTCCATGGTCAAAACCTAATACAACATAACAAATTTAGCCCTTCTATATGCAAGCTTTAGAAAACAGTGATGCATTTGTGCACAAACCTATCACTACCACAACAAAATAAATATGCAGATATCTGTTTAGAATGGATGAGAAAGCTAATTGGAGATACAATTATTTGTCAATACATACACAACTAAGACTGACTAACAGAAATAGTGTACATTTAAAAAATATGAACCAAGCAGCCGCACTGAATCCTCAGCAGAATATCCATTCACAGGAATCGAGTTATTAAATATCCGGATAGCAGTTTCATATACAAGACCATTTCTAAAATGCATGACTTACAACCAAACTCATTGCTTAGCATGTGCATTCGAGACTAATTGACACCCTCTGATTAGTTGATAGTGGTCGAGAAAAATTCTAAGAAACTAATAAATAAATGAACCGTAGTCTTTCTTTAATCGTTTAGAAGATGTGCATGTTGGCCAGTATCTTGAAGCCCGTTTTCAAGAATTCAACAACCAAATTATTCTTGTGCCAAAAGCACTTCATTCATCTCATGTGAAGCTATTTTAGCTAACACCACACGTCCAAAAAAACAAAATACCCTGTCAATTTCATTTCTAAGTAAAGAGCTGGTAGAGAAAATGCATGCATACTCTAAAAAATAAATAGCAAGAAACTTCAGAGAGTAAAACACAGTAAGCAACGATTAATTTTACAAACCAGTGATTCTTCTCCTTCCCCCTCCACAGGCTCTGCCAAGAGGGAGAGAATGTTAGCGACGTGTTTCTGCAAATAAGATAACTGATGAGCCTCTTCATCAGCTTGTGAGGGCATGAACCTACGGCTGTTACTGCGTACAAGCTGCAAAATAAGAGAATGCAGAGACAACAGTAAGATTGATTTAAATGAAAAAAAGGGAGTTAAGCCTAAATATCTAAGATCTGAGATGAGTTGTGACTAGTTAAAAGCATGGATACCAAATCTAATTAATGAACTTGGCTGCAACAAAGAGTATAACCTTCTCTGAAAGCATATTCAACTACAACCAACTAAATAGACAAAACGTTGATGATGATTTTGGTTCGATCTTTCAGCTATCTGAATCTTGATTTACCATATTATTCCATCTAAGACCATTTCCCTTTGTATATTACAGCCTATGCAGAACTTAAAATTGGAGGACGCAATGAAAAGCTGACAGAATGAAAGTTTCACACGAGGCATTCTGGGGCACAACCTGATAAGCCTACCCAGCCCATTGCATGACTGAAATAGAAGGGATGCCCAGGACATCCATGGGAAAAATAATCAATCTATGCAGTTTACATTACATAAGTTCAATGGACATGGTCGAAGGTACTTCAGCTTGAAATTAGGAAACTGTCCACAGTGACACTTACCCTAAATAGACGGTATAAGATCAATAAGATCATCAGAATATGTATCAAAACAAGGAATGCACAAGAACACAGATTTTATGAAACAGGCGAATTACACAGAATGTGATTAGAAGGTCATATATTCACAACCCAAAGACCAGAATCTCTTTATGAAACCTTTCTGGCTTGCTGGAACTCACATGCTGAAAGACTCAAACATGTTAAGACTCCTTCTGAACTGCACCAAATTGAATGATGACCAATCAAAATTTTAACAACTAGTGGAATACAAGCGCATCAGTTAATCTAATAAACACTTTCCAAAACTAACACTCCCATTTCAAACATATTAATTCCCGCTACACTATCCGCCCAAAGCACAAAATGGATCAAAAATCCAAAACACTTCCTGTTTAACAAAGGAGTCATACAATCAAATTAAATCTACACTAAATTTTTTTTCCCCGAAAATTGATAAAGCCCGCTTCAAAAACAGCAACTGCCCCCGAAGTGTCAATCAAACAAAAAAATAAATAAATAAACCAACAGAATTTACCAGTAAATAAATAATTGAAAAAATAGCCACACCAAAAAAAGTGAACATACAACAATTTAAACAAAAGATTGACTTTTCAAATTGCAAGAAATCCAGTAATCCCAATCCTTCCCAAATTGACAGCATTCAAAAGACATGAGCAATCAAAATATAAACAGCATTATAGAATTAACCATTAAGCAGGCAATTTAAACAAATAAACGAACCTGCAACGGCGATAAAGCCGATAAGTATCCATCAAAGGCGGACGTTGAGGGCCAAACATCCGCGACCGCAGCCGAGTCCTTGTGCGACCTCGGAAGCAAACGCTTGTACGACTGAATATAAAGGAACAAAATCAGATCATAAACATTAACCCCAGCGTCGTCGATCTCGGCGGGCTTGGCAGTGACGAGGGGGTCCGAATCGGAGTGGAGGACGGAGGCAAGAGTGTCGATGACGAGTCTGGCATGGTCGGAGGAGATCTGGAGGGTCTCGGAGATAGCAGATGGGAAGACTCTGAGAGATTCGGAGGAGTCCTTAAGGAGCTTGTCCTTGATGGGAGTTAGGGTTTGGGTGGGGTCGGTGAAGACGAGTTTGGGGATTGGCAGGAGGCCATGCTCGAACGGCTCCCTCCTAGGGTGGAGGAAGAATTGATCGCGAGGAGCTGCAGATGATGGTGATGGAGATGGTGAAGATGTGGAAGGTTCGATGGAGTCGGTCATGTCGAGAGAGAGAGAGAGAGAGGGATGGCAGTAACAGATCTTCGGGAAATGAATAGAGAGAGAGAGAGAGAGAGGGTGGGTGGATTTGGAGCAGAGAGGCTGTCGGCACGTGTCAAGCGGGGATTGGACTGGCTGAAACAGAGGAAAATTGCTACTTTGGATACAAATCAGGGAAGCAAATTTGCAAGAAATTAAGTCTCAAAAATTAGGAAAAGAAAACTAAAATTCATAAATAGAAATTAAAAATTAGAAACTAACATCCTATTAATTGAAATTTTAATTAAAAAAAACATATTTTCCTTTTTAAATCAAAATATTAATAAAAATATGATTAAAATAATAAATTACAAATAATATGCATTAAAAAATTACAATATTAAAAAAAATTATTATAGTTATTTTATTAAATTTGTTTACTTTCAAATTTTACTTTACAATAAAAATTTATTAGACATGACAATTGAAAAATAGTAAAAGTATTTTATAATTAGTTTTATTATTATTTTTTAAAAATTTTGTATATTTTTTAATTATATTTAAATTCATATGATTATTTAATTTCGATTTTAATTTAAAAGTATATAAATGAATTATTTAATCTTAAAAAACTATTTTTGAATATTAAAATTTCTTACAACAAGTTACCAAAAATCATAAAATTTGATTTTTAGTTTTTTAGCAAACAGTTAAAAACCAACAATAAAAATAGAAAACTAATAATAGAAACAAGTGAGTTTTTATAATCTATTTTTTCACTGTGAAAAAATAAAAACAAAAAATAGGAAACAGTAACAATACCAAACAGACCCTAAATTATTAATTTTATAAATACTAAAAAATTAAAGTTAATTGATAGTATAAATTTAAAATATAATTAAATAATAAAAATGATAAAGGCCATTTACAAAATATTATTTTTTAATTTTCATGCACAATAAAATCATCCTTCTAAAGTGAATTTTGAAATATAATAATTAAGTAAAATAATTAAATAGTTTTATTTATACTATAATAAAATTATTATTATATTATAATTTTATTATTTTAGTCATATTTTAAAATTATTTTTTTATTCAATGGCAAAATTAAGCAATTTGTTTGATCATTTTTTTTTTCATTTTACAAATATTAGTCAAATACTATATTGATTTTTGCTATTTAATTTTTGTTCCCTGTATTTAAATTTCGTGTATGATTTTTATGTTCATAATTTTTTACGGTAACAAACGACCCTTTAATAGGTTGGATTCAAGTCCAATTTCATGATATTGCTCATAAATTTAATTAAACTCAATCAGCTTATTGCTATTTTTGTTTTTACTTTTTGTTATAAACAAAATATATAAATGTTATTTATCATATGCATATATTTAATACTATTAATTGTTTTAGGAACATGAATTTGAAACTGCATATTTGAATTTAGGGAGTGAAAATATAAATATATTGTTACATTAATTTTTGAATGGTGGATTTGGATCTCTGGTAAATTCATTGTGTACTTTCATGTGTATGGGCAAGAAATTACCTTAAACCACCCTCAGGGTGTGGTTCAAGTGGTAGTGCGAGCTGTGAGAGTGTCTCTCACGAGGTCAGCTGTTCAAACCCTCCCGGACTCGTTTCTGCCCCTGGACTCCTTAATTTACCCTTCCTTTGGAGTTGTGGGGTCAACTTCAAAGGGCGCAGAATTAGTCACGTGAACCGTAAAACGGACGCGTGGATACTCGGTGCGTAATAAAAAAAAAAATTACCTTAAACCTATGAATTTCAAATTGAAATTACTTGTCAAGCAATCCTTGCTCATTCACGTCACTTGGAATAATCAAGCAAAAAAATTTTTTTTCGAATCAAAAGCCACTATGGAGTCATGGTAGGGGTGAGCATTCGATCGATTTGGTGAATTTAGTTAATTAACTGAATTAATCGATAAGTTTCGATTAAAAATTTTCATTAACTGAACTGATCAAAATTCCATATTTAACCGAACTCAATATTGACTGAACCAAATTTCTATATATAATATATATTTTTAATATATATAAAATATGAATAATATAAAAATATACATATAATTGTAATATATATAATATATAAAAATAAATAAAATTTTAGTACATAATATATATATAATTATTTATTATTAATTTATACTATTCAACAACAATAACAACAAAACCAAGCCTTAGTCCCACTAAGTGGGGTCGGCTATATGAATCCTTTTCCGCCAATTTATGCGATCATGGACCATTTCTTTTGATAGATTCAAAGATATTAAATCCTTACTCACTATCTCCTTCCAAGTTATTTTAGGTCTACCCCTACCCCTTCTACTACCCCCCACAGTAACTAAGTCACTCTTCCTCACAGGTGCACTATAAGGCCTACGTTGCAAGTGTCCATACCATCTGAGTCGTCGCTCCCTTATCTTATCTTCTATAGGAGCTACACCTAACTTACCACAAATATGTTCATACCTTAATTTATCTTTCAATGTTATACCACTCATCCATCTAAGCATCCTCATCTCGGCAACTTTTACTTTTTGGATATTATGTTTCTTCGTTGCCCAACATTCTGATCCATATAGCATGGCTAGTCTTATAGCTGTTCTATAAAATTTCCCTTTCAATTTTAAGGGTATTCTACGATCACATAGAAAACTTGAAGCACTTCTCCATTTTACCCAACCTGCTTTAACTCTATGCATTACATCATCTTCAATTTCTCCTTCAGCTTGCATAATAGATCCAAGGTATCGAAATCTACAAATGTTATTTATTTCTTCATCATCAAGTTTAACTTTGTCTCCAATATTCCTCCTATCATTACTAAAATTACATTTCATATATTCTATTTTATTTCTACTTATCTTAAAGCCTCTAGATTCCAAAGCTTCTCTCCATAATTCTAACTCAGCCTCTACTCCATCCCTAGTTTCGTCAATTAATACAATATCATCTGCAAACAACATACACCATGGAACCTCCTTTTGAATACTCTTAGTCAATTGGTCCATCACTAAAGCAAAAAGATAAGGACTCAAAGCAGATCCTTGATGTACACCTATGGTAATTGGAAATTCTCTAGTTTCTCCATGTATAGTCTTTACACTAGTCATTACTCCATCGTACATATCCTTAATGACATCGGTATACTACAACATACACCCTTTTTTTCTAAAACCCACCATAGAACTTCCCTGGGTATCCTATCATATGCTTTCTCAAGGTCAATAAATATCATATGCAAGTCCCTCTTCTTTTCTCTAAACTTTTCCATTAATCTTCTTAAAAGATTAATAGCTTCTGTGGTAGATCTCCCAGGCATAAAACCAAATTGATTTTCTGAGATCTTCGTTTCTAACCTTAATCTTTATTCAACTACTCTTTCCCATAGTTATTAATTTATACTATTCGATTAACCGAATTAACCGAACCAAAAATCGGAAACCTAAATTCAATGAATATGAAAATCGAATTGAACCGAATAAATTTTTAACCAAACCGAACCAACCGAATTTACTCGATTAATTCGATTGATTCGGTTTTAACCGAATTATGCTCACCCCTAAGTCATGGAATGGGAGCCCATTAAGGATGTGAAGCCCATTGATGTGCCAAATAGGGAGGTGTTTGTGGGTTATGTATTGTTGGCATTGAGCTATTTCATAATGACATTTTAAAACTCAACTACTAGCGTCACTCATCTCAATGAAATCTCAAGAATTGCATGTAAGAACTCGAACCGTGAGATATGGAATAAATGAATAAGAGAAGGGTAAAATGGTAATTGAGTAGGTTTCATCGACGAAGCCAGAGTTCGTCGACAAAGGCCTCTCTCTCTCTCTTTAGGAACTCGAAATCCACTTTCTCTCTCTAGATTTCCTTGTCGATCGTTGCATGAATCGTCGATCCGACGTTACCACGAGGATCAAGGAAAGATTCTCTTCAAGATTTGTGGAACAGATCTTCATTCTGAGCCTTAAAATCGAGGTAAGGCTCAGTTTTTCAATTCTGTTCTAGTAGTTATGTAAGGAATAGAAATATGAGTATATTCTATACTGTGATTTATAGGTTTTGGAAACTCAATTCACTGTTTAAGAGTCATAGAGTTTGGGATTTGATTTTTTCAGGGAAAGGTAAGGGGATTTTGTTTATGTCGGTTATTTTCAAAATCGGACTCGGTAGAACTGTGGTTCACGGTCCTGTGTATGTTTTGGCTACTCATTTTGGGGGATCTAACGAGTAAAATTATGGGTTTTGCATATTATAGTTTTGGGAAAAGGGGGGCTTTGGGTTGTATCTCTAGTTTTGTTGGAAAACCGTGAATATATTGTGATATATATTGTGATATGTATTGTGTTATGGAGATGGTTGTGCCTTGACTTGTTTTAAACTGTATTTTAGAAACCATGATTGTTGTGATTACCAAATGAGTGTGAATTGATGTGTTATATAAGCATATAGGAACTGGGTTCCTACTTGTTCCAGGTTGTGAAAAAGTGTCTGGCTCTATATCCGAGGGTGTGAAATATCACCTGCCATGTTTGGCAAGAGTGTCCGGTTCTATATCCGATGGCGTGAGCCTTACCGGCTGATCACCGAAGGGTGTGGATCCACCAGTTGTACTGGTACGATGCCATGGGAGCCTATGGCTACGCTATGTGCCGAGGGGACCGTGTAATGCAAGGCCAGCTTCAAGCCAAAGGGTGTGACGACATCGGGTTACTTGATCATGTGTGTGTGCGTGTGATGCACTATACTGGAACTGTTTTGTGAAAATACTGGAATTGTATTTAAATGTGTATGTTTTATATCGTGATAACACTCGTATGCCACACACTGATATAACCTGAATCTGCTTTACTGAGAAGTGT
Organism: Malania oleifera; assembly: GCF_029873635.1. Classification (NCBI taxonomy): domain Eukaryota; kingdom Viridiplantae; phylum Streptophyta; class Magnoliopsida; order Santalales; family Ximeniaceae; genus Malania; species Malania oleifera. The sequence continues at coordinate 39,861,975 of NC_080427.1, read as the reverse complement.
CTCACCCTTATTGTACGTACATGTTTTTCAGGTCCTTCAAGTAACCGGAACTAGTGTCCTTGTGTTGGGAGCGTAGTGGTCGGTGTACTACGGGAAGTACTTGGGTAAGTATTAGAACTTTATCGGGTTGTCATTTTGGGATATTTAGCTGATACTCAGGTTTATGTTTTGTATTATGGAGCCTGGACTCCTTTTGTATAGACTCTGGTATGATACAAAGTATGTATAAGAGAAAACATCTTCCACTGTGTATGTATCTTGTATGTGAATGTGTATAGGGTGCTTGGGAACCCCACGGGGTCGGACCCTCATTCATTAGTGTATCATTGGTATTTTGTATAATGCAGGGACAAGTTAAGTTACTAATTCACCCCTAGGTCCCATTACCGGGTTTGGGGCGTGACATTGCATCTAGAGTAAGTTCGTTATTCTGAACTTAACTATAGTTCATTAACCATTAATAATCTTAAAAATTTTCAATTCTTATATTCATTCAAAATCAAGTTAAATTTCAAAATTCTATGCTTAATTATTGATGATTGAAACAAAGTGGATAGATTAATTAAATTTTTTTGAAAGGAGTTGAATTTCGCACTTTTGTATGGTCATGTTCTTCGCCAATTCACTTTTCTTAAAATGTGGCGCCTTGTTCCAGTTTGTGCATATATTTTGGCGATTGATGCTTGAAAAGAGGCAAGGAGAAAATATTCACGAAGCATAGGGGCATTGCAACTAAGAAATTTGTATTATATGTGATTATTAAGATAAACAATAGCACATGATGGTGTTGTAACTCTTAGTAATAGCTTCTACATTTGAATAATTAAGTCAAACATAGGTATGAATATGCAAGTGCCATAAAAGAAATGTCAAATATATTTGTCACTATTTTGTAATTTTGTCTAAGGTTGTTATTGCATTTAATAGCATAAACTATTAATTAAAGATATAGTCAATTATGCAGTTCTTAAAGTTTTCCTTTTAGTTTCAATTTTAATATGACTAAAATTAAGAAAAACTAAATATTAATGGTGTGTAAAATCAAAATTTTGTTTATAAAATTGATGTATTTTTTTTTTAATTTTCTTTCTTACTTTTCTAAGTAACCAAACATGAAATTTTGAATTCCTTTATATTTCCTTTCTTTTCCACAGTATTTTCTGAGTTCTAAGTGGAGCCTTAATGTTATTGTTTTATCTCATTATTTATTTCTCTTGCAAAGAAGTATTTAGTGACCCAGGTAGACATACAAAAGGTAATTATTAAGTGTTAAGTATGGTGAATGCACTATGTGGCTACAAAATTGCTATTTATGTTGTCAATTCTATCTCAAACATGGAATCATTTAAAAAATAAAAAATAAACTATAGTTGCCTCACTTTTTGCATCATTTTCCTCAATGGATAAATGAATACTATAGAATATGTTATATAAGGTTATTAGCGTGTATGAAATTAATTTCCTATCAACAAATTTGTTTTTGAATGGCTAAGTTTGGAGGTTGATTCATAGTTGTTCCCATAATACAGCCAACTTGTGCATTATATTAGTGTTACAAAAAAATTATACGCTTATAATCAAATTTTAGGAAATACAACAACAACAACAATAACAAAACCAAGCCTTAGTCCCACTAAGTGGGGTCGGCTATATGAATCCTTTTCCGCCAATTTATGCAATCATGGACCATTTCTTTTGATAGATTCAAAGATATTAAATCCTTACTCACTATCTCCTCCCAAGTTATTTTAGGTCTACCCCTACCCCTTCTACTGCCCCCCACAGTAACTAAGTCACTCTTCCTCACAGGTGCACTATAAGGCCTACGTTGCAAGTGTCCATACCATCTGAGTCGTCATTCCCTTATTTTATCTTCTATAGGAGCTAGACCTAACTTACCACGAATATGTTCATTCCTTAATTTATCTTTCAATGTTATACCACTCATCCATCTAAGCATCCTCATCTCGGCAACTTTTACTTTTTGGATATTATGTTTCTTCGTCGCCCAACATTCTGATCCATATAGCATAGCTGGTCTTATAGTTGTCCTATAAAACTTCCCTTTCAATTTTAAGGGTATTCTACGATCACATAGAACACTTGAAGAACTTCTCCATTTTACCCAACCTGCTTTAACTCTATGCATTACATCATCTTCAATTTCTCCTTTAGCTTGCATAATAGATCCAAGGTATCGAAATCTACAAGTGATATTTATTTCTTCATCATCAAGTTTAACTTTGTCTCCAATATTCCTCCTATCATTACTAAAATTACATTTCATGTATTCTATTTTATTTCTACTTATCTTAAAGCCTCTAGATTCCAAAGCTTCTCTCCATAATTCTAACTCAGCCTCTACTCCATCCCTAGTTTCGTCAATTAATACAATATCATCTGCAAACAACATACACCATGGAACCTCCTTTTGAATACTCTTAGTCAATTGGTCCATCATTAAAGTAAAAAGATAAGGACTCAAAGCAGATCCTTGATGTACACCTATGGTAATTGGAAATTCTCTAGTTTCTCCATCTATAGTCTTTACACTAGTCCTTACTTCATCGTACATATCCTTAATGACATCGGTATACTACAACATACACCCTTTTTTTCTAAAACCCACCATAGAACTTTCCTGGGTATCCTATCATATGCTTTCTCAAGGTCAATAAATATCATATGCAAGTCCCTCTTCTTTTCTCTAAACTTTTCCATTAATCTTCTTAAAAGATAAATAGCTTTTGTGGTAGATCTCCCAGGCATAAAACCAAATTGATTTTCTGAGATCTTCGTTTCTAACCTTAATCTTTGTTCAACTACTCTTTCCCATAGTTTCATCGTATGACTCATAAGTTTAATTCCACGATAGTTATTACAATTTTGAATATCTCCTTTATTTTTGTATATAGGTATTAAAGTACTTTTCCTCCATTCATCTGACATTTTCTTAGTTTTTACAATTGTATTAAATAAATTAGTTAACCATATAATTCCGTTATCACCCAAGCATCCAAACTTCAATTGGGATTTTATCTAGTCCCATAGCTTTCCCATTTTTCATCTTTTTTAGTGCAAACTTAACTTCGTTAACTCTAATTTTTCGAATAAATCTTATATTTTTAGTCTTTTCCTCATTTGACAATTCTAAATTTAAGCCTTCTATTTGGTTTTCATTAAACAACTTACTAAAGTAACTTCGCCATCTTTCTTTAATATCTTCGTCCTTAACCAAGACAATATCATCCTCACTTTTTATACATTTTACATTTCCTAAGTCCTTGTTCTTCCTTTCTCTAACTTTAGCAAGTTTAAATATATCTCTTTCCCCTTCTTTTGTACTTAATCTATCATACAAACTATTAAATGATCTATATTTAGCTTCACTAACGGCCCTTTTTGCATCTTTTCTTGCCTCCTTATATTTTTCAAAGTTATCGCAGTTTCTACATTTTTGCCACGTTTTATACCAAATTCTTTTTGTTTTTATGATTTTTTGTACATCTTTATCCCACCACCAACTTTCTTTGCTATTTGAGAATCTTCCCCTTGATTCACCTAAAATCTCTTTTGCTATCTTTGTAATAGAGCTAGCTAATCTATTCCAAAGAGTATTTGAATCTATCCCATCCTCTAAGGTCCAATTCCCATCTTTGATCATTTTATCTTTAAATTTTATTATATTTTCTCCTTTTAGGTTCCACCATCTAGTTCTCCTACACTGGTTTATTTTATCCTTTTTCTTCCATTTTTTAATGCATATATCTAACACTAAGACTCTATGTTGTGTGGTTAGACTTTCACCTGGAATAACTTTACAATCCTTGCATGATACACGATTAACCCACCTAGTTAAAAAAAAAATCTATTTGACTTCTATTTTGTCCACTTTTAAAGGTTATTAAGTGTTCTTCTCTCTTCTTAAAGCAAGTATTCATTATACTAAAATCATATGACATAGCAAAGTCTAAGATCATCTCCCCAGACTCATTTTTGTCTCCATATCCATATCCTCTATGTATCATTTCATAATTTTTATTATCTCTTCCAACGTGTCCATTCAGATCTCCTCCTATAAATATTTTCTCAGTCCCTGGTATGCCTTGTATAATACTATCCATATCTTCCCAAAATTGTCTCTTAAGATTTTCTACTAAGCCAACTTGAGGAGCATAAGCACTAATGATATTTATTAACTCTTGTCCTAATACCATTTTGATTTTTATAATTCTATCCCTTACTCTAATTACATCCACAATGCTATCTTTTAAGTTTTTGTCTATAATAATGCTTACTCCATTCTTATGTTTTTCTTTTCCAGTGTACCAAAGTTTAAAACCTGATTTATCGATTTCTCTAGCTTTCTCCCCCACCCACTTAGTTTCTTGAAGGCAAATTATATTAATTCTTCTTCTAATCATTGTATCCACAATTTCCATGCTTTTACCTGCAAGTGTCCCTATATTCCAAGTTGCTAATCTAATCCTAGTTTCCTGAACTAACGTCTTTACCTGCCCACGCCCAGAATGATGCAGGAACCCTCGCATATTTGACACCATACCCGAGCGCCGACACGGCGCGTCGCTTCGCCCCCACCCTCGCCCACTTTTCGCTCCACCCGGGTGGTTCAAGTGCAACGCGTCGCTCGTAGGGGACGCCCCAGCAAATATTCGGTAAGGATTCATATCATAGTGATCTGACAAATTTTACGTTGGCTGTCAGCTACCAACGCAACCCTCCTCCTTAACCCGGGCTTAGGATCAGCTGTGTGTGAAAAAAATTAGGACATTTAAGTGCATCACAGGCGGAGTTAAATTTTAGGAAATGATTTCCATATATGCAAATTGAACTTTTTTTTTTAATGTTTGTGCGGTTTTAAATTAATATTTCTAAGAATAAAGCACTATTCGTTTAGTTTATGTTTTCTTTGAAATTAGTGTTTCTCTTAGTGTTTAGTATCTTTGAAATCAATATATTCCTATTTTTAGTTTTCATTTTTTCTAAATAATTTTCCCCTCATAGATTTTGGGTAGATATGGTGGAGCAGTATTACGATTCTAATTTTTGCACTTTCAACCGTATTTTCATACCTTTCTCTTGGTTTTTAGGAACTAATATCCCAAAATAGTGGATTTGATCTACGAAATGAATGCATTTAAAGTTGTGTTGAAATGCATTGTCCATAAGAAGAATTGTTCTTTTAAGCAAAATAGATGGCAACTTGGTTGTTCACGCTAACTAAACAATTGATTTTATTCCCTTTGATTTAATTATCATTCATCTTGACTTTTACCTTATCTAAGATATTCTATGATGGTTAAGTTGCAGTAGTCATCGCGTATAATGTAAATATCAGGTTGGATAATGTTATAAGTAGAACCTAGTTTCTAATACGTGAAGCATTAAATAAACAATATTCTGAATTTGTTTGTAGCTTTGTAAGGGGAGTTGGAGGAGGGTGCACCCCCCCCCCCTGCAGTGGCCTTGCTAGATGGTTAGCGAGCAGGAGTCCAAGGGCAACGTCCCCAAAATGAAATATTTTTCTGTTAAAGGAAACTTATGTAATGTTTTATTGATGTTGCCCTATATTGTAACGTCCTCAAATTTCATACATTTTTTTTTCTATCTATTTAAATATGTCTGTGCATTTACATCCATACCTAAGCAGCGGAAACACAATTCATATAACCATTTACATATACACAAAACAATACCAGGATTCAAGATCTACATCTGTATTCATACAAAAATGCCCTTCTATCCTCATCTACTTAAAAATATACCTAACTCTGTCAAAAACTCACCCTAAACCAGGGTGATCAAACACTCTCTCTATCCGCGAGCCTGATCTGCTCACCTAACTGGCTCACCTAAAAAATGTTAGAGTAATGGGGTGAGTCGACGCTCAATAAGTGGAAATATGCTATTACTAGTGTGTAGCAACTAAGTTAAAAGTACTTTAAAATATAGCTACTGAACTGTAATGCAACAATCTGTAAAACATATCTTTCAGGCATATCTATCTTTCTCAATTTAAAATATACTATATCATCTGCATTTTCTACTTTTCATACTGATAATATCATATTATACTCATCATATACTATAAAACTGTATACATATATATAACTGTGTTTCTATCCCTGGACTCTGTACGTCATGATTTGACCCCTCATAACAGGATTGTGCGGCTCGTAGCCGGGACTATATCTGGTCGGCCCTCCAGATAAGTCAATATACTATACACTACCTCAGCCCGGCCAAACTGCATCCTTTCCTAGGCGCAGGACTGGTTGCTACCTCGTCTAACCGGCCCCCTCTACCCAGCGTACTGGGGAGCTGCATCCTCTCCGAACACGGTTAGACGGTACCCACATATTATCTGAGATATGTGGTTACACTCTATCTGTATATAGCAACGGTACCATGCTCTGTAATCTATATTTGTACTGTATCTGTCTAAAAACTTTCCACAGGGATCTGATACTATATACATATATACTCTTTTACTGTTTTTGCCATGTTCCAAAATTACCATAATGCTATCTTTGTGTACTCTATATATATACTGTAAAACTGTAGACTGCATCTGTAGCATCTTGATGCTACCTTTGTATCTCTATCTGTATATTCTGTCTATATACTCTGTCTGTATACTCTGTATGTTATGGTAATAGGAACATGGCATGCTATAACTCTGTATTACTGTTCTGTGTAAAGCTGTAATATAAATATTGATCTAAGTAACTGTAAACATGTGTATGTATATATGTACATATCTGTCTCATGAAACTATTCATATAAAAACTGTATATGCATGTACAATCTCTGTATAATCTCTGTGAATATATATATATATATATATATATATATATATATATCTATCTATATCTGTCTATTTTGTATAATCTCCTATACTGGAAAACTATATAAACTATATATATTGTCAATAGCTGTGTATTCAGTATAGTATGATACATTATAAAAGCTATACAAATTCCTTCATCTCATGAAAATCACTTAGGCCACATAATCATTTAAACTCATATTCAATAAAACTATATAATAAACTGGCATAAATATGCATCTATAAAATTGTTGTTAACTTTATTAAAACTCCTAGTATAGCATATTTCCCTTACATTAACTCTGAAAAACCCCTATATAATTCTGGCTTTATACCTGCAGGATTCCTAATTCAACATCTGGAAAACACAATATCTCAGAACAAAATATTAGTATTTTTCCACCTACATCATTTCCTATAACTACCATAAGGCCAAAAATTGGATAAAAGACCTTACCATGAATTTGGGATAAAATTCAACTTTGTTTTCCCGACGATCCGCTCTGACAAACTTGTAGAGAATTCCGCCAAGAGCGTCGTGGTAGCTTCGGATCATTGATCCAACGACTGGTGGGGTCGGAATCGAAGAGAGAAGGGAGAGGATTCGTAAAGAGAGAGAGGAGAGAGAGAGAGAGAGAGGAGCGCTGGTAAATGGATAAAAATCCCGGTTTTCAAATATTTATATTGCCAGATTTGTTGACAAGACACGTCACATTGTCGACAAGTCCTTCATTAACTTCGTCGACGAAGTCCTGTGTTCATCGACAAAATTCAAGCTGCCCTCATAACCCCTCTCGGTACTTTCTCGTCGACGAAGCCCTGTGTTTGTCGACGAAATCCTTTATGCACTCGTCGACGAACTCCTTGTGTTCGTCGACAAAGCCCTGTGTGCAACTATGAGCTTCTTCTATTTTTGCTCTGCTTTTCCTCTCTTTTAATATTTAAATATCGTTATTTTTCCGAGTCATTACATATATCCTTATATATAATGTATTGTTCTTGGTTTTAAAAACAAGGTTGAATACGAGAAGAGTGAGGGAAAGGTGTTAGAGCATACTTATTGCTAAATGGTGGAATCAATGATCTGATCTAACTTTGAGGACAAAAGCAAATTGCCAAACCTCAAAAATCTAGAGTTTTGTGCTTTGGTTTTTTTTTTTTTCTTGTTTTTCTTTCATCTATTGGTTTTGTTGCATTTTTTTGCGATAGATAGAACTTAATAAAAAACAAATAAATTGTAGATATCCCATTTTAGGACCTTACATTTGAAAATTTGAGATGCAAGGGGTATGTGATTGTGATCAATGTGTTTTCACTCATTATCTTCTACCTTCTTTTAATAAGGTTGTCATACAAAATTTAAACCTTTAGGCAAACTTGATTCCATCTGGGTGACCTAATGACGAGGGAGCCAATGATTAGATCTCTATTTACTCCACAATTTAAATAAGTTGTGTAAATCTTTTTAATATAGAATATATAGGAATTTACTAATTATCGATTGCAAATAGGCATAGGCAAAAGAGGGTTATTTTATTAACATTTGTTGAGCAATATTTAGGTACATTGGCTGCAAAGTTCATACGTAAGGTTGGCTATTGAAGCTCGAGAATTTTATTTATTTGTACTCTTTGTATATTTTATTTTTATCGTGGTTGTTATCACAATGAAATAACAATATGAACTTGACAAATTGATTTTAGCAAAGAGCTAAATTCATTTTCAATTGTGTTTAAACAATCTAACAATTCAGCAGAATAACTAACTCGAGGAAAGTATAGGCTTGATAATTGTTCTATCTCTCTCTCCCTGCTTCTCTCTCTCTCTCTCTCTCTCTCTCTCTCTCTCTCTCTCTCACTCTCTCTCTCTCTCTCTCTCTCTCGCATATGTATGTATAATTTAATCATACTCAACTTTGAATATATAGGTTCACGAAGTACCTAAACAATGAATTTGTAAATACATGGAATTCAAATTCAAAACTTTTAAACACTGCCCAAATAATAAATTTATATATAGATGTATTTCAATTTTAAGAAATTTAAATTCATGTATTTGCAATACACATGTAATAACCCAAACTCAGGAAAATAAAAGAAAATAAATAAAAGGAAAAAGGGGAAAATAAATTTTAAAAGGGTATCAAGCGAGGACTCGTCGACGAAACTGTTCTCCTCGTTGACGAACATCCTTTTGGGTTTTGTCGACGAGCACACATGTGTCTTCAACGAGGAATTACTGAGAGCAGAGAAAATTCAGGTTTTTAAACACTTCGTCGACGAACATGATGACCCGTCGACGAATGTTCTTCTTGACTTCATCAATGAACCTTTTAAACTCGTCAATGAAGGCACATGTATAAAGTGACCCTAGATAATTTCTTCCGCAAAAATTCTCCCTCCTCTCATTTTCTCTCTTTAGGGTTCGGACCTACCAACTATTTTCTTCAAATTCAATCTAGATTTAGCCCGATTCGATGATCAGAAACCACCACGAGGTTCTTGAAAAGATTCTCTGCAACGTAAGCAAAACAAATTTTTAGTTTGGAGTACTTGGGTACCACTCCAAAACCAAGGTAAGTAGGGTATTTTAATATTAAATTAAGTATTGGGAGTGTGTGGACCTAGGAAATGATAAATGATAAATATCTTGGGGTTAAACTAAGTAAGTTAGGATTTTTAGAATATAGGGTTTTGTTTTCAATTCGATTTAGGCAGAATCTCGATGAGCATGTAAGGGGAAGACGTTATAACAGCTTTTCATTAATTTTAGCCAGTTAAATTCGAGTATACAAATATATATATATATATATATATATATATATTTGAGTATATTTAGCTCGTCAGGTCAGGGAAAAGATGAGGCGGGACCTCGAGGGATCGCGCTACCCACCAGTGAACTAGGGCTGTTCAATTGTTCAATTCACTTGCCTAAAAGCCACATCTTTTGCGGGTGATGCTGATTCGATCATGGTTGAGACTTGGATGCGAGAGATTGAGAAAATATTGGTCATGCTGAATTGCACTAAGGAACAGAAGGTTCTTTTAGCCACCTTTAAGTAGACCAGAGAAGCTGAACGGTGGTGGCAAGTAGTGAAGTTGTTGGAAGAGCAGCGAGCAGTACCAATAGCGATGACCTGGAGTCGTTTCAAGCAAGTCTTCTACAACCGAGATATTTTCCCGCCACCACTAGGAATGCAGAGGCGGAGGAATTTTTCAACTTGACTCAGGGGCGCCTCACAGTTCAGTAGTATGCTGCTAGGTTCCTAGAACTTTCCCGCTTTGCACCTTTTATGATTCCGGATGAATATTAAAAGGCGAGATGGATTGAAAGGGGCCTAAATTAGAGTATTCATGAACATATGGTATGTTTGCAGATACAGGACTTCATAGAATTGGTGGATAAAGCCATTGTTGCAAAGTCAAGTTTGTAGAGAGGTGTAGAGATGTTAGAATGGAGGAAGAGACGCGTACCTCCCAACCCCTATGCAAATGTCAGACAGGGGTCCTAGAGGGGAGATAGAGATACTACGGGTCAGAGATCAGAAAGGAATGATTGAGGACAATAGGGCGATTCGTCACGCCTCCACTGTTCTAGATGCAATCAAAGGCATTGGGGAGAATGTCGAGGTAGGGGTATCATGTGCTACAGGTGCGGCAGATATGGCCATATAGGCCGGGAGTGTCAGGGACTGCCGAACAACGCACCTGCTCTAAATCAGAATCGAAGGAGTAATCTGGTACCACAAGGTGGCAGCGGCCCGAAGTGTGTGTTTATGCTTGGCACGACCAAGGGGGACACTGCTAGAGGTACAGGTAACATGTTTATGTTGAGATAATAATAAGTTTTATTTAACTAAGGGTAATGCGATTGATTATATGTTAGAATTGATTAAACTGTGTGAATGTGGTTAATAAGCTTTTAAGTTGTGAAATGATAATTAACGAACTTCGAGGATGAAATTCTTTTAAGGAGGGGAGTGTGATGACCCAAAAATATATATATATGATTAAAGTACAATAATAATAAAATAATAAAAATAGTCATTAAGTTAATATCAATACAGAAGTGTTTTTCTGTAGGATCCTTGATTCCATGTTTGATGCCTAAGAAAGACCTTGTCTTAGCGAGTGCTCAGAGACCATTGCGGCTCAGTCGCTCCCTGGAGGTCAGCCTGGTCAAAATGGAATTTCATAGGATAAACAGGATAGACACTATTTGTACACGTAAATAAGTATATATACATAAAATAGTGTTTTGACAGACATAATTTGTAGAAATACATAATAAGATAATAATAATATAGGTATCATATGTGGGGTCCACGTGAGTCCCGGAGCCACAAGACACTGTTTATATACGTAAATAAGTACATAAAATAATGTTTTAACTGATATAATTTGTAGAAATATATGATAAAATAATAATAATGTAAGTATCATATGCGGGGCCCACAAGACTGTGTGGGGCCCACATGAGTCCCGAAGCCGTATGGAGGTTTACACGAGTCTCGAAGCTAATTAGGATGCATAAAATCGTATAAGAATTATTCGAGTTACGTAGGATCCATTCGGGTCTCGAAGTTGTGTGGGGCCCACAAGACCGTGTGGGGCCCACATGAGTTTTCAAAATTCAAATTAAATTCTTGTTCAAAAATAAATAATAAAATAAATAAATACTAAAAATAGTTTAAAAGTAATAACAATGATAATAATGATTAAGAAAAATAATAAAATAATAAAACAATTAATTAACTAATTGATTAATTAATTAGGTAAGTAATTAATTAATTAAGAATTTATTTAATGGGAATGGTGGCAAGCACTCCCACACGGCCTCCATCCCCATCCCATACTCAACCCATACCTTGCCCATCCTTTGCCCATTCTTTAATTTTTAAAATTATAATTTCACCCATCTCCCCACACTTTTACAAATTCCATTTCTTCCCCAAAATTTTCCTATAAATAGGGAGCTCTCAACCTTCATTTTTCACAACAATTTTCCAAGGAAGAGAAGGATTAGTGAGTGAAAGAATTTGTGGTGGAGAGAGAATTTTTGAATAAATTCTCAATCACCCACTTTTTCCGATCTCATTTCTTAAAGATAACTATTGTGTTCGTAGCACACGGTAAAAGAAGAAGGTAAGTAAATTTTGATTATGTTAGTTTCTTTTTATTTTAAATTCATACCCGAGTTTATTTTGTACGTAAATTTTAATTATGTTACTTAGTTCCACAAAATTTCTATGAGTTTATTTTTACGCATATTTAATTATACCAGTTCTATCTTTAATATACTTGCATCTATATTTGGGTTAAGAAATGTTCCAATCCCCTCGGGTAAATTTTCAGCATTTTTTTCTATTCAAAAATAAAATTATATATATATTTTTAACACAAAAATTGTGTGGCATGAGTTTATTTCTACGTAACATTTTTTATGTAAATATGAGTAAAGATGAGATTTTCACGATATTATTTTAAATTGCATAAATTATAATAAGATGATTTTCAAACCCCTTATGGCAACGAAAGTTCAAAGTTACAGATGCTCGGTACCGCAGCTTAAAGTTTATACGGATCAGAGTGCACCCACACTGTTTACAGAGTGGCTATTTATGTTAGTGGATTTCTCCTGAGTGCACACCTGGTTTAAGTCCAGGACTTAATAAGGAAAATCTCACTTAAAGTTTACGTACGTTGATTTAGTTTGGTCGGCCAGCCAGCTAAGTCCAGTCTTCGGACCGCACAACCCAGTCATGGGGGTAAACATGACTTACGGCAAACAGGCCTAAGGGTGGTTTTTACAATATATGTTTATACATATTTAATTACGTGTACAAAGTTACTGATGATTTGAAGGAAAAGTATAAGTTTACGTGAAAAGGATCATTTTGGTGCTTATATGACGATCTAAGGAAAACGTATAACGAAAAGTATATGTATGTTTATCATTAAATATTTTTACAGTTTTAAAGTTAAAAGTTTAATTTAACAGTTATAGTATATGATTTAAAAATTTACTGTTGAAATTGATGACAAAAGTTTTATGCAGAAATTGTTAAATTTATGTTTATTCTAAAAGAAATCTTGAAGTTATAGTATTCATTATTGTTTTACGAAATTCTTTAAAAACTCATTTTGGCCACACACTAATAATAATCTTATTTACTTACTGAGCGTCGTCTCATCCCAATCATATTTTATTTCAGATAACTCTGAAGGACATGTCGGGAATCAGGCTTAGCAAGCATGCGGGTGGGGATTAGAAAAATAAAGATTGATTAGAAATATTAGTATGGTTTCAGATATTTATGTTTGTGTAATTTTCCTTCTTTTGAAATAAATGATTGTAATATGGAATATTAGTGCTCTGGTTTAATAAAAATTGAGTTTATTTGCTTCCGCTGTAAATTAGTAGTAAAAAGTTAATATCCCAGGCCCCTCGGGGTCGGGGTGTTACATTACTAGTTCCCACACACACAACCTCGTTTATAGTAAATCGGTAAAACAAACTCTTCATTCCACTACCAATGTTTTACCCCTTAATATAAATGCCCATATAACGACCTCCTCATACCACTGCCAACATTATATGGTAATTTACATCAGGTATGATATAACGACCTCCTCATACCACTACCAACGCTATATTACAATTTACATGAACCCTAAAACAATACACATCCATGACATAACCAATAATCCAAGCACATCAATGCATTCACCACAGTATACACAATCAAACAGTATTCACAATCGTACAATATTCACAATCAAGAAGAATTTACAATCCAAACAGTATCCACAAATGAACAATAATCATAATCACACAGTACTCACAACCATTTAATTACAAAGGTTATTTTCATACCACACGGTTTTTTCCAGATATGAAATATAATCAAAATCATTATTTTTCCAAATGCTTAACTGTTTAGATAAATCATACCTATATATATATATATATATATATATATATATATATTTGTATACTCGAATTTAACTGGTTAAAATTAATGAAAAGCTGCTATAACGTTTTCCCCTTACCTACTCCTCGAGATTCTGCCTAAATCAAAATGAAAACGAAACCTTGTATTCCAAATATCCTAACTTAATTAGTTTAACCTTATGATATTTATCATTTATCATTTCGTAGGTCCACACACTCCCAATACTTAATTTAATATTAAAATACCCTACTTACTCTGGTTTTGGAGTGGTGCCCAAGTACTCTAAACTAAAAATCTGTTTCGCCTATGTTGCAGAGAATCTTCCTAGGAATCTCATGGTGGATTTTGATCGTCGAATCAAGCTAAATGCAGGTCTAATTCGAAGAAAATAGATGGTAGGACCAAACCCTAGAGAGAGAAAATGAGAGGAGAGAGAATTTTTGCGGAAGAAATGATCAAGGGTCACTTTATACACGTGCCTTCACTGATGAGTTTAAAAGGTTCATCGACGAAGCCAGTAAGAACGTTTGTCGACGGGGTCATCATGTTCGTTGACGAAGCGTTTAAAAACTTGAATTTTCCCTCCTCTCGATAATTTCTCACTGACGAGACACGTGTACTCATCAACGAAACCCAAAAGGATGTTCGTCGTCGAGGAGAACAGTTTTGTCGATGAGTTCCTACTTGATACCCTTTTAAAATTTATTTTCCGTTAATTTTATTTTCCCTTTTTTTTCTTTTATATTCCTAAGTTCGGGTTATTACATTCTCCCTGTAACACCCCGAGCCCGAGGGGCCTGGGATATTAACTTTTTACTACTAATTTACAGCGGAAGCAAATAAACTCAATTTTTATTAAACCAGAGCACTAATATTCCATATTACAATCATTTATTTCAAAAGAAGGAAAATTACACAAACATAAATATCTGAAACCATACTAATATTTCTAATCAATCTTTATTTTTCTAATCCCCACCCGTATGCTTGCTAAGCCTGATTCCCGACATGTCCTTCAGAGTTATCTGAAATAAAATATGATTGGGATGAGACGACGCTCAGTAAGTAAATAAGATTATTATTAGTGTGTGGCCAAAATGAGTTTTTAAAGAATTTCGTAAAACAATAATGAATACTATAACTTCAAGATTTCTTTTAGAATAAACATAAATTTAACAATTTCTGCATAAAACTTTTGTCATCAATTTCAACAGTAAATTTTTAAATCATATACTATAACTGCTAAATTAAACTTTTAACTTTAAAACTGTAAAAATATTTAATGATAAACATACATATACTTTTCCTTATACGTTCTCCTTAGATCGTCATATAAGCACCAAAATGATCATTTTCACGTAAACTTACACTTTTCCTTCAAATTATCAGTAACTTTGTACACGTAATTAAATATGTATAAACATATATTGTAAAAAAACACCCTTAGGCCTGTTTGCCGTAAGTCATGTTTACCCCCATGACTGGGTTGTGCGGTCCGAAGACTGGACTTAGCTGGCTGGCTGACCAAACTAAATCAACGTACGTAAACTTTAAGTGAGATTTTCCTTATTAAGTCCTGGACTTAAACCAGGTGTGCACTCAGGAGAAATCCACTAACATAAATAACCACTCTGTAAACAGTGTGGGTGCACTCTGATCCGTATAAACTTTAAGCTGCGGTACCGAGCATCTGTAACTTTGAACTTTCGTTGCCATAAGGGGTTTGAAAATCATCTTATTATCATTTATGCAATTTAAAATAATATCGTGAAAATCTCATCTTTACTCATATTTACATAAAAAAATGTAACGTAGAAATAAACTCATGCCACACAATTTTTGTGTTAAAAATATATATATAATTTTATTTTTGAAATAGAAAGAAATGCTGAAAATTTACCCGAGGGGATTGGAACATTTCTTAACCCAAAAATAGATGCAAGTATATTAAAGATAGAACTGGTATAATTAAATATGCGTGAAAATAAACTCATGAAAATTTTGTGGAATTAATTGACATAATTAAAATTTACGTACAAAATAAACTCGGGTATGAATTTAAAACAAAAAGAAACTAACATAATCAAAATTTACTTACCTTCTTCTTTTACCGTGTGCTACGAACACAATAGTTATCTTTAAGAAATGAGATCGGAAAAAGTGGGTGATTGAGAATTTATTCAAAAATTCTCTCTCCACCACAAATTCTTTCACTCACTAATCCTTCTCTTCCTTGAAAAATTGTTGTGAAAAATGAAGGTTGAGAGCTCCCTATTTATAGGAAAATTTTGGGGAAGAAATGGAATTTGTAAAAGTGTGGGGAGATGGGTGAAATTATAATTTTAAAAATTAAAGAATGGGCAAAGGATGGGCAAGGTATGGGTTGAGTATGGGATGGGGATGGAGGCCATGTGGGAGTGCTTGCCACCATTCCCATTAAATAAATTCTTAATTAATTACTTACCTAATTAATTAATCAATTAGTTAATTAATTATTTTATTATTTTATTATTTTTCTTAATCATTATTATCATTGTTATTACTTTTAAACTATTTTTAGTATTTATTTATTTTATTATTTATTTTTGAACAAGAATTTAATTTGAATTTTGAAAACTCATGTGGGCCCCACACGGTCTTGTGGGCCCCACACAACTTCGAGACCCGAATGGATCCTACGTAACTCGAATAATTCTTATACGATTTTATGCATCCTAATTAGCTTCGAGACTCGTGTAAACCTCCATACGGCTTCGGGACTCATGTGGGCCCCACACAGTCTTGTGGGCCCCGCATATGATACTTACATTATTATTATTTTATCATATATTTCTACAAATTATATCAGTTAAAACATTATTTTATGTACTTATTTACGTATATAAACAGTGTCTTGTGGCTCCGGGACTCATGTGGACCCCACATAGTCTTGTGGGCCCCACATATGATACCTATATTATTATTATCTTATTATGTATTTCTACAAATTATGTCTATCAAAACACTATTTTATGTATATATACTTATTTACGTATACAAATAGTGTCTATCCTGTTTATCCTATGAAATTCCATTTTGACCAGGCTGACCTCCAGGGAGCGACTGAGCCGCAATGGTCTCTGAGCACTCGCTAAGACAAGGTCTTTCTTATGCATCAAACATGGAATCAAGGATCCTACAGAAAAACACTTCTGTATTGATATTAACTTAATGACTATTTTTATTATTTTATTATTATTGTACTTTAATCATATATATATATTTTTGGGTCATCACAAGTAACCTGTGTGGTTAGGAAGTTTGTGTAGTAGCCTGTGTGGTTGTGAGTCCTGTGTGGACGTTATTTTGTGTGTGGACTGTATTACTTGTGTAGATATGGACTATGTGTGGGTGTGAATGAAGTATGTTGTATCTTGTGTGGATTGGTTGTGATATGCGTATATATGTGGATCTTTGTGAAATGATTAGCATTGGAAGCGTGTAACTTTAATTGCATAAGTATTTATGGTAAAATAGAATTCTCCATCCGAGAGCTTGCTGAGAAAGACGAGTGCCCTGGTAATTTTTCGTGGGTACCAGAGGGAAGCTACTTATATAGGCGGGTAATCTTCCCTATTCTCGGAGACTTTACCTGGATACAAAACCCCAGGGCTTATTGAGTAAAGTGAGTGTCATGGTATTAGTACTATAGCAGAGGGAATGTACTTGTATGGGCGGGTAATCTTCCCTATTTTCAATAATTATCACTAAAAATAATTGTGTATGTGTGTACGGTATCAGATGTTAGTGATGTTATTAATGATATGATTTCTCAACTTCTATGACATTGAATAACAGATAATTATATTTTTGTATGTATTAAACTCTCCTCCACTCATTATAGCTTTTTCTTCCTTACTAGGTGAAATTAGGAATAGCTTCCCAAGAGGGGGGGTGAATTGGCTTTTAAAAATTTCTTTTAATTCCTTTTTAGAATTCTTAAACTTATTTTATTTCTTTTAACCAATTTGTGACTTATTTGTTTAATTTGTTAAGCACTGAAGAACTTAACTTCTTTATTTAATCCTTAACCATACAAACACCCAATCATTCAACCAAACCAATCAACTATAATTAGAAAACAAACAAACAAGTCAATACATAGCACTTACGTAATATAAAAACTCAAAAATGGTTGTTTGTTTATATTAGCCAAATAAACTCTTGGTAAATTTATCTTTGGGATGTTAACCAAGTAACGTACTCATGTATGGTTTTCGCAAGATATGGTGTAACCAACGTACTCCCTTTTGGTTTTCGCAACCCAAATCAAAATCAGACTCTAAGTTTACTTGATTGCCAAATATGCGTAGTATGTATAATTTAGATATTTAAAACATCCACGCAGTTATATATGAATTGAAAATAAAGAATAGGGAAAGAGAGAGTGAGACAGAGATTTTTACGAGGTTCAGCTTCAACACAGCCTATGTCCCTGCCTTTGGCAAAACCACCAAAGGATTCACTAAACCTATTCCGTTGACGGGTGGAACAAACCTTCACAACACTCCTTGGTTAAGGCTAGAGCCCGCCTTCTCCAAATGATATCGCCTCGTCCAGTCACTCCTTTAGGCTAGAGCCCACCTCTCTAAGCAATATCCCTTTGCTTAGCCAATGATCCAAACAATCCTTGAAATGTCAAAGAACTACAAGAAACACAAGATAAGATCTGCGTACAAGTCTACTCTCTCAAAAAGCAAGTAAGTACAATTTCAGCACTATATACTTCAATGTAAAATATCAATATGAAATAAAATGAAGCTTAAGTGTAGAATTCACCAATATCCTTCTTAGATGAGGATTAGCAATAGAAATTCAGAGGAGGAAGGATTAGCATGTCAAAATATCTTAGCAAAAGAGTTTTGCAATGAGTGAGTAAGAGAACTTGTAAGAACAAGAGTGCTTTCAGCTTCTCAAAACAGATTTTTCAATTCTTGGATGTATTTTGATTCGCAAAATCATGTATTTATAGGCTTTCAAACTTGTTTCCATGTTGCTAAAGTTTCCTTGGAGAGTTTCCCAAGTTGTTAGAAAATTTGGAGCTCAAAACGGCTATATTTTAAAATATTTGAATTTAAAAATTTGTCCGTTGAACAGTGTTCAGATGTCTGAAGTGTTGAGTTCAGACGTCTGAACAGCTACTGCCTGTTTCAAATTTGTCCCAGAATATCTTCAGATGTCTGAAGTGTCAAGCTCAGACGTATGAAGTGGTTATGTGTGCTGTTCAGACAGCTGAAGTGCCTCCCGTGAACAGTGTTCAGATGGTTGACAAAAGTGACCCCATTTTAGTGTTTTGGCCATAACTTTTTTTGTATAACTTAAAATTAGGTGTTCTTAGTGTCAAAATAAAGCTAAGAGAAAATACTACAACTTTCATGTTGAATGAATTTTAAAATAAGGAGCTTTTGATAGATAAAAATTCACCTCAATGCGGATGTATAAAAACTGATAGCATTTGGAAAAACTCTTTTTGGTGATTTTCATTCCAAAAATGATTCTAACATTTTTAAAATAATTTTTGACCTTATAAAAATATTTTTCAAGTATATTAAAAGGTATCTAGGTTCAAAAAGTTAACCTAAGAGCTTCAAAATATTTCAAACAATATTTTAAACATTGAAGTACTTACATGAGACTTCTAAGACATTAACATTCTAGGTTCTTAAGTCTTCATGCTTTGTCCTTAGATTGAGTCCATTTTTCTTCAAACTTCCATATTCTTTGAGTTTTATCACTTTGCCTTTATTTGACTCTTTTGACTTTAATATTCCTTGACTTTCAACAACTCATTCATGTCCTCATAATCTTCAATGTTTAATATGTCATCTTTAAATCCATGCTTTAACTCATTTAAGCTTCATTTGATCCTTGTGAGTACTTTGATCTTACTTTCTCATATATGAGCCCTGAAATATCATTACTCACACAAATGCATTAAATTTCACTTGTTTGTTAGCATTAAAATAAGATAACAAGATTTTAAGCCTTGTAAGGCCAACACTAGGAGGTGTCTCACCTCGGCGAGTTATTACTCTTTTCAGGTCCTACAGGTGATCGAGCTTAGGAAGCTCCGGGGCGGGGTTTAGTTTTGTGAGTGGTTAGAAGAACGAATATATGTACAAATTTATGTTTAATTTCTTTTCTGGATATGTAATATGGAGAATTTGGTTATATTTCTTTATGGGTTGAATAAATGTATATAGTACTATGGTATTTTATTTAAGGTTGTTTAATTGGTTCTGTTGCGTGAATGGTATCAGAGATGTGTGATTGGTCTCATAACACCTTGAGTCCTACTTGGCGGGTTCGGGGCGTTACAACACATCTAAAATGTAGTGATCATAAAATTTAAAAAAAAAAACAAAACAAAAAAATAAAAAAAATAGAATAAAAATAAAAAATAAAAAATTTAAATTTAAATTTAAAATTAATTAATTATTATTATTAATTAATTAATTAATTAATATAATAATATAATATAATATTATAATGATAATATATATATATATATATATATAAGAACCTGAAGGATCTCAGGATCCTTTAGGATGAAGAAACGCCTGAGCCAGCGCCCCACGTCCCTCTTCTTCTCCTCTCTCCCACTCTCATCCATCTCATCTCCGATATTTGGTCAATCGGAAATCCAAAAATACCGTTGGGCTCTGCTTGTCGCCACCGACATTTCTATTGGAGCGGATCTGTCATGGGAGCGGCGTATGCACGTCTCTTAGGGTAAGGTCAAATCTCAAACTTACCTCAATTTCTCTTAAACCATAAGTCTAATTAACGAACGAAAATTATCAGGAGATTCATGAGGAGATTCTCTACAATCTAGCCAGAGCGAGTTTTCGAATTGGAGTTTCGGGGTACCAATCCTAAATCGGGGTAAGTTTAATAATTTAAGCTTTTATTAGGCTATTTAGGGTGTTCAGAACTTAGGAGAATTTTAGGAAAAGTTACTCTAGGGTTTGTGACAAATAAAATGGTGAAATTTGAATTTCAAGGTTTAGGGGTTTTTGAACACCTAGGGCGTAGGCCGGGGTGTTAGCGGGTTTTTCAGGAATCAGGTAAGGGGATTAAGTTAAGTCAATAATCTTATGAAATTTGAATCAATTTAATTGTTATGTTTATATAAATATATTTATTTATTTATTCATTTGGGAATTTAAAGGCTATTTTGAAAGTCAACCGTTCTAAATGAATTTTACAAACCTAGGATATATGGTGTGGTATTTTTGAATAAAATGAACAGTGGAAAGCTTGTTTGTTTATATGGATATGTTAAAACGTGGAAAATCATGTGGCATATGATTTAATTGGTATGAATTATTGTATATCTAGATTTGAAATTTTGAAACACTGAATTGTTTAAGAAATACTAGAAATGCTTGTGAAAATATTGGAATTGTTTATGAATATAGGTGTTTGAATTAACAGCCAGTGGCAGGGTATTGTTTGATTAGTCAAGGGCTAGGATTATTATTTGACGGCCAAGGGCCGAGTTTTAATTGATGGCTATATGCCGGATTGTATTTTGTGGCCGGGGGCCAGGTTTTTTTGAAATAACAGGAAATATATGTGAATTAATGTTTTAAATGGTGATTTCTATTATCTAAATTGCATGATATGTTTTAGAAACCCTGGGGACCAATGTATTGTGAGCACGGTACCATTACTAGTTAGGCCATGTGTACCCACACTGTCTGGATAGAAGTGTAGGGGGTCCAGCTGACTGCTCGCATGAGGTTGAAGTAAAGGCGTCGAACCTGCAGCTTTGCTGTGGATGCCTGCAGATATGTTTGCAGAGGATGTTGTTTTTTACTTTGTTTGGACTGATCACCCAGGCTTAGTTCACCCTTCGGGCCGCACAACTCGTGCCATAGAGATGTAAATGGCGTGTTTGTCATAGGGAGTGTCTTATATGCATATATGTTAATTTATGTGAATACGGTTAATTAATAAGATAATTTCAAGGGCTTACTGAAAAATGTGAGTGCCCTGGTACACTAAATGCATACTGGCTACACATTGACATTAACTTAGTCTTTCCTTTACTGAGTTGTGCCTCACCCCTACTTTACAAAATGTTTTTTCAGGGAATCCTAACGATCGGGTCTAGCAAGCTAGAGGAGCCGAGCTAGTGGTGTAAATTTTATGTAGGTAGTGTGTAGATAGATATTTTATTTTTGTTTATTTTTACGAGGTATAATTATGTGGAAATGGATGTATTTGTGCATAAAGATAGTTAGAACTCTAGTAATGTAATTTGAGGATTTTATATTTTATTACCGCTGCGTATGTATGTTTTATATTTGATGAATAAGGTATCAGGTACACTGACATCACTAAAGTAGCACTCTGGGCCCACGTAGCGGCTCAGACTCGTTGATGAGTTGATACCGAGAGCTAGAAAATCTCAGAGTTAAAGACTCGTCGATGAAAGGATAAACTTGTCGACGAGTTGGTTTCTTTGTCTCGTCGACGAATCCCCTGTTCTCGTCGACAAGTGCGCCTAGACTGCGAGAAGAAATTCAAATTTTGAATTTGAATGTTGGGGTGGTTGGGTAATTGGAGGGTAACCTTCGAAGGAAGTCTATTCATCCCTATATAAGGGTATTGTGAGAGAGATCTTTGTGAAGTGTATTGTGTATTCTCAAATTTCTTAGTGAAATTTTTGTGCTGATTGCTTCCATGGATGTAGGTTTTTCCAAACCACGTGTATCTTGTTGTTGTGCTTGTTATTTCATGTTTTCTAGTTGAGTTTGATTTTCTTGTTGCATATTTATTCCCATGTGCATCCTACTTATTCGATTCACATTACAACAAATTGGTATCAAAGCAATTGTTGATATGACTTCGGGATCATCTTCTACAAGATTTGACTTTGTCAAATTTTATGGAACCGAGAACTTTGGTTTATGGCAGAGGAGAGTGAAGGATATACTTGTGCAATAAGGAATCGCTAAGGCTCTACTTGGTGCTCAACCATTTGGAATGGATGAGGCAACATAGGGAGAATTGGAAGCAAAGGCTGTTTCTACAATACGCTTGTGTTTAGCTGATGAAATTCTCTATCATGTGATGGAGGAGGAATCTCTAGAGGTTGTGTGGCAATACCTAGAAAGTCGGTATATGTCTAAATCTTTGTCGAATAAACTTTTTCTTAAGCAAAAGTTGTATTGACTTAAGATGGTTGAGGGTTCAGATTTGAACCAACACATCAACACTTTCAATCAAATTATGAGTGATTTGGCACATGTTGAAGTAAAGTTCGAGGAGGAAGAAAAAGCATCAAGGCTATTAAATTCCCTACCTACGTCTCAAACTTATGAGAATTTGGTTACGACTCTTACATGGGGCAAGGATTGTAGAGACTTGAACCCATAAAATAGAAAAAGGCTAAAAAGGTAATTTTAGCAGGCTTCGTCGATGAAGCCAAGGTTCACATCGACGAAGGCCCTTTTGCGATTCGTCGCCAAAATTTAGGGTCTCGGAGACAAAGAGATCCCGACCGACAGGAAAAATATCGGACAAGGGTTCGTCGACGAAGAGCCTCCTGTGGCTCGTCAACGAAGGCACCATTCGTCGACGAGTTTGACCGGGTCAAGGGGTCTATAAATATCATTTTTGGTTACTTAAAGGTTAAGAAACTCAAAACTCTCTCCCTCTCTCTCTCTCTCTCTCTCTCTCTCTCTCTTTGATTCCTTCGATGTTCGTCACCCGAATCCACGATCCGACCTTACCATGTGGATCAGGGGGAAAACCTCTACGATTATAGGTGATTGTATCTTCGTTTCGAGGATTTCCGGGTTTTATCCTGAAATCGAGATAAGGTTCTAAGTTCTTTTTTGGTTCACTAAATCTGTAGTAAATAGGATTGTATTAAAGTATTGTTCTTCGGTTTTTAGGTTTTGAGAACTCGGTTTGTTGTTTTGGAGCCGAGTAGACCATGTTTTAGTATTCAGAAAATAGGTAAGGGGATTTGTTTACATCAGTATTTTTAGAAAACTAAACCGCTAAAAAGTTAACTTATATTTATATGCACATATTGACTGCTTATTTGCAAAGTTTCATAGCGTAAAAATGCCAAATTTACAATTTTACAGTTTTGGTAAAAATGAGGGTTTTGGCGTATGTTCTCCAAACTTTTCTAAACTTCTTTATTTGTATTAATCTTAACATAGGAGATGCTTGAACCCCTTATTTTCCATTTAAATGATATTTATCGAGTTATATGCTATATAGCGATTTTGACCAAACGAGTGTGACATATGATATGAAATAGAATATGTAGATCTGTTTAAATACGTATATGAACTATGGGAACTGGAGTTCCATTTTGCTATCTGGAAATGTGGAAAACATGTGCCGGTTATATACTGGGCTTTGTATGTGAAAAGGGTTAAACTAAGAATGTGTGCGCCGATTTATACCACAGTATGAATGAATGAGGTTGTGAAAATACTGGAACTGTATAGGTGATTTGTGAAATTGAAACAAGTTAATTCGTTTTATCATAAATTGTATATATGATATTTGAAACTGCAACTTGTTACTATAGAGCCTTAAAAAGCTCACCGTTATATCAGAGCCTTAAAAAGCTCATCGTTATATTAGATCCCTAAAAAGCTCGCCATTATAAGAGAGCCTTAAAAAGCTTAATGTTACATGAAGCCTTAAAAATCTCAAGCGTGGTTTCGTTGCTTTATACCGAATACAGTGCAACCACACATTTGATTTTCAATGCGGGCATCGAGATAGTTAGCTAGATATGGAGTGTGCCACTAGTGGATTAATGGACCAGGTGGTTATTGTCGGACTATAGTAAATCGCACAATCCGAGCCAAGGGGTAGTGTTGGCATTTGTTATTCTTGTTTCCAAGCTGGACTGTAACGACCTACTACATAATTACTCACATTAAATTCTCTGACACCAATAACTAATGATATAGCGAAGTTGACCCAAACCCGTAGGTAACGAGGACACACCTGTTAATACATAGCGAACACCTAAGCAGTGGTTAAAATAAAATTTATCCATAATAACAGTACCAGAACTATTCACAATCCAAAAAATTTCCATAAAAGTGTATATACAAAGACACCAAAAGATAAAACTAAGATCATACATCAAAATCAACTAACCCTAGTTCAAAACTCACTCTCCTAGCAAGGTAGTATAAACTGCCCCTAACGACACGAAGCTCGGTCTGCCTGTTTGTCTGGGTTTCCTAAAATTTTTTAAGCTTGGGTGAGGCACTTCTCAGTAAGGGAAATAAACTAAATACAGTTGTGTGGTAACATGAATATGTTCATATTATAGTAAATAAACAGTACGTGATACATGCCCGGTAAAAATCTGTAATATAATAACTGAGTAATGGATATATAATCATAGGCATATTAAATCATACTAACTTTCTGTTATTATAAAATTGTCTGTTGTAACTGATAATACTGAAATATACCCAAGATGAGTAGCTAGCTGATGTCATGTATTACCCTCCATGACGGTTTGTGCAGCCCGAAGGCGGGACCTGACAATGGCTGGTCGACCACTACCAAGTCAAATATGTCTATAAATACGATGGGCCCACCCCACCCTAGTCCAGACTTCCAGGGGGACCTCTACAACACTACATTGAAGTCACATCGACTATCCATATCTCACCCCCTCTACTGGCAGGGGTAGTAGCACAAGTCTGAACTGAACTGAATAGTTACGGTATCGAGCCCTGAATACGGATCTAAACTACCATCCGGGTTCTGATAACATATATGTTAGAATTGGTGTATTCCTAAGAGGGGGGGTGAATTGGAATTTTAAACTTTTCTCCTAGACTAAGTCAGAAGTCAATATGATTTGGTAACCTAGGGTCTTTCTATACAATCCCAAATGCGCAAATAATATAAGAAACATAAATTAAATATTGCGCTTCATTCAAACTATAACATACACGTGCAGAAATGTAAAGAACACGCACAAAATGTTATCGGGGTTCGGCCAACTGTGCCTACGTCCTCGCCTCTAGCTCACAAGCCCGAGGATTCCACTCAAGGCTCACTTAACGGGTGGATCGGCACCAATTACACTTAGGTCAATTCAAAGCGCTAACCTCAACCAACACACCTTACTAGGATGGCGCACTTAACTTTCCTAACCGGGTCTAAGCCAATTCGGGACTATTCAATAGGGCTAGTCTCCCTCTTTAGGCCCGTGCCTGGAATACAACAGATTTAAAATATAATTTTTGTGTACAAGGAAATGCTTCTTACATAAGCTGATATGTACCAATATAATCTATCACATACACCACTAAATGAAATAATGAAGTAAGCTCAATTTGGTCTAAGATATCGACTCTCAAATATTTTTGCAAGCACTGTAATCAGTGCATGAGAGTACAAATAATATGATCTTTGTTTCACACAATATATATTCAATCACAATTCTTAAACAAAGATACTAGCAACACTTTAGATATCTCAACGAATAGTTTTTCTCAATGTATAATGCTTAAGAGGTGTATAGATTTTGTTTGCAAAAAGGATTTGATCTTTGTGTTCAACCAATAATGTTACTCAAGGAATATTGCAACAAAGATCATTAGCACATAAACAAATACCTCTTCAAAGATTTTTCTCAAAATGAAACACATGAGATATTTGAAAATGATTTGAAAGTATTTTAGCAACCAAAATCAAATACAAACTTCTTAAGATATTGCAATGATAGTGCAATACTTAGAAGTTCAAGTGAAGTCTTCTTAGGTAATACTCATTAATAAAGTCCCCTAAGAAAACTTGAGGTCTTACTCTCAACCAAAATAATATCAAACAAGCACAAACTTGAGAGAGCAAACCTATAGAACAAGAACACTCAAATCATACTTACAAAGATATTTGAGCAATAAAATCTAGTAAGAATGAGTGTTAGAGGCTCAAAAATGAGTATTATAGATTTTCAAATTTCAAAGGATTTCTCCTAATTAAGATTGCTAAATCAATACTGATTATTCCAAATAAGGGTAGGGGTGAGCAAATGGTCGGTTTGGCCAAATTCGGTTAATTAATCGAATTAACCAAAAATTTTGGTTAAAGAATACTGTTAATCGAACCGACCGAACCGTTGGGCCTCACCGAACCGAACCCGACCAAATTTATTTTTCAGGTAATTTGGTTAAGCGATTTTAACCGTGCAATGAGGGAACTAGGAAGGGGGGAAGGTGTACTAGTGTATGTGTATGTGTATCCAGACTGAAACGAGGGAAGGTGGGGGAAGGTTGAAGCCTTGAAGTCCTGAGTCACTGAGTGTAGATCCAACACCACGCCCACATGAGGGAAGAGCCGATTGAAGAGGGATTCGGGATCGGGACGGGTCACGAACTGGGAAGACTGGAAGAGGAGCTCAGGCGAAGCCAGGAAGAGGCGATTCACGAAGAGGGAGAACCAGAGAACTGAGAAGTGGAGACTGATGTGGAGGAGAGGTGGTTGGTTAGGGAAACGATTGGGCTCGGGCGAGCTTGATGCTAGTGAGGAGGACCCGGGGTGGTTCTCGGTGAACTGCTTTGTGCGCAAGACTGCGAAAGAATAAAAGTGAGAATGAGAGGGAGCTTGTGTGCTAGTGACGATGGCCGGCGACGACGATGGCGATGGGCGTAGGAGATAGCATCGCGTGAAGATGGTGGTGCAAACTGTGGTGGACTGAGCTCGGGTGAGCGAGAAAGAGGTAGTGAGGGAGGGCCTTCTGACTTCTAAGTTTCTGAGAGCATTGAGAGTGTGATACTAAGAGTGAATAGAAATATAGAATAACGAGATTTTCATTTACTAATTTAAATTTAAAATTTAATTAATTATTAATTTGGTTAATTGGTTAACCGAATTAATATTTTCTATTCACCGAACTGAAACCCGATTCCCCAAAATATTGGAATGCATAACTGAACCGACCAATTTCGATCGGTTAATTCGGTTTTCCCCGAATTATGCCCACCCCTATATAAGGGGGTATATATAGACATCCCCAAAAATATAACCGTTCAGGACACGTATGAAATTATTAGAAAAGTTTTAATACAATTTAATTATTTTAACCCCATTTAAAAACATTAACTACGATAAAAATATTGAGGCAACCCGAGAGCACCAGTCGACTGAAGCAGGTTCGGTTGACCGAGCTGTGCTGAGTTCGGTCGACCGGGCATAAAATAAACTACAAGTTCGTTTGACCGGATATGGAGGTTCTACGGCGATTTTCCTATTTAGCGCGGTTCGGTCGACCGAGAACTTTTTGAACTAATAAGTTCAATCAACCAGACCATTGAGTTCTCACATGTGGGAACTCGGTCGACAGGGCGTTGTTATGCATTTTGGGCACGGTCAACCATATGGTCAATTTATTGACTCCTAGGGAGTTCGGTCAACCGGGTGAAAATGAACTGGACAAGTTCGGTCGGCCGGGCTGTGGTCAAAGTGTTGACTCGATCCCAATTCGGTCGATCAGGAGGAATTGTACTTGAGAGTACGGTCGACCAAATGTGCCTATATAGTGCATTTCAGTCCTATTTAAGCATGCAATCACCCTATTCAAATGACCATACATATATATATATGCATGAGTGAGTGTCCTAGGGTTATTTCTAGGTCCTTTTTAGTTTGAGCTTACTTATCAAATCATGCAGGTGATGCATATGGTTAATATAATCAAAGCCCTATTTACTATTATAGACCCTTAAAGAAAAATGAAATTAAATACAGTATAAATTGAGTCTTTAATTTCAATTCCTTGTGCCATCATATTGATCTACAAATCAGCATACCGGCACATAACCTCGAACACCCATCAAATACAACAGGTATTTGTCATTATCAAAACCGGCCGTGATCTATAAGGTCAACAATATAGTACATATACATATACTGATTTAACATGAAACTAGATTAATAGCATTTCTCTAAATTCTGACATATTATAGTAAACACGGCCTTGTGCCGGATAACATGCATAATTACGGCCTTGCACCGACTATCAATCACGGCCTTGTGTCGAGCATTACATACATATTGAGCTGAATATATGTTATGTTTATCATAAGTGCTAAAACCATAATTTCTTGTATTATCCATGTTTTTCCTGAAAATAACTGTAAACATGCATTTTCTGTAAATCTGACTTAACATAATACAATATACGTGAAATAATATTCATGTCACACAAACTGAATAAAATCATGATTTTGTTTTGGAATCACATTTTCTAACTTTTTTACACTACAAACATATTCTTGTGTAACAACAGTATTTTCCAAAATATACTCATACATAATAAATGCTTTCTGGAAATTAATATGCTATTAAATAATAATAATTTTCATGAAAAATTACTACTTTAGTTTATTCTCTTACTTGACTGCTGGAAAGTCCCAAAATAACTAGCCATGCACCCGCAGGGTTCTTAGGTCAACATCCTAAAAATGACATTTTCCTAATAGAACTTCAGTATTTCTCCAAATACTACTTTTTTACAACTCTAGAAATACCAAATATTCATTAAAAAATCTAGGAAAACCAACTTACCCCAAATCTGGGATGGTGTCCAAGTTGGCCCTACCAGTGATCTACTCTAGCAGAATTGAAAAGAAACTTTCTAGGAGTAGCGTGGTGGCTTTGGATCATCGAACTAGCGAAGAACTAGTCCAAATTTCCAGAGAGAAGGTGAAGAAACTGTATAGGAGAGACAGAAAGAGCTAAGAGAAAAATATTTCTTTCGCAGAAAGGGTCATCTTGGCCTTTTATAGAATGCTTAGCCACGTGTCTTCGTTGACGAGACACATCACTTCGTCAATGAGGTCATGAAGGGATTTCGTCGACGAACACTTACTCTTCATTGACGAATTTCAGGTCCAAAAACAGCCTTCTTGGTATCTTCTCGTCGACGAGACACATGTCCCCGTCGACGAGCCCAAGAAGCCCGTTCGTCGATGAGACCCTACTAAATTTGCTATTTTAATTTATTTTCCTCTCCTCCTCCTATTATTTAATTAATATAATTCACTGAGTCTCTACATGGACAGTGTTCTAAATATGCATATAAATTATTTAAAAACTAAAATAGGCAAAGTCACAGGTTTGAGTACCGGATGGAGGGATTATGCAATATATGGGCCTATACCCTACCCTAACCTCGGGAACTCTTGCTTGCAAAAATGCCTAATTATTTATTACGGGAAATATATGTCACGCCCCAAACCCGCAGATGGGTCCCAGGTGTGAATATAGTAACTTAACCTGTCTCTGTATCAATTAAAAACATACACATTACAATACCAAATGAGGGTCCAACCCCGTGGGGTACACAGATACCTTTAAAACACAAATATACACATCCATACTCATTAAATACACAACGAAATACGGTCTTTCTATACATGTACAGTACCATACCAGAGTCTATACAAAGCTAGGATATACAATCCCATAGTTACAAAACATAACCCGGGTGTCTACAAAAAAACCATCACGACAACTCGGTTACAAAAGCTTGTACCTAAACAGGCACTAACAGCAACTAACGACACCCCCGCTTCTGAATGCTAGGATGCTAAATACGGCTACCCGAAGGACCTGAAAATATTTGTACGTACATTCCGGGTGAGACACCTCTCAATAAGGAAGAAAACAAGTTATATCAGTGTGTGGCATACTAGTGTTATTTTACGTAAAACATAACACCATACAATACGATACAGTTTGAAAACATTTCTATACAGTTCCATACAGTTTCATTATTTTCACAAATCCATTCCGGCACATACGATACCCAAACATATGTTCAATGTCGTCACACTAATACGCAACTACTCTATGAAACCCGAAGCTTCACAACGATTACGTTGCCAATATGAGCACTCAATACCCTACCTCCTTGAAGTGGCCCCACATCATACCAGATGGACCAGCTCTCTGCCCCTCAAGCAGACTCACCACAATCCACCAACGCCCTGCCTCCCCAGTCAGCTGGAAGGTAGCGTACAGGACCTTCTGCCTCTCAGTGCAGTGGAGGACTTCCAAAATTCTCTCGGTCTTCTCAACCCAGTCCTCTGGCACAATCGGATCGGGTCCTCCCTTAAATTTCGGAGGGTGCATGCATGTGAACCTCTCGATGTTACACCCCGCATCAGTAGGAGAGCATTTGCGTCTCCTAACACTCCGCCCGATCTCTCGAATAACCTGCCTCGCCAAACCACGAGACACAGAAGGAGACTCATCGCTCGCCACCTCCTCGAAGCCACTCTCCAAATTATTATCCTTCAGCTCCATTCTAAAAACAATAGGAATCAGTTTGAATTCCTATATCGTATACAATTAACACAATCATTAGAACTAATCATGTCAACTACTACTCTCACGGCCTAGGTCTGTCCTACCACACCGACATGAAAATCATCAATGGTTTGCCGTGATCTTTCTGAATTCATCATTCTAGGAAGAACATAGAACACCGCCAACGAGTCCCTATCTAGCAACAACACAAACCTCGACCTACTCTACCTATTTCCTACATCCTATACTCTGGTATGTACACGTAAATAAACCTAACCAAGTCTACAAGACCTAGCAACTTGGTTAGCTCTAATACCAAGCTATCATGCCCCAAACCAGCAGATGGGTCCCAAGTGTGAATATAGTAACCTAACCTATCTCTATATCAATTAAAAACATACATGTTACAATACCAAATGAGGGTCCGACCCCGTGGGGTACATGGATGCTCTTAAAACATAAACATACACATCCTGTAACGACCTGAATAAAAATGGTATTTAAATAATAAGATAAGGGGAAATGAAAACCGAAAACAGAAGGAAGCAGTCGACTTCGTCGATGAAGGCTTAAGAGAATTCATAGACGAATACAGGGGACTCGTCGATGAGAAAATATCGAGAGAGGTTCTGGGGCAGCATGAATTTCGTCGACGAATATAGGGAGTCGTCGACGAATTTACTGAAGGATTCATCGACGAAGTGACGTGTCTCGTTGACGAATCTGGCAGTATAAATAGTGGAAAATTTGGGATATTTTGTCATTTTTAGCGCCCCTCTCTCTCTCTCTCTCCTCTCTTTCTCTACGACTCTCTCTCTCTTTTTTCAATTTCGGGCTAAATCTTCGCCGGATCGACGATTTGAAGCTACCACGACACTCCGAGTGAAGTTCTCTACAAGTTTGCCAGAGCAGATCGTTGGGAAAACGAAGTTGAAAATCATCCCTAAGTTGAGGTAAGGTTTTTTAAGTCAAATTTGATCTTATGGTAGTTATAAGAAATGATGTACACATGAAAATACTGAAGTTTAATATTGGCAGTTTTCATTTTCAGGGTATTGGTCAGGAAATCCTACGGGAGTTAAGCTAGATTGTTTTGGGGGCTTTCTCAGTAGCCAGGTAAGGGGATAAACTAAGCTAGAACTATTTGAAAAATGTTTGTATATTATTATAGAATTTGATTTCAGGGAAATGAATATATTTATATATGATTATATTTGGGAAAATTCTGTTAAAATGACGGTCTGTTGAATATGTGAAAATTTGTTAGCGTGGCATGAGTATAGAATGCAATGAAATACTGGTTTTGGAATTGTGTTTACGATACGAATTTTTATAACGGGAAAACTGGTGTACGGGCCGAGATTTTTATATGTGATATGTTCACCGGTGTACGGGTCGTGTTATGATGTGATTTGCCAGCGTACGGGCTGTGCTATGATGTGGTTTGCCGGCGTACGGACCGAGCTATGATGTGATTTTCTAGCGTACGGGCTATGCTATGATGTGGTTTACTGGCGTACAGGTCGTGTTATGATAAAATGTGTAATATTAGCGTACGGGCCGATGATTTTCATGATACACTTATATATGCAAAATGATATGATTGATGTGAAAATAAATGATATGAGATATCTATGTATCACAGTTTTAGTATATGTTATATGATATCAGAACCTTGTTGGCTTGGTCTAGGCTAGCACTTGCACAGTACTGTTGCTATGTGTCAATGGTCTTCGTGATCATGATATTTCTGTTAACGCCGCTGTACGAAGTTGGTGTGAGATTGGATGGTCGATGTGGCTTTTAAGAAGTGTGTGTGATCGCCACTAGTGTACAGGCCAAGTCAGGCAGACCCATCAAACTTACAGATTGTATGTTTGACTTGGCAGTGGTCGGCCAAACATTATCAGGTCTCGCCTTCGAGCCACACAACCCAGTCATGTGGGGGTAATACATGACAACAACCAGCTAACCTACCAGGATTGTTTTTATGTTTTTATTACTATATGAGATGAGATATGTTTATGAAAATGTTATATGTTCTGCCATGATTTGATATGTATATGTTTTCCCAGATTTGACAAAACAGTTGATATGTTCTGTATGGGATATGTATAACACAGTTTACTCATGTTGTCACACAATAGTATTAGTTTATTTCCCTTACTAAGAGGTGTCTCACCCCAAAATTTTATAAACTTTTCAGGAGTCCCAGATAGGAGAGCAAGAAAAGCCCCACTGAATTAGAGTTGTGGTCTGCCCTTTTTGAAGGGTAAATTTTTGTAGAAACAGTTAGATTTTGTAGGAAAAGTTCCTAGATCTCATTTTTGGGTTGTATATATGTATGGAAATACAGTGGTATAGTGACTCTGGTATTTGCATTAATGTGATAGATGTTTTGTATTTACAATATTGTGGGTGTATGTTTTCTGCTGCTTAGGCTTCCGTTTGTGTTCTGATGTATCCCTGGTACCCACGGGTCCAAGTGGATTATGACCTGTTGAGCTGGGGTATGAGATATGTGATGATATATTTTATAAAAAAAAAAAAACGAAATTTAGAAGGTCGTCACACATCCATACTCATCAAATACAGAACGGAATACGGTCTTTCTATACATATACAGTACCATACCAGAGTCTATACAAAGCTAGGATATACATTCTCATAGTTACAAAACATACCCCGGGTGTCTACAAAAAAACCATCACGACAACCCGGTTACAAAAGCTCGTACCTAAATAGGCACTAACAACAGCTAACGACACCCCCACTTCCGAATGCTAGGATGCTAATTACGACTACTTGAAGGATTTGAAAACATTTGTACGTACATTCGGGGGGAGACACCTCTTAGTAAAGAAGAAAGTAGGTTATATCAGTGTGTGGCATACTAGTGTTATTTTACGTAAAACATAACACCATTCAATATGATACAGTTCGAAAACATTTCCATACAATTCCATTATTTTCGCAAATTCATTCCAATACATACGATACCCAAACATACGGTCAGTGTCGTCACACTAATATGCAACTACTCTATGAAACTCGAAGCTTCACAACGATTACGTTGCCAATACGAGCACTCAATACCCTATGGAAACCAAAGCCCCACAGCGATAACATTGCCACTACGGTGTAGCGCACACCCATCAGTGACTAGTCAGAACAGACAGATGATATTTCATACCCTCGGATACAAAGTCGGACACTTTTGCTCACGGTTTTGACATCGGTACATGGCGCAGCATACAGTTATTAGCCGCCACATAACTGTTTCAGCGTACGGTAATTAGCCGCCACTAGCTGATTTCACAAAACCTAAAATCATTTTGGAGCTCACACTCCTATACATATCAGCGTACGGTAATTAGCTGCCACATAACTGTTTTACAAAATACTTGGAACAATTACATACAACCATACATTCCACACTTATTTGGTTTACGACAAATCATATCGGTTTCCAATTCAAGCATACAATTTTATACAAATATGGATAACAATCATCTTAATAATACAGTTTAAATGAAACAAACGGTTTTCTAAACAAAGCATAGATGATACCTGAAAACCCCAAATTTCTCGAAAACTGTAACCTGAAAATCCCATATTTTTACTCGATAGATTTTTCCAAATAAGTTACCAAAACATACATACAATCGTAACCTACAAGTTTACTGATCCCGATTTCAAAACTAATTGATATAAACTGAATCCCCTTACCTTAACCCGAATTCCAACTACGAACTCTACGGTCCCCAAAACTACAAACTGAGACTCCAAAACCTATAAACCACAGCACAATACATGCTTAGAACTCATACTACTACGCATATTTCGAATCAGAAAAGAAAATCGAGCCTTACCTCGATTTTGGCTTGAAACCCGAAACTGCTTGAAACAAGATTTCGATCCGCTAGAAACGTACAGAATCCTTCTCCTCACTGAAACGTTAGATTTATGAATTAGGTGACAAACGGCGAAGAAATCAAGAGAAAGAGAGAGCTTCGAGTTCTAGAGAGAGAGAAAGAGAGAGAGAGAGAGAGAGAGGATATTTGGCTAACTTAGTTTGGAAGCAACTCATTTGGATATTTATAGCCCTTTAACTCAGTTGGATTCGTTGACGAGATGACGTCTTCGTCGATGAGTTAACCGGGTTTCTCGTCGACGAGACAGCGGTGTCATCAATGAGCTGGATATTTCCAATTTTTCCAAACCTTTTGGTATTCCCTTGTCGACGAGCCTCTGAATTTCATTGTCGAGGAGCCATTAGCCTTCGTCGACGAATGATGGTCTCATCAATGAAGTCTGCACAATTACCTTTTTAGCCCGCTCTTAATGAATTTGATCCATTTATCACAAGTCGAGTTCTTACAATATATATATATATATATATATCTCCTATATCATAGTATTGAGAATATGCTATATGTATAATTGCTTTCTATTGGTTTGAATACGTATTGTCATACACTGATGTAATATCTTTCACCTTATTAAGAAGTGTCTCACCCCAATATACAACCTTTGTTTTGGGTCCTACAGGACATCGGTCATAGTTGCTAGAGGGACTTGGAGTGTCGTTTTGATTTTACGTAAGTGTTTTGTATATGTAATAGACTTAGTTCATAATATCTTTTGGAGATTGTAATAACATGTTATGCTTTAAGTATGATCATATGTATTTGAGGATACAGTTAGAAACTTTGGTTTTGTCTATTAGATTCCATATAAATGGTTATGTTTTCCGCTGTGCATGAGATTAGATATTAGTACAAAACACCTATGTGTCCCTATTAAGGGTGGGTGGTATTTGTATGTTCATTTATAGACAGGTGTATTATACAGGTATAGTAGCACTCTGGAGTCGTATAAAGGGTCAGGGCGATACAAGGATAGCCTGAATTTGGAAGAGGTGACAAGTGCATTGCTTGGTTTTCATCAAAGAAAAATGATTAGCAATGAAGCTTCACATGGTGAAGGACTTGTTGTGAAAAGTAATCAAGAACATGGGAGACGTAAGTCCCAAAGCAAATCTCGGTTGCAGGCTGGGAAGAAGAAGAAGAATGTGAAATGTTTTGAGTGCGGTAAAATTAGGCACATAAGACCGGAATATCCAGAGTAGAGGAAAGGGAATTCTAAAAATCAGTAAGGTCCGTCAGAATCTTTAAATGTAGTGGAAGAAGATTCAGAGTGTAGTGATTGGGATATGCTATGTATTTCATCAAGTTCGGAGTGTCTCATGGATGATTTTTGGATCCTAGATACCGGATGCTCATATCACATAACAGCAAATAGAAAATGGTTTGACACCTACATGTTAGTCAATATTGGTTGTGTAACGACCTGCTTAATTTACATGTTTTTTAGGAATAAACCCAATCATTAACCTAAGCAGCGAGAAGCAGAAATCACATAAACATAACCATATGTAAATATATACACAATACCAATACCAGAGTATTAACATGTTTCCCCAAAATATACACATATATCTGTTTCCCAAAATATCCTCAACTATATTGGGATATACAAAAATCCTCCACAATACTCACTTCACTGACAGGGCACTACTGAAGCCCCTCTATCTACGAGCCTGGTCTGCTCGCCTATCTGGATCACCTGAAAAATGATTCAACACTAGGATGAGCCAACGCTCAGTAAGACGAAATATGCTATTACTAGTGTGTGGGAAATGAACTACAATATCATGAAAATCTGTTTCATATAATCATGTATAACTGAATATGTAAATACATTACAAGTGATAAAATACACCACCCTTTCCATGTTGCTTAACATAACAGTATTGTAGGTTACTATTCAAAATACTTCTAGAGTACATAAGTATGTTCCCTGTTTCTATAAATCTGTATGTACGTAATAGTAACGGAAAACTCTCCTTGTGGATAACTTTGTGTCATGATTTAACCTCTCATGACAGGGTTGTATGGCTCGTAGGCGGGATCTACACTAGCTGGCCGACCAAGGTAAATCACTATACTCTATCGGTCTGATTTGCCCACCTCAACCCATATCTGATGGGGAACTTGTCCACGTCAAGGGCCTAGGTGATCGACCTACTACCACGTATTATCTAAATAGGTGGTTGCACTTATAACATAACATAATATCTGTAGCAACGGTACCGTGCTCTGTAACTGCATAGTCCAACAGGGTCTGATACTATATAATATATTTCTATATACAACTATCTGATTTACCATGATTCTGAAATAACCGTAATTACCATGATACTGAATAAACTATAATTGTAATCCATATGTCATAGTACTAAGAACTGTATATTCATAACACTGAGAACTGCATAATCATAATACTGAAATTCGTATAATCATAGTACTGAGATTCGTATAATCATGGTACTAGAATTCATATAATCATAGTACTGAAATTCATAAAATCATGGTACTGAAATTCATTAAACATATCTTCGTACTTTATTCATATTCTCAAGTCACACCATACTTTAATACATAATTTTCATAATTTAATAAACTGTATAATATTTTAAAATTACCTAGCATAACAT
This sequence comes from Malania oleifera, assembly GCF_029873635.1. Lineage (NCBI taxonomy): Eukaryota > Viridiplantae > Streptophyta > Magnoliopsida > Santalales > Ximeniaceae > Malania > Malania oleifera. Next base: position 39,824,250 of record NC_080427.1, on the reverse strand, counting down.
ATTTCCCTTATCTGACTACTGGAAAGCTCCTATGGTATATTGGCCTAACACTCGCAGGGCCTCCTACATAACACCCTGAAAACAATATTTTTCAGAATAGAATATCAGTATTTTTTTGCTTACATCATTTCCTATAACTGTTAGAAGGCAAAAAATGGGCTAAAAGGCCTTACCCTGAATTTTGGATGAAATCCAACTTCGTTTCACCAATGATCTGCTCCGGCAAACTTGCGGAGAACTTCGCCAGGAGCGTCGTGGTGGCTTCGGATCGTCGATCCAGCGACTGGCGAGGCCAAAATCGAAGAGAGAAGGGAGAGGGTTCGTAGGAGAGAGAGAGGAGAGAGAGAAAAGACTAAAATTTGAATAAAAATCCAAGTTTGCTCTTTTTATAGGGCCTGATTCGTCGACGAGACACGTCACCTCGTCGATGAGTCCTTTCGTAAATTCATCGACGAACCTCACCCTTCGTCGAAGAAATTCAAAGTAGCCCAAACCTTCACTCGGTATTTTCTCGTCGACGAGATCCTGATGACCTTTGTCGACAAATCCCTGTATTTGTCGATGAAGCGGCAATTTCTTGAAATTTATCCTTCTGTTTTTGTTTCCATTTCTCTCCCTCGTATTATTAAAATGTTATTATTCTTCGGGTCACTACAAGTTGTGTTTTGATGGGAAATAATATTTCATGCAAAATACTTGATATTGGAAATGTCAAAATCAAAATGTATGATGGTGTTGTAAGAACCATATGTGATATAAGGCATGTTGAGTGTCTAGGAAAGAATGTTATTTCATTGGGCACTTTAGACTGTAATGGATTTTATTACAATTTTGAAAAGGGAGAAATGTAAGTGTATGAAGGCAACTCGATTGCGATGAAAGGACAAAATATAATGGGAAATATCTATGTATTGTAGGGTGTTACCGTTGTAGGTGGAGCTACAACTGTTGAATCTGAATCAGATACTCCGTGGCATATGCAGTTGAAGCATATGGAGGACTACATGTATTCGGATGTTTGGAGACCAATGATGATAGCGTCAAAGGATAAACATATGTTTTTCGTGAATGTATCATGGAAGGTCTTGGTTTTTCCCATGTGGCACAAGTCTGATGTTGTGGTGTTGTGGTTGAGGTGGAATACCAAACCAGGAGAGAAATCCTCATGTTAGTTATTGGGACTGAGTACGCTGGTTTTGTTTAAGGAGTTTTGTGAGTAGGGCAAATCATATGCAGGGTTTGCAGGGTACTTCTTGGTGAAGTTAGTGACTATGGCGCGTTTCTCGTGTGACCGATCACTAAAGGTATCGCTAAATGGGAAAGTTGCAAGTGAATTGAGGGCAGCTTTTGCGGTAGACTACTCAGTTGTAAGTGGATGTCCACTGGTGCACTATTCTAGTGATAGAGGATCTATACTTGGTGTTATGTCCGGACAATACATCTTTCTGGGTTATAAGAAAGGTGAGTACAAGCTGGGTGAACCTATGGCAAATAAAGGGGTGATAAAAGACATGATGTAACGACCTGATTTTCATGCCATTATATATATATATAAAATAAAATTATACTACTCTGATACTGTGAATAAAATTTATAACGCCATCCTGATCCAAGTGGGGACCAGGAAGCCGGAACATCCATAAAAATTTCCTTTGCAGCAGTTAAAAAAAAAAAAAAACATACATCTACATTTACAAAACCAAAGTTTCAGTATTCCCAAAATATACATACAACATGAACATTCCCAAAAATCTTCTATCTGATCTCCTAGAGACCATTCAAAAATGCATCCTTCCCAAAAATACTTACCCTACAAACAGGGTAGTATTGCAGTCCTCTCTACCTTCGAGCTTGATCAGTTCGCCTATCTGGTTCACCTAAAAAGTGATAAATTTCTGGGATGAAACAACTCTCAGTAAGACGAAGTATGCTATTATTAGTGTGTGGCAAAATCTTCCATCTGATCTCCTAGAGACCATTCAAAAATGCATCCTTCCCAAAAATACTCATCCTACAAACATGGCAGTACTGCAGTCCCCTCTACCTCCGAGCCTGATCAGGTTGCCTATCTAGTTCACCTGAAAAGTGATAAATTACTGAGATGAAACAACTCTTAGTAAGACGAAGTATGTTATTACTAGTGTGTGGCAAATGAGTTTGTATAACTGTAATATCTGATTAAAAGTACTATATGCTGTAAACAACTAAGTTTGAGAAAACACACATAAATAAAACACAGTATAACACACACCTATGTTGCTTAACATAAACTGTTTTTTTTTAATATTTTATTCAAAATAATTTTAATATTTATAAGTATGACTTGGTTTCTGTAATTCTAAATATATAATAATATCTGAGAAAACTTCCCTGAATGGATAACTAAAAGTCATGAATTAAACTCTCATGACAAGGTTGTGCTAAGCGGGACTTATCACTGGTTGGTCGACCAGGATAAGTCAACTGAACTCCGATAGTCAGATCAGCCACCTCAACCCTAACTGATGGGGAGCCTGACCACAACAAAGACACGATCGACTACTAAAAATCCACATACTATTTGAGATATATGGTTGCACTCTGAACTTAAATAGCAACAGTACCGTTCTATGAAAACTGAACTAGTCCATTAGGGTCTGATACTATATATATATAACTGATATATCTATATTACCGATTAACCATGATTCTGTTTAACTGAAATAACCATAATGTTGTAGTAAATTGATCTAAATAAACTGATATATCTTAATGTTATGGTTCTGTAATATAAATATCATGGTTTACTGAAACTAAATTTCATATTTCTGTATAAGCTGTAAAAATCATAATATGCATAAATCATAATTTTGGCTAATATTGCATATCGTGCTTTCTGTATAAACTGTATAATCATGGTACTAAGAAAACTAAATATTTTAACTATGTATAATTACATAAATTTTGATAACGTAAAAGCTGTATAAATTCTGTACTATATTGATAATTTCTCATGCCACGCAATTAATTAAATAAAACACATATACTGAAATCTGTAAAACTATATAATTTTCTTATTCTGGAAATACCCATAATCATATATTATATTTTACTAGTAAATATTTCTAAATTAGCTGGCATAACATATTTCCCTTACCTATCTAACTAGGAGGCTTGCCTCCAAATCAACCCTCACGCCCTCGGCGTACCAACCTCCAAAATCTTGCAATTACATATATACAAATTTCCCAATAAAACACTGAATTTCCCAGAAAATCGTCACACTCATAATGTAACGACCTGCTTAACTTGTCATATAATTAACACATATCACAAAGTCAACCCGAACTCGTGGGTAATGGGGACACACATCTGTCATACACAGCGGAAACTTAAGCAGCAATAACTATAAATTACATTCATCATACCACAAATTTAATAAATTCCAGAGTTATATGCAATCCACCAAATACCGTATTTATATACAAATCCCAAAACATCCAAAAATACACCTAGGATCTCATAACAAAATCCCCTGATCCTATTCCAAAACTTACCCTCCTAGCGAGGTAACAACTACTGCTTCAACGACGACCTCGGTCCACCGATCTATTTGGGTTTCCTGAAAATTATTTAAGCTGGGGGTGAGACACTTCTCAGTAAAATAAAATAAACTAAATACAACAGTGTGAAAACATGAATATTTAATGCTATAGTAGATATACAACACATTTCACATGCTAGAAAATACTGAACATCACATGATTGTGTAAACATATAATTTCGTAACTTTAATAAATCATACTGATCATGAATTGTTTGATATAACTAATAGTATTGAAATTTACCCAGGATGTATAGCTAGCTGATGTCATGTATTACCCCCCATGACGGGTTATGCAGCCCGAAGGTGGGACCCCACAATGGCTAGCCGACCACTGCCGAATAAAAAATGTTCGTAAGTACGATGGGCCTGCCACTCCCTAGTCCGGACTGTCAGATGGACGTCTACGACTCTACATTGAAAGTCACGTCGACTATCCATATCCCACCCCCTCTACTTGCAGGGGCAGTTAGGGTACCGTGCTCCTGTAACTGAATTGAACTATCATTCGAGTTCTGATAACATATAATACTAGATAATATACCGTTTAACCTAAATAGATTGATAGCATTTTCTGTAATAACATGAATACATACGACCTTGCGCCATTTACTTTCATATCTGCGGCCTTGCGCCGAAATCATTCATAAGTATGACCTTGCACCGAAATCATACATAAATACACGGCCTTGCACCAGCTATCAATCACAGCCTTGCGTCGAACATTTCAAACACATTAATCTGAATTAATAATTTATTTATCATGTATTCTAAAATCATAATATACTACATTATTCCAAAATTTCTAAAAATCACTGAATATACTTTATCTGTAAAAATTGACTTAACATTCTCGTTCAAAACCATGAAATTAACATTTTTCATAACTAAAATCCAGTATTTCTTCGTATAAAACATTTCCTATAACTATGGAAAGACCAAATTCCGAATAAAAAAGCCTTACCTTGAATTCAGAATGAATTTCAAAGTAGCCCCACCGACGATCCACTCCAGTAAATTTTTAGAGAACTTCCCCAAGAGTATCGTGGTGGCTTCAGATCGTCGAATCGGCGAGAATCTGACCCGAAATCTTAGAGAGAAGAGAGGAGGGACGAATTGAGGAGAGAGAGAAGAATTTTCGTAGGATTTTCGGCCAAAAATGAGGTTTAGGCCTATTTATACACTGGCCTTCGTCGACAAACCACGTCACTTCGTCAACAAGGTCAATAAGGAAATTTGTCGACGAATACTTACTCCTCGTCGACGAAATTCAAAACTGTGATATATCCCTTCGGTATCTACTCGTCCATGAGACGCGACCTCGTCAATGATCCCCTCGTGTATTCTCGTCAACGAATCCCCTGTTCGTCGACGAGACCTTATTACTTTTCTTTCCTCCTCCTATTATTAAATCACAATAATTATTCGGGTCTCTACACATAATTCCTGAACCTGCCTACTCATAATTTTCTAAACTATAATTTACCTGGGCTCTTAGAAAAAATATCTGCTAGAGTCCTCAACCCATGCCTGCAGGGTCCCAAAAACAGCATAACCCTGAAATCATAACACCCTAATTTTACTCCACAAAAATATTCTCATACAACACAAAATTTAGGCTCAGGTAAACCTGGTAATACTAGAAATACCTAAATAATTTACTTACCCTGATTTTGGGATAGTGCCCAAGTTGCCCTAATCAACAATCTGTTATGGCAGACTTGTAGAGAATCTCCCTAGGATCAACATGACGATTTCTGGTCACCAAAATGAGAATAAACGGGGTGAGAATGGTGGAGAGAAGGAGGGAGAACCGAACTGGAGAGAGAGAGAGCTGAGAGATTTTGATTTTCCTCGCTAAAATGTCATTTTCGGCTATTTATAGGCCTCCGGCCACGTGGCCTCGTCGATGAGCCACGACACCTCGTCGACGAGTCCAATAAGGAGGTTCGTTGATGAACACATAACCCTTCTCGATGAATCTTAGGCCCTAAAATCAGCCCTTTCAGCATGTTCTCGTCGACGAGACACATGTCCATGTCGATGTGCCCAAGAAGACTGCTCATCGATGAACACTCTGCGTTTGTCGATGAGACCCTGTTGAGTCTCCCTTTGAAATTTCCTTTTCTCTACTTTATTTTATTATTTAATTTCTATAATTTCCTCGGGTCTCTGCACATGACTTTTGTTGTTAAAGTCATGGGGCAGCGTACTTAAGTAAAGGAAGAGAAACAAATGCCAGAAAACTGCAATAACAACAATCATGTTATTCAGGTGGAGTTAAGGACACAAGGTAAAAATGTAGGGAGTTCCATCCTGGGTCAACAACATCATGGTATGAATTGGCATGTGATGCTGGTGGAGCAACAAACTCAGGGCAAAGTTGACATTAGTCATATTGAAGGGAGTTTCAGTTTGGGAGACCAGCAGGATCAGGGTGGGCCCATGTGCACTATTAGACCACCATTCAGGTATATATTGGTGAGACTTCCAGTTAGGAAGGGGGTGATAGTGATGTATGAAGTGATGTATCTGTTATATGTGAATGACATGTTATTGGTTAGAAATGCTTTGACTGAGGCTAATCAGTGAAGAACTCTGTTGAAAGTTTTTGACATGTATATGTTGGGTACGACCAAGATGGGTCTTAGTTTGCTGATTTGCATGGATAGAACTACATAGAGATTGGTGTTATCTTAGGGTGGCTTTGTGGACGGAACTGCAGGGAGACTTTGTTTGCCATCTCAGGAAGGTTCTGTGGAGAATCATTGTGAAATGTCTACCGTTTGGTACCCAAGGACGGGCTATGTTGTCTTGGATATGTCAAAGGTCCTCCATGATTGTGTAATGAAGTATTTCACCAGGCAATAGAGTGGACCGTCAATTATTAGTTTTGTTGAAGACTATGCAGGGGGCTTTAGTGATATAAGACTTGCAGCAACTTTTGTGATTACTGTTGTGGGAAGGTCTTATTGGAAGCCTAGGACAAAGTTTTCGGGTATTGAATCTACAACTTTATAGGGGTTGATGGTAGAAGCTGAAGCTGCCATCAGCAAGTTTAAGCGGTGTTGCTTGGACTTGGTGCATGTCTCGAAATGCTAGAAGGGAGGCGGTCCCGACCTAGCGTTTAAAGTTCAAGAATCAGTCAAGTTTTTCAGGTTCTCCCAAGGGACATATAATCGCCAAGGTGGAGATTTTTATATTTGTGTGTGACTCTTATACTTATTGGGATCACAAACAAATGAAGAAAAACATGTGAGAGGAGTCTTCTTGTACTAGTAGTAGAAGACTTGTCGACGAGTGCCCTGTGCTCATTGACAAGTAGATACCGAGAGTTAGAAAATCTCAGAGTTAAAGACTCGTTGACAAAAGGATAGACTCGTCGACGAGTGGGCTTCCTTGACTTGTCAACGAATCCCCTATTCTTGTCTATGAGTGCGCTTAGCCTGTGAGAAGAAATTCAAATTTTGAATTTGAACGTTGAAGTGGTTGGGTAATTGGAGGGAAACTTTCGAAGGAAAGTCTATTTATCCCTATCTGAGGGTATTGTGAGATATGAGAGAGGTCTTTGTGAAGTGTATTGTGTATTCTCAAATTTCTTAGTGAAATTTTTGTGTCGATTGCTTCCGTGGATGTAGGCTTTGCTGAACCACGTATATCTTGTTGTTGTGCTTGTTATTTCATGTTTTCTAGTTAAGTTTGATTTGCTTGTTGCGTATTTATTCCGCTGTGCATCCTACTTATCCGATTCATATTACAACATGGACAAATGCAATCATATGTATACAATCACAAATAGAGCACTAATGGACAAAATATCATTATCAAGATTCTAATATTATATAAAATTTCAACAATCTCCCTCAATTCAAGATAGTAGTGATCAACTTAAGTATGCAAATTGGATCACGATGACAACCTAGGGATGATATTTGGTGAAAGTATAGACAAGTTGGGCATATAAAGTCATATAATGTAGTTAGAAACTGCCTTGACAAATATCACACCAAATAAAATGACAATCAATCCCTTTTTCTTTATACGCTTATGGAAGGCATTGCTCTGACAATGTTGGATGGAACTAGTATTATCATGATGACGATAGAGGAACCAAGGGACATGAGCGACTGCAAAGTGTCCAAGTAATAAGAGGTTTAAGATTTGATTTTGAATAATGGTCAATTCTTGATTTATCAAAAGGGAATTGTGGGGTTGGTTATGTCCTCCTCTGATAAGGTGCCATCTGGGGGGTTCAAATGACTTGTTCAAGCTGGACTTTCGGGTGATTTAAAAACAAGTATTACATCCAAATGAGCTCAAAAGGTGTGTTAGTCATAGCTATGTACTCCACCTTTGTGCAGGAGCGAGAAACAACTATTTGCTTGACAAGTCTCTTAACATTCATCAAAATCTTTTCACTTATGTCATTCTCTCCTCTTTGAGTTTGGTAAAACTCTGCAATAATAATAATAATAATAATAATAATCCTCCTATATACGTAAACCACTTTCGCTCATTTGATTTTGACAAGTCCTTACACATTCATCAATAAAAAATGTTCATTTCCTACAAACCACTCTCACACCTCCAAGCCCTATAAAGCCACTATGAACTTTAAATTGAATCTAATTATTGTATCATCATTGAAAGCAACTAATAAGACTCAAAATTTAACCATTCAAGGTTTTCACATAACATGTCCTTTGTGTTTTGTTGTATTTATATTATTCAAAATATCCACAGAGTCCATTCACCAACAGTACTCAAAATTAATAATGTCACATCGTAGTAAAATGAACTTTAATAATTTCACCCATAATATATAAACAAATTATTATTTTTGTACAATTTACTAATATATCAAAGTATCTCACATATAACAGATTCATACAATTTAATATGTTAAGAGAAACATGCTAGTAACTGGGGGTGAGCATTTGGTCGATTCAGTTGAAAAATCTCATTAACATAATCAAACGAAATTTCATATTTAACCGAACTCAAAACCAACCAAACTGAATTTTGATTAAATAGGTTAATCGATTTAATATTTTAATATATATAAATATGAATTTTTAGTACATATAAAATATAAATAATATATATAATACATAAAAAATAAATAAAAATTTAGTATATATATAATTACTTATTATTGATTTATAATATTTGGTTAATTCAGTTAACCGAATTAATCGAACCCAAAACCAAACCGAAAACCGAAAATCAAAATTCAACGAAAATAAAAATCGAACCGAACTAAATAAATTTTTAGTTGAATCGAACCGACTGAATTTACTCGGTTAATTCGGTTTTAACTGAATTATGCTCACTCGTACTATTAACCCACCATACTACATAGGTCATGGAATTTTTCAATATATATGAACTAATTTATACTGTGCTTTTGTGAGGTATATATACCCACTCCTTGCATAATAAGGTCATTTCGTTGTGCATTTTGGAAAAATCGATGGACTAACCTGAAATTAGAAATAAAACTTAAGGATTTCATTATGCCATTATTAAACGAAGACCTAATTGCTTGGTCTACAATTTTTATTTCAAAAAATTAAAACTCTTAGTCTCCATTATGTATCCTAAAAATACATTTTATTTATATATTATTTGATTTTTATTTAAAAATCGTGAATAGATTAAAATTGAATAGATGTTTTGATTAAAAACAATACGACTAGTCCTTCAAATGCATTACCATTATCCTTAACCTATTATATGTGAGTGTACCTACATATATTTGACACTTATATTTTGACATTTATATAACCTATTTCTTTATATTAAATAATGACAAAGAGCCTTTAGCATTTTCGCGTGCATTTGAACTAGTAATAATGATGGAAGAAAAATAATTAAGGTCATTTCTTCATGTACCGACCACGCCTAATTATCGTGTTTCCTCTTCTCATGTATTTTAATTTTTTTTTTTTATAAATCATAGCCCACAATCTATTTCATTTCTATAAAGTAAGTGTACCTTCACTTAATGCCTATGCATTATTATTTTCGTTGATTTTAATTTTTTGTGATTATAAATCATGGCCCACAAACTATTTCATTTCTATAAAGTAAAGTGTACGTTCATTTAATGCCTAGGTATTATTGATTATTTTTTAATTAGCCGAGGGGTGTCTGGTATCACCATAAAGAATTAGAGAAATGAAAACCAAAAATCAAAAGCAGAAACTAAAAACTAGAAACTAACAACTTGTTTGGTTAACATTTATAAAATAAATATAAATTTAACATCTAATTAAAAAATTATCATTTTTATATTTAAATCAAAATATTGTAAAAATGTGATTAAAATAATGAAATTACAAATAACGCACATTTAAAAATTACTATAATAAGAATAAAATTTATTATAGTTATTTAACTCAATTGTTCTACTTTCAAATTTTACTTTACAATAAAAATTTTATTGGACATGATAATTGAAAAATAGTAAAAGTATTTTATAATTATTTTTTAATTTATGTATATATATAATTATATTTAAATTCATATGATAATTTATTTTTTATTTTAATTTAAAACTATATAAAATGAATAATTTAATCAAAAAAACTATTTTTAAATATTAAAATTTCAGACAACAAGTTGTCAAAACAACTGAAAACCATAAAATATGGTTTTAGTTTTTTGGCTAACAGCTGAAAATCGATAATTAAAACAAAAAACTGACAATAAAATCAAACTCGCTTTTATAAATTTTTTATTATGAAGAAACATAAACAAAAAATTAAAAACAACCATGATACCAAACAGTCCCTTACGTATTGTTTATAGTATTTGATAGTAGTAGTGGTAGTAGTAGTGGGCAGGTGGTGGTAGGAATAATGTAGTAGGCTAGAAAGGTAAGAATGAGAAGATATACACTTTAATAATCTTGGTTACTGTAGAATCAACTTTAACTAAGAGCAAGTTAATGTAGATCAATATATTTTATTTCACTATATACAATATAAAGTATTTTTTTTAAACCATTTCAAGCTTAGTCAAACTCATGTATTTGAATGGAATTTAAATGTGATATCCATGATATTGCATAGAGCAAAAGACACTCACTTCCTTTGAAATTCATACACAATTAGATAGGTACCTTCGCTAAGGTTTTAAAAATGCCACATATCTTTATTGGCATTTTAAAGACATAACACAATAAAAATCTTAATACTCAAAATTCATATTTTCGGGGCATTTCAATGGCTAGAGTATGAGAGGCATTAAGAATTGTGATTTTCACATTCCAATTGGATATTTCATGCTTTCATATTTATGACTAATTATTTAGTTATATCATTTTGAAAGTCCCTCAATTTCTTAAATTTAATAACGTCTAATTTAGGATATTGCTCACTTGTTTATTAAAAAATTTTGGTATGACTAATTATTTAATTATAGTACTATGCACTCTCTATCTAAAAAAATCTTTTGGTGAACTATTTTTTTTTTTTACTAGAAGAGGGCGGCACCTCCATTTATTTATTAATATACCTTCACTTTTAGTGAAAGAATACCGTGGTTACAAGATAAAAACAAAAGGAAGAGTACAGAAAAATCCTAAAAAAAAAAAAAAAACCAACGCTAACAACCAACCAAATTAGGATAACAAAACTAAACATAACTAATAAAGAAGATAAAAGCATAAACACAACAAAAATCAAATCAAAATACACCAAACGAAACTCTAGAGTTGAACTAACGACGAACGGGAATGAGACCCCACCTATCCATCCGAATAATATCTTTCAGATAACGTGGTAGAAGGTGTTGTTTTTTTATAGATTATATTGTTTCCCATTTCTCCTTATTTAGTAAGAAAATCAGCCGCACTATTGTCTTTCCTATACTGATGCATCATCATGACATTCACTCTTTCTAACTCTACCACGAGCTCCTCCCAAAATTCTCAAAGATACCACAAAATATATCTACCTTTTCAAAACCAATTAACTACAATTCGCGAGTCACTTTCAATAATCACATTAAAATAATGCAAACGTTTGCACAAACGAATTTCTTCCCTGATTACTTTTAATTCCACACTATTATTCGTACCATTACCAAAATAACTTGAAAAAGCCGCTTTTACCATGCCATGACAATCCCGAATAATTCCTACATCTTTTGAAGTACCCGAATTGCCCCTCAACTCCCATCACAATTAAGTTTTATCCACCCTACTAGAGGTTTAACCCACGAAATAATTTTTTCAGACTTGTTGCAAACTCCCTAATGCTTAATTTGAAACTCATTCAAAATCTTAATGTCCGACTTCTTCAATTTTTTAAAAGAATTGATGCTCTTAGCAATAAAACTAACCCAAAATCGAACACTTCTCCACATCTGATCTGCACTTTGCTAAACTCCTTCCATTTTCGCTTTACATTTTCTATTCCAGAGGCACCACATAATCAAACACAGAATCAGTCCGATTAAAATACCTTTAATAGATGATTTTTGAGCATAGTGGAACCAATTTGCCATTTTGTTTTTCCAATGAAGGGATCGTTGGAAAGGAATCCCCAACGCCACACTAGCCCGATGCCAAACCTTTGAAGCCACCTCACCTAAAGAAAGAATATAATCAATGTTTTCCTGACTTCTTTGAACGTAGCAATCACAAGCCGAAGTCATCGATATTCTTTTGGCCTAAGTTCTATCATCTACAGCCAAACATCTAAACCAAACTCTCCATAAACACATTGAGATTTTTTCTAGGCAAAAAAGAATGCCAAAACTAGTCATTCCACACAAAATTACCACTTCTGCTCCTTACTACCTCCCAAACCGTTTTTGTAGAAAAATTACCGTCAGGGGCAGGCTTCCAGACAAAAATATCCTGTCCACTTTTACCCGTCGGCACTTGGTGCAAAATTTCCATTGTTTTATCAGTACTAACCAATTACAGTACTAAATCAGAGTTCCAATTATTATTCAACCAACAATCCTTAATATACAGTTTTTTGTTCAAAATATCCTTAGTGCTCACAGCTAACGGGCCTGATGACGGCCACCTGTCGAACCAAAAAGAAGAGTTCTCACCTCTCACCAAAATCTTAACACTATCCATAACTTCTGGAATGGTGGTCATAATTGATTTCCAGAGTCGAGAGTCATTTGATCTCCCCTTCCTTATTAATAGATGATCATTTCTGCAATATTTAGCCTTGAAAAAACCTGTCCACAAATTGTTAGAGGTGAGCAATCCGAAGGTAAATTTCATGAGAAGAGATTTATGAACTTTCTTAAGATCTTTTAGGCCCAGACCCCCTTCCGAGGTAGGTTTACAAATTTTCCCCCAAAAGCGTTAATGAATCTTCCTTTTATCTTTTACCTCTCCCCATAAAAAATTAGAAAGAAAAGAGTTAATGCGAGAATATGTGACCTGCAAAACCTTAATAACAGATATCAAATATATAAGCATGCTAGACAACACATGTCTTTATAAAATCAATCTTCCACTTTACGAGATCAACTTAGATTTTCACCATACAATTTTCTTTCTAATCTTTTCTATAAAAGGCTCCAATGTCCTATAAGACAATTTTCCAGATATTAAAGGGGCATCCAAATATGTAACTGAAAATTTACCTTCTATGAAACCCGTGATTCTCAATAAATCACGCTTCATTATCATTATATTTGTCACTTTATATTAAACTATCAAATTAAATTCAACTTAAAATTTTCAAATTCTTTAACTTTAACCTCATGTACCCGCCAAATATACTCTCTTGCCAATGTGAAAATTTCTTTACATGCTTAATTATTTATCTGAGTATGTTTTTCCACTCACCTTTTCCCGTGCTTTTATACTTATACTCAGTTGAAAATAATAATTACAAATCTTTTTTTACTCGGTGTTACTTAATTATAAAGGTTTTACAATAAATCTCTCGTGATCGCCCTTATTAATTACCCACTTCCCATCCAACTTCAAAAGCATACAAGTTCTTTTAATTATGTACTTAAGAGCTTAAATTTATATTTTTCGGAACAAAATGGAGTGCAAAATTCTAAAATTAATCATCGAAACTTACTCTCCCAACACAACCAAGAGTTAATTTGCAATTAATTCACAAAATTGTAATTAATTCATAAAATTTTAAATAAGGTTGAGTAATGTCATATTATTGGTTGAGTAATGTTATATTATTTGTATTTTTTACGATTCATTTTTTTTGAGTTTAGTCAAGTTCACTCATAAGTTATTTGAATTCGACCCATCCTCGATTTGACTTGATTATGCTCGAGTGGAATGCATTATGTCTCTAATCTCTCTCCAAGACTCCAACCACAAAAAAAAAAAAAAAAAAAAAAAAGTAAAAAAAAAAAAATCTGCAGCGAACTTTTAAAATTTTGAAAAATTGAAATAGCCGGGATTTTTAGAGAAGGCGCTCGCACGTGCGAGAAGAGTCGGAGAAGAGCGTTCGCACGCGTGAGTTTTTGGGAGGGAGGAGGCCTCCCATTGTTTCTGAATCCTGTAAACTGAGGTTCACGAGTCAAAAAGGTTCATGAGAGCCCCGGGGGGGAGGGGAGAGAGAGAGAAGGCTCCTTTGTATTTCCCTACCGATTCAGATCCTTCCAAAGAGCTCTCTCTCTCTCTCTCTCTCTCTCTCTCTCTCTCTCTCTCTCTCTCTCCATTTGGCTTTTCTCTTTATGCTCGCTTCATATGGCTTCATTTATCACTTTTGATTCCCGAGAATCGGTCTCATTTTCGTTGCTGTAATCCGATGATTCCTCTCTGATAGCCAATAGAAGTGTTTGATGAATCCGTTTCAGTCTGCATTGGTCCTAGAGGTACATTCTCTCTCTCTCTCTCTCTCTGCTTTTGCTTTTTGTATCTTCTGCTTTTAGGCTTTGAATGAACCGCATTGATGTTTCTAGGGTTTATGTGAACTTTTTCTAAAGAGTTTTTTGTTCTTTGCGTGAATGTGCTTACTTACATAGTCCTTATAGCACTGGTACTCTGTTTCTCTTGGCTAGAATGTTGTTCTTTCTTTTTATCATCATTACTATAGGTTTAGGAGTTCTAGAAGAAGAAGCCGTGACAAGTTTTGAGTAGATTGATTGTATTTCATGCTTTGTGGGTTGGGATATTTTTTCAGGTTTGACGCATTTGGATCTGAAGCTCCGACTTTGGATTTTTCGGACGACGGTTCTTGAGCTAATTTCCGATTTTGAACCTTCGAACTTTTTGTTTGTCGTGGATCTAGGACTTCAGTTTAATTACATAAACCGTGTTTTATCTTCATTTGCCCTCGTTTCAAATGCTCAAGCTCTCCCAAATTTAAAGCCCTGTTTCTTCAGAGTTCTATTTTAGTGCATCCTCAAACTTTTCACCTCTCTCTCTCTCTCTCTCTCTCTCTTTGTGATTCACAGTCTCATCTCAAGGATTGTCTTACTTTGAGAGGCTCCATTTTTGGTTTTCTTTAGTCTGTACATATTCTGACCTTTTAGTTTCTTGGGGCTGTTCTAGTAGAAGTATCAGACTCGTCAGTTTTGCCTTCTGTAACGTTCGGCCTTTTCTTCAAACTTCCGCTTGTTTGTAGTTTCCTTTGTTTTTGTTGGGAGACCACAAAATGATGAGACCACCACCTGATGACTTTGCCCTGAAGCCAACATCTCCTCATCTTGGAGGAGGAAGGGTGGCTGGTGATAAGCTCACTAGCACACATGACCTTGTTGAGCAGATGCAGTATCTATATGTCCGTGTCGTCAAGGCCAAAGATTTGCCTGCGAAGGATGTCACAGGTGGCTGTGATCCTTATGTTGAAGTGAAGCTTGGAAATTACAAGGGTACAACCCACCACTTTGAGAAAAATTTGAACCCTGAGTGGAACCAAGTCTTTGCATTCTCAAAGGACAGAATTCAAGCTTCTTACCTTGAGGTTATACTGAAAGATAAAGATGCTGTGAAAGATGATTTTATGGGTCGTGTTCTTTTTGATCTCAATGAGATCCCGAAAAGGGTACCCCCAGATAGTCCTCTGGCACCACAGTGGTATAAACTTGAATATAAGAGGGGGGAGAATAAGGTTAAGGGAGAGTTGATGTTGGCTGTTTGGATGGGTACTCAAGCAGATGAAGCATTTCCTGAAGCTTGGCATTCAGATGCAGCAGGGGTTAGCAGCAGTGATGGTCTTGCAAACATTCGATCAAAGGTTTATCTTTCACCTAAGCTTTGGTATCTTAGGGTTAATGTAATTGAAGCCCAGGACTTGCAGCCAAGTGAGAAAGGCAGGTACGCAGAGGTTTTTGTGAAGGCTGAACTTGGAAATCAACTTTTGAAAACTAGGATTGCTCAGAGCAGGAATGGCAATATGCTGTGGAATGAGGATCTCGTGTTTGTAGCGGCAGAACCTTTTGAAGAGCCATTGATTTTAAGTGTGGTGGACAGGGTTGCTCCCAACAAGGATGAGGTTTTGGGGAAGTGTCTGATTTCTTTGCACTATGTGGAGAGGAGATTAGATCATAAAGCTGTCAATACTCGGTGGCATAATCTCGAGTGGCATTTTGTAGATGCAGAACAGAAGAAGAAAGAAGCCAAGTTTGCTAGCAGGCTTCATACAAGAATCTGTCTGGATGGTGGTTATCATGTTTTGGATGAATCCACACACTACAGCAGTGATCTTAGGCCAACAGGGAAACAGTTGTGGAAGCCCACCATTGGGGTTCTGGAATTGGGGGTTTTGAATGCCCATGAATTGTTGCCCATGAAGATCAAAGATGGGCGTGGAACTACAGATGCTTATTGTGTGGCCAAATATGGGCAGAAATGGGTGCGGACCAGGACAATTATAGATAGCTTTAACCCCAAGTGGAATGAGCAATATACTTGGGAAGTTTATGACCCATGTACTGTCATAACTATAGGGGTATTTGATAACTGTCATTTGCATGGGGCAAAGGCTGAAGGGGTAAAGGATTCAAAGATTGGAAAGGTAAGGGTTCGTCTATCCACTCTAGAAACTGATCGTGTTTACACACACTCATATCCACTTCTGGTTTTACATCCAAGTGGGGTGAAGAAGATGGGTGAAATTCATTTGGCTGTGAGGTTTACTTGCTCATCTTTGCTCAATATGATGCAGATGTATTCTCAACCACTGTTGCCAAAAATGCACTATCTTTATCCAATACCCATTCCTCAGCTCGATAGGTTGAGGCACCATGCCACTCAGATTGTCTCAGCAAGGCTAACCCGTGCTGAGCCACCATTGAGGAAAGAGGTCGTTGAATATATGCTGGATATGGATTCCCATATGTGGAGCATGAGAAGAAGCAAAGCTAATTTTTTCAGGATTATGGGAGTTTTGAGTGGGTTAATTGCTGTGGTAAAATGGTTTGACCAGACATGCAATTGGAAGAACCCCATCACAACTGTTCTCATTCACATTTTATTTTTAATATTGGTCGTGTATCCGGAGCTTATTCTACCCACAATTTTTCTATACCTTTTCTTGATTGGGGTTTGGTACTACAGATGGAGGCCAAGGCACCCTCCCCATATGGACACTCGTCTGTCTTGTGCAGATAGTGCTCATCCTGATGAGCTAGATGAAGAATTTGATACATTCCCAACTTCCCGGCCTACTGATATTGTGAGGATGAGATATGATCGTCTGAGAAGTGTTGCAGGGAGGATTCAGACTGTGGTTGGTGACTTGGCAACTCAAGGGGAGAGGCTGCAATCTTTGCTTAGTTGGCGAGACCCAAGAGCCACTGCTTTGTTTTTGATTTTCTGTCTGGTTGCTGCAATATTTCTGTATGTTACACCTTTCCAAGTTGTGGCCCTTCTCACAGGATTTTATGTGTTGAGACATCCAAGGTTTCGTCATAATCTACCTTCAGTTCCACTTAATTTCTTCAGGAGGTTGCCTGCAAGAACAGATAGCATGTTATGAGCTATAAGCCAACTTCTATATGTGCTACATTACCCCCCAGCGGTCTAGAATTGGATTACCCATCTGTTTGGTCAGTGAAGGAGATATGGAAACAAGTCGGTCTTCTATGGTTTCTTCATCCAGTGGTGGATTTTAGACTCTGGTATGATGTGTCTCTCCTGAACCTCTTGGTTTTGTGAATGCATGGTTTATCTATAATTATATGTTATTTATAGTCTTCTTTTAAACTTCACTCTTTAAAGTAATCAATCCACGTTCATTTGTAATTTTGTAGGCTGCATTTGGAATTTGGGCTAAATAATCTCTATGCTTATTTTTTTGATATGCCGTCCATTTCCATGCTTCATTTGGAAAGGTTTCTGAGTCTTTTCTTGCTGTTGAAAGTATATATTTGCATTTGATTTCATATTTTATGTCTGGATTGTGACGAAAAAATATGACTGCCATATTGGAATCATGCTCTGTACCTGTGTGAAATATTTTTGTTAAGTAAAAGTAGTTACAGGTTAGTTATGAAATACCTAATACATCTTTCTATATTGCATTAGCTTTAGTATTCCAAATTTCAAACAATATTTATTTAGGGCTATTTAAAAAAAATAAAAACAAAAAGTAGACACCAAAGTGAATGTGTGTGTTTGTGCGTGTACTTTTTTTTTTTTTAAACTTTTGGGTGTTTGGATCTTGTGAAAACTTTCAAAGGATAGTAATTACATTGGTCTACAAGAAAAAAAGCCACAATGTGAAAAGCTTAGTAAAGGAGTTCTTTGAACCCAACAATACTTGCGCAACAAACAAGAGACAAATAATTTTGTTGTTTTTTATCTAGACAATGGAAGCTTGAACATTTTGTAAATTTTTCTGTAAAATATTTCTTCTCAAAGAGGGTAGTTTTTGTGAAAGAAACTAAGCCTAAGGGCTTAAATTTTTTTAGATTCTTTTTTATTAAATTAAGTGCTGAGTTATGAAAATTGAATCAATTTTTGAGTTCATGAATTGGTTCAAGAACTATATTTGGGTACAAATACATTTATTTGCTTGAATAGAATATTTGTGCTTGTACCATTTTATCCCTTAAAAAGTGAGCTGATTTTGGTTAGCCAAGTATAGAAAAATGCAAGAAAAATATAATAATGCAAGAAATATATAGAAATTAGATCTGAAAATTTAAAAATATGAGAAGTTCAAATGTAAGATCTAAAAAATATTAAAAAAAAGTATTGTGTCAAAAAAAAAAAAAAAAAAACATGAACAATGTAAAATCCCAGTTCTTTGTCACATAGATCCATCATCTTCTTCAAAGCACCCCATATCTGTAGGAACCTGCCATAAATGCTAATTGAAGGCAATTGTTTTTTTTTTTTTTTTTTTTAAAGAAGGGCGGGACCTCCATTTATTTGTTGATAAACCCTCACTTTTGGCGGAGGAATACCGTGGTTACAAGATATTTAAAGGGAGGGACAAAAGACAAACCTTTAAAGGCCTCCCAAAAACAACATCAACATCCAGCCAAAAAAAGATTACAAAACAAAAACAACACAAGGACCTATGAGCCAAATATCACGCAACAAAACAAACAAAAGATAAATAACATAAAGCATAGACCAAAACCAATAGGAAATCAGCTAAACATACCTCAAATAAGCCGTACCCATCTTCTCCAATTTATATAACCCCTTGATAACTCTAGGGAGATGACTACTATTTGTAAACAACCTATTCCTCCTCCTAGCACCTTGACGAGCCAAGGCATCTGCCACTTTATTTCCTTCTCTATACCAATGTTTAATCGAAAAGTCTACTCCCTCCAATAAACCAATCAGCTGCTCCCAAAAATCCCATAAATACCACAAGGAGCACCTCCTTGTTCTTATCCAATTTACAACAATCTTCGAATCACATTCAATATCAATACTAGTATGACCCAAATGTTTGCAAATCTTTATTCCCTCTAATACAGCTCTCAATTCAGCTTCATTATTTGAACAAGAACCAAAATATTTTGAAAAACCAAACACAAAAGTACCTGTATGGTCTCTAAGGATGCCACCACCACCCGCCGGCCCTGGGTTTCCTAAATTGCTTCCGTCCAAATTTAGTTTCAACTTCCCTTGCCCCGGTTTTAGCCATCTCACACAAAGCATAGTTTTACTTCTTTTATTCACAGTTTGCACTTCCAGATTCTGCAATATCCGAAAATCAGCATCCTTTAACTGAGTCAATCCTGTCATGTTTCTGCTCAAAACCCCCACCCAATACTTAATGGACAGCTACACATCTAAACTATTCTCCAACTTCTCCAACAATTGAAGGCAATTGTTTATAACGTGGGTTCATTCGAATGAATTCGATAAATAGAAAACAATTATGCATCTTTATTATCACAATCTGGTAATGGACCTCCAACCACCCTTTTTTTTCAAGGAAAGAAGAAGAAGAGTATGTTCATATCTACACTACATCATTTTTCATCCTTCCATAACACTCCTTGCCAGTAGCCAAAAATGCTTGAATCAAGTTGCATAGTAGTACGTTTGCCCAAGCTTAAAAGGTACACTCTTCCACAATCAATGTGGGATTGAGACCTAGATTGGGAATCCAGATATGATAGTTCATTTGGATTTTGATCTATGAATAATGGGATTCAAGGACTAACATCCCGGAAAATGGTGGAAGGGTATGATCAATGGGTTGAGATTTATGGAAGTGAGGGAAAGTAGGTAGATTGCACAATTAGTAGATAATATCTACCTCCTAAGGAGGTTCTGAAGAAGGTTGTCGCTTGAATGAGATGCAGTATAAAGATATGTCAGCTTGGAATGTAACTACTAATGAAGATTTTCTAGTGGTAACGACATTGGGATCACTTATAGTTCTAAAAATTGATGACAGCAACCTTGAGAAAAGTTTGAAAGTGAAATGTCTGCCTTTGAATCCTTGCCATGGTGCATGTGTCAAGAAAGAAGAGATTTCCATGTTTTACCAGACTTACAATGTCGTCAAGCTTCAGGAGGGAGGTAATCTTAGAGAAAGACTATATATTTTTCATCAGGGGTTTGGATCGGCTAATACATAATTTATCTCGGAATAAGGAAATCCCAAGAGGAGTTCCATAGGATTTGTATTTCACTCTAGCTGTTTGCTTGTTATGACACAAATGAAAATTCAAATTGCAAGTTGGAAACAGAGGTTTGGGAATGTTTTGAACTTTAAGCAATGAGGCATAAAAGATGAACCCTGGTGAATGTTTAGCTAGAGGCTTCGTCAGAAATTGTGGTCTCTTTCCCGAGATTGTCATTGACCTCAGACACATGGGGTTTGAGAAAATAACAATGATTCTGATTTCAAGGTTGCTGTGTAGTGTATAATGACAGGAGTTCTTAGGACTTATGCCCAGCTTGTGCATCACATTAGGAAGCTCATAACAAGGGACTACGGCATGGGATATCAATATGCAGGCTTACGCAGCACATTCTTTGGGAACACAACAGGTTTGCAGATAACTAACCACATGATCTTTTCTGCAATTGGGGGTGCACATTCTCGAGAGTCCATCTAGAGTTGCACTTTGTTGTTAAAACATCTTACAATTTCATCTCAAGAATACAAGCATCAGTCCACGAAAATACATAAAACCAAATTGATGTGTATCTAGCGTCATGGAATCCATTGATGCATTCTGTGTTTTGGGTTTTGTGTGTGCGAGAGTGCGAAGCGCAAATTACTTTCTTTCCTTAAGTTTAGTTATGGTAGGTGTTAGGGTGAGATTAGAGACCGCTCATTGTATTTATATATAGTTTGAGGCAAAATTTTATGGGTTAACAAGACTTACATTGACTTTCATGTCTTAAATGGTTCTTGTCCTCGACTTTTTCCCTTTTCACCCTCTCTCTTTTTTTGTCATCCCTAACACTGTTACTTCTTCTGGTATCCCTTAGTAAATTCTCTTCACCCTTCACGAAAAACCGGGATTCTCTATGATCATATATTTTATAGAAGTTATTAGCTTAATGCTCATCAGATTTTTCATTCTATATATTTTTTTGGCACAATCGACTCAATACAAATTTTTGATTAAACTTGATATTTCATGTGTGTGTGTGTGTAGTTGAATTGAGGAAATTATATTTTACATTTAATAGTGTCAATAGAAATAGTGTTTTTTTCACTAAATATATTTTTTAAAAATACTTCCACATGTCGAAACACTTGTGATATATTATTATATTTATGAAAAATCTAGCTATATTAATTGAATCTATTTTGAGGAATAGTGTTTGCTTTTGAAAATTTTTTATTCTAATTCTTTCCAAATAAATCAAAATTTCTAAACTTTAATGATAGTTAATTTAATATCAAGCACAATATATGTTGTAAAATTCATTTTAAAGAAGTATGACTGAATTTCTTTGTAGTTTATATAAACCCCATTCACATTGAAAAATTTCAATCTCAAATTATCATATAAAATATCATATATGATTAGATTTATTGTACAATGAGGAAGAGTTAGTGAAATAATGTATTTTATTTTTATTTTTATTTGTATTTATATTTATAAATTCATTGGAGACCTAAATAAGTTTTGAGGGGAGTTACCTCCGAAGGAGGTTGCGTCTCCCATCCTATATCTATTCATTTTAGGGGTGTAAAGAAACCAATTGTAACCTATAAAACCAACTAAACTGAACCAAAGTTTGGTTGGTTTTTTTAGTCAGCCAGTTTGGTTTGGTTCATAAAATCAATAAATCATGTATTTTGATTCAGTTTCGATTTTGTGTTTTATGAAATAGAAAAAAACCGAACCAAACCTAGAAGGCATACTTAGTTACTAATTTCGAAAATTTTAAAGCAAGTAATTGATAGAATTTTTATATATTTTTTGAACATCTTCCTAAAAAATAAATTCAATGATTCATTTATTTAGAAGGCATGTTCAATTGTGTTTTTACAATAACAATTTCATTGGACAAAATTTCTAATTTAGTATAAGTTAACAAAGTTCACTTAATTTTATTTGGCACAATCAAGGTGGCCTAAATGGACTGACACAAACCAAATCGAACTGGGTCTTTTATTTGGTTGAATTCGATTTTAGACTATCATTTGGTTCAGTTCGGTTTGGTTCACTAATATCAGGAATTGAATAGTTTAGTTTAGGTGTGGCTTTTGTAGAAAATTGACTGAACCAAATTGGCTATGCACCCCTGCATCTTTAGGTAAGTTTGACTAAAACCTCTAGACTGAAAGTCTCAAGTTTTACTTCTGTTAGGATATGGGACGAGGGATGTTCGTCAAAGGGTTTGGAAGTTTTCATCAATTTCCTTTTGGCACTTAAAACATTCTTGTTAGATTTAGAGTGTTAAATTAGCCTCTAATCCACTTGAACAAAATTTACAAAGTAATGAATGGAAGAAATAGGAGAATGATGTGGGAAAGAAAAATATTATAGCGCAATTCATTTGAATGCTTGCGAATGAATTTTTTTTTCCTTATTTATTCTACTACACCTCCCTAATCACTAGAAGAGATTGTTTTGATTTTGAATAAGTTGATTAAGTCAGTTTTAGATTCTTGGGGTTTGATTTTATTTTCCCCAAGTCTCAAGGTTGTAATCACGGTATTCCTCCGTCACAAGTGAGAAGTTTTCTAATAAAGATAGGAGGTGCCGTCCTCTTTTTTCAAAAAAAGAAAAAAAGAAAAAAAAAGAGATCATTTTGATCCTATGATCTATGTACAATTAGCATAAACTTTCTAAATGATTTTGTAAGAAGACTAGAGATTATCATAATTTCATATAATAATGGTACATCCTAATGTTCATAAAAGCATTCACATAGAGATGTGTCTTTTTGAATTGGTGTGTGGGAGATGCCATACATGTTAACAAAGAGAGCTATCATTACCTTCTACGCTTTCATTTAATACAAGAATGGGTTTGGCTCCATGCCCATCAAAAAGAAAAATAATAATTTAAAACTATGTCTCTGTTTGGATGAAGAATTTTGTTTGAGAACAGGAAAAGAAAGGAAAGGAAAGGAAAAGAAAGGAAAATAAGGGGGAAACTTATTTTTTCTTATATATTTCTTCTTTATTAAATACTATTAAAAATGAAATTTTTTTTTAACATGACTATAAATTAAGAAAAATTAAATATTAATAATGTGTAAAATTTAAATTTTGTTCATAAGTTTGGTATATATATTTATTTTCTTTCTCATTTTTTTTGACTATCAAACATAAAAATGTGGATTTCTTGATATTTCCTTTTTCCTAATATTTTCTGAATTTCAAACGGAGGTATATATGTTTTTATTGTTTTCTCTAGTATTTATTTTGAATCTAAACTTGATTTTAGTAATGCACACCAAATAATGTGAATGCATACACATTTTTAATATTCTCGACTTAAAGATTTTCATGATCTTGATAGACTGCTTGCTGGTGAAGTCTTTTTATTTATGTTTTATAAAATGTATCATAAAATATATCTTGAGTAATGTAGTGTTGTCACATATCATAATAACATTTTCATAGAATTTAAAAGGGCCTTTAATCTTGGACTCAAAATACTATTGGCAAAGAGTTTGGGCCGCAACCAGTGTCCTCTATGCTTATTAGGACTATGGGACACTGTTCTAAACTTGAACATGTCCATTTCTTTGAAGAACAATTTTTTTTTTCTTTTTTGGTTGGGTATTGCTTTGAAGAACAATTGGTATCAAAGTTATTTTAGTGAAGCATTTTGCTTTTTAATTTAGTATTTAGGATAATGAATTTTAGATCAGATTTGGACAAATTTTAATATAATTTTATATTAAATTTTATCTAAATCTATTATAAATTCAAATTTAAGGTCATTTCAAATATAGAGTTAATATAATCCGAAATTAAGGAATAACTGAATTTAAAAAAAAATATAATTGTTATTAATAATCATTATCTTTATGTCTTCATTTATTGTAAGTAATCATTATTATGTTGGTTTGAGAGTAAGAATTTTAGATCTTAGGATTTGAGTGAATTTAAACAAAATTTTAATGCAATTTTATATTACATTTTATCCAAATTTAATATAAATTTAAATCTGAATCTAAGGTCTCTATAAATATAGGATTAATTATTATTATCTTCGTGTCTTCATCTAGTTAAATGTAATTCAAAATTAGGGCAAAAGCTTCATGCATTTGTTGAACCAATGATTTTGTATTTTTTGAGTTAGGGCCCAGTGTAGAGTAGTAGTTTGATATTTAGATGAGGCTATTTATATTCTTGTGTTTAAAATCCTAAATTCTCATTTAAAATTTGGACATGGTAGGAGAAAGGGAAATACGAAAGAATTTATTTTTCATGTTTGATTATGAAAGAAGATGCAAAAGAAAAAAAAACTTATGCCGAATTAGGGAATAACAATTTTGATTTTCACATTATGAATCTTTGTTTTTTTTTTGTTTAATTTTTCAGTATATTTGAACTAATTTTCACTTCTTTTAGGTGTTAAACAAATAGTGTTGTGAAATCATGTTCTAAGATTATGCACACATACATGGCTAATACGAAAAATAGAGAAAATCAAAAGAGAGAAGAACAATGAATTTACCTCATTCGATAGTGTGATTATGTCGGAGTCCCTATGCAATTTTGGCTATGTCATCAAATGAAAACTTCCTTTGGATTCTAACCTTTGGCTACAATATGTATATATACCTTATATGAAAATCTCAAAATGCCTCATATGATAATACATTACATTATGTCAGGACTCAACTATATTGTACCCTCACTAGGCTTAGTTTCAATAAACAAGGAGGTTGGTTTTGCATGTGGAGAGCCCCCTTGCTCTCTCTGTTAAATCTCTCACTTATAATAGACTTCAAGTGGATTACCCTTTTGAATATGAACCAAAAAATACAATGAAATTTTTTTTTTTAATCTTATTTTGTATTTTATTTTATTTCTCAAATAGAAGGGATCATAAAGAAATTTTCACGGATCGCATAGTAGAAATTTTAATTTTGTTGGGACTCGTGGATTCTCTTCATTTTTTCCCCCTCTATTTAATTCGTAGACCCTATGTGAGTGTCCACCCCCTATTGCGAAATTCTATCCACCCATGAACTTAAAACTTCCCATATAAAAGTTTCAACATTGAACTATTCTATTTCCTTGTTTAAATTGTTTTTTCCTTTATTTCTATTTTGAGTATCTTAATTTTATTATAGTTAGCCCATACCAATTTAAATTTAAATATTTTTTTTGCAAGCATTATTTATCATCAATTGCATCAACTTTTTCATCATTATTTACATCATCTAAAAAGTTTTTGTGACTGGTCTATCATGTCAGCTCTCATGATAACATTTCCATAGAATTAAGAATGTGCCTAACTAGCCAACCAGGTACTAACTATGAAAAATAAGCTTAGCATTCCTTGCCTCAAAATAATTTTAGGTGACGTATGTGTTGGAAGAAAAGGGGAATGTACTAAAATTTGTATAATGATATGATGTTTGTGCTGTTCCATATAATATACATAAGGTATGAATAGAGTTTTAAATTCAAAATTTTAGAATAATCACTTGTTACATATTCCATATATTTATAAAATTTTTACTTATCACTCGGCTATTCGTCCTTTGTGATGATTACACATTCATTCATAAGCTGCTAAATCCTTAGATTTTAGGGGTTTTTTATTTTTGAGAATAGATATTTTGTAAACTAAATGTAATCTTAATCTTTTTTTAGGTGAACTAAACACAATTTTAAGAGAAAAACCAAAAATGCATTTGCCTAAAATTAATTTATAATTTGTCAATAGAAAGCATACATATATTTATCTCATTTTTACTTTTAAGGGTCTATTTGGATTCCAAGATTTTGCTTGGGAAAATCATAGGAAAAGAAAATAAAGAGGAAATTCATTCTCTCTTATTTTCCTTCTGTATTAAATACTATAAAAAATGAAAGATTATTTTAACAAGACTAAAAATCAAGAAAAGCTAAATATTAATGACATTTAAAATCAAAACTTTATTCATAGATTTAATATATTTTCTTTCTCATTTTCTTTGATAACTAAACATAAAAATATGGATTATTTGATATAATTTTTTTTTCTTTTCCCTAATATTTTTCGAGCAGAGGCTTTAATATCTCCAAGGTATTGCCAAAGCTTAGCCCAGGACCCCACCACTTGTCATATTTGCTTTGGCATTGCTACTGCTTTGGCATTGCTACCACACTTGACTCATGATGATATTACTTAGGAACATCTTTACTAGAATACTTTTACTTCTCACTTTAGGCAGTTAGTAATAATTTTTCTTAAGACTTTGTGAAATTTATTTCATGTAGTTATAGTCAAGGAAATCATGAGTTGGACGCTTTATCCTAGCGTAACAACAAGCACTAGTTTCAGGGGTAGGGATTTAGTAGTATTGGGTGGCAAAGTAGCTTTGTTACCCATATTTTTTTGGTACATCACATTCATGCATAGCACGTTTTTGACCTCATGGAAAGTGAGTTACGATTTCTTTTATGTTGTTCTCTGTCTTCTTCTCTTTGCAGCTTGACAGTATTGAAAACGAGCATGAATTTGCATTAGGTTTGCAATAGGTTTGAAAAATCTTGGGTAAGGAATATTGCACTGAACTTTAATTTCTTGTGTGGAAACAATGGAACCTTGACGGTAAAAAGGTCTGCAAGGCCTTTGACAATGTGCAATTTTAGTCAATTAAAGATATAATTGCTGGTCAAGCTTAGCCCAGTCAAATTTGGGCAGCCCAATCCAAATGTTTTGAGTATAATTTCAATTCATTATAAGTGCTTTTAAAATCGAATTGGTGAGTGAACTGGTTGACCGATCGATTTAACTTGTTGATTAGATTGTTTCATTATTCATAAATGTTATCATGATGTCATATTCATATTTCATATTACTGGGTTTTTTTTTTTAATTGATATAAAATAATGTAAAATAATTTAAATTAATTGTGATGACACAATACCCATGCAACATATATGTATTATATTAAGTGCTTTTAAATTCTTATTGGCGAGTGAATTAGCTGATCGATGGGGTTAACTTGTTGATTAGCCTGGTTCAGTCATAGACGTGATTGTGGTGTCATATTTATATTCTATATTATTTTGTATCTTGTATGTATGATATGTATTTTTTATATTTTTTGGATGAAATTAATATTTCATGTAAAAAATATTTTTTTAGTAAAAAAATTGAAAATTGGTCAAATTGGTAGTTTTTTTTATTGATTTAATTAATTGGTTTTTAAGTATTTTGACTTTTTTTATTTTATTTTATAAAATCAAGTCCAATTTTTGAGGTTTGAAGAGGCCTAAGTCTAGTCCTATTCTTGGTTTGTAGAAATCTCGAGTATCTTGGAGGAATTTAGGAAGGTATTTACGTAGAGGATTGTATATTATTGAGAGAGATTCTTCTAGGAGATTGTTTCCATATTTAGAATTCTCGATTAGGAGATTGTTTCCATATTTAGAATTCTCAAGTGTATTATAAATATTGTGTATTAGCCTTGTACAAATTATTCAAGAAATACAAAAATTATTCATTATGATTTCATGGTATTAGAGCTAGGAGTTAAACCTAGCTATCAATGGCGGAAACCGCATGCCAAAGTAGAGGTTCGATGATACTTATGAATCTCACGAGGTCCTCCAACAGAGTTCAACAAGGTACGAGAACTCCATGGATTCTTCTTCGTCATCGGTGTCGTCGTTGCATCTGGCCATCTTCGTCTTGATCGGTGCCTTTGCCAGAGCATCATCAAGGCCCTCGTTGCCTTCTACCAGAAGTATGTTGACGAGCAATCCAAGAAGGAGATCAAGGATATCTTGGTCCGCTACGACTGGACCCTCCTTGTTGCCTATCTTCGGCGGTGCGAGCCCAAGAAGTTCAGTGGTCGTAGTGCTTGTGCTAGGTTCCAGAAGTCATACCGCGACAAGGCGATGGAACCCATCCTCCTGCTTGGCCACCATGGCTTCGACGGTGTAGACATGCGCATCCACATCAAGGGCGAAGGCCAGACCTCCCAAATCTACGCCATTCGCCTTATACATTCACAAGCGCAACGTCGACTAGGTCCTCCGCCCCCTCATTGACATTCGACACAAGCTTCCTCCTGATAACGCTGATCGTCGATCCGCGTTGCGTGGCCGAAAGGAAGAGGAAAGAAGAAGAAGAAGAATTGGAGTGAGACTTTGACGTCCAGCGAGATTATGATGTTTTTGGTTCATATAGAGAAGTTGGGATTGATGAGAAAATGTTGAGGCAGTTGGCAGATCAGACCTCGTTTAGTTATTATAGAGCTTCATCTTCCACAAATATTTCTTTAGGTTCTTTAGCCCAAAGAGGTAATTTTTGGCAAGCCTTAAATATAACCTCTAGATCCAAAACTCCTTAGATTATTGATTCTGGTGCTTCTCACCACATGACCGATGCTTATCATCTTTTCTCATTATATTCACCTTGTGCTCGAAATTTGAAAGTTAAAATTGTAGATGGATCACTCTCGTCTGTCGTAAGCAAAGGGAATATTCGACTCTCTGACTCCATCACACTAGAGTCTGTTTTTCATGTTCCTAATTTATCCTGCAACTTACTATCCATTAGCCAGTTAACTAAGAATTCCAATTATTCTGTTAAATTTCTTTCCTCTCATTGTGTTTTTTAGGATCTATCATCGGGGAAGACGATTGACAGTGTTAAGGAGTGTGAGGGACTCTACTACTTTGAGGAGACTAATGTGAGTGAACAATGTTAAACTGCTATTTGTGATTCTGCATCTGTTTTTAGGGATAGAGAAATTTTGTTATGGCATTTTAGGATGGGTCATCCAAATTTTCAATACTTAAGACATTTATTTCCTTTCATTTGTTCAAACAAAACGTCTTCTGAATTTCAGTATGAGACTTGTGAACTTGCAAAATACCAACGTAATTTCTTTCCAAAGTCCACAGACAAACCATCCAGACCTTTTATTATGATTCACAGTGATTTATGGGGGCCCTCAAGCTCTCTTAATCATACTCACACGAAATGGTTTGTTACTTTTATTGATGATTATACTTGTATTTGTTGGATTTACTTGTTGAAAGATAAAGCTGAAGTCCGTTCTATCTTTGTCTGTTTCCATTCTATGATTCAAACACAATTATAAACTCGCATTGAAATTTTACGTACTGATAATGATACAGAATATTTCAATAATATCTTGAGACATTATCTTCAAGAAAATGGAATTGTTCATCAAAGTTCCTGTGTGGATACCCCTTAACAAAATGGGATTGCCGAATGCAAAAATAGGCATATTCTTGAGGTAGCTCGGGCATTGACGTTCATTATAAATATGAAAAAATATTTTTGGGGTGATGCCATTTTAATAGTTACATATCTCATTAATCAAATGCCTAGTCGAGTTCTTTCTTTTGCCACTTCTCTCTAGAAATTCCAAGAATGTTTTCCCAACTCTCAGCTCCACTCCAATCTCTCTTTGAAAATTTTTGAGTGTATTGCATTTGTATATGTTCATGCTCACAATCAGGATAAATTGGAATCTTATGCCATTAAGTGCATTTTTATTGGTTACTCTCCTACTTAGAAAGGTTACAAATGTTATGATCCTGTCACAAAAAAAATTATTTGTTAGCTTTGATGTCACGTTCTTTGAAACCACTCCTTACTTCCGACAACCCTCCTTTTAGGGGGAGAAGTGGAGTGAAGATTGATTCTTTGATTTCTCTGTTGTTGAATCTGTGCCATGTACTGAGTCTTCCATTGCATCATTTCCTGAACTGTCATGTGCAAAAGATCACTTAAACTCTGGGGGGGATGCAGGAAAACAAAATAACAAGGAAATACTTGTTTACTCGAGAAAGCAAAAACAAAGAACAGGGAGAGTCTCATGCCTGAGGCACCAAGAGAGTTGGAACTGGTGATAGCTCCAAGCAACTATGAGTTCACACCCAATCCCAATCAGATAATAGATGGCCATGAGCTTCCTTTTGATAAGTCTGCACCTAATGACATTAATTTACCCATTGTAGTTAGAAAACAAATTAGGTCATGTACTCTATATCCCTGGTCAAAATACATGTCTTATAAAACTTTGTTTACAAGGTATCGTGCTTTTACTTCTAACCTTGACAGGATAAAAATTCCAAAGAATATCTAGGAAGCCCTGGAGATTCCTGAATGGAGGAAAGCTATCATGGAGGAAATGCGGGTCTTGGGAAAAAAATGGAACTTGAGACGTTATGAATTTGTCGAGAGGGAAGAAGCTAGTAGGCTGCAAATGGGTCTTCACAGTAAAATATAAATTTGATGGGACAATTGAACGGTATAAAGCCTAACTTGTTGCAAAAGGGTTTACGCAGACCTATGACATTGATTACGCGGAGACAGTGGCAAAATTGAATATAGTTCGGGTCCTCCTATCCTTGGCAGCCGACTTAGATTGGCCACTACAACAACTCGACATTAAGTGTAGGGACCTGAACCCATAAAAGAAAAGAAAAGAGGAATAGATAAAAAGAAAAGAAAAGAAAAGAAAAAGGAAAGAAGGAAAAGGGTTTGGAATAGGCCAAAAATCGTCGACGGTTTCAGGAGGCTTAGGAAAAACCGTCGACAGTTTTAGTAGGGCACGATTTGGCAAGGCCAAACCATCGAAGGTTTCAAAAATCTCAGGAAAATCATTGACAGTTATAACTACTGAGAGCGTGTAAACAAGACTACAGGGCCAAACCGTCGACGGTTTTAGGAAAACCGTTGACGATTTTGTATGGGCCAGCTTGCCTATAATAGAATTAGTTCATTCTTTTTAGAAAATTTCATTCTCTCTTCTAGGGCTCCGAATTGGTCTCTCTCTCTCTCTCTCTCCCTCTCTCTCGCATCCCTCACGTGTCTTTCTCACTCCTAAGGCTACCTGGAGTTCGCTCTCGCTCCCCGATTGTCTCTCTCTCTCTTCTTCTGGCTCGTCGACTTACTTCTCACGACAGTTTCGAAAGGCTTGGGTTTCCATCTTTCGAGTGAAATAGGGATATTTTCAGGAACAAGTAAGGGGAATAGATTATGTCAGCTTGATTTCGAAATTGAACCGATTAAACTGCAGTATATGAATATATGATTATAATGATAGTTGTATTTCAAAATCCAACTGGTTAAAGTTGAGTAAAAGTAAAGGGAGTGGATTATATCATATTATTTTGGAAACTGAACCATTTAAAATGGAGTATGTGATTACAGGAATACTATGAATGATTTTCAGAATGAATTAGGTAGTTGAAACGAGGGTTTTGGTATTATACTGGTATTTTGGGAAAATATGAAGTGAATAAGGTTGATTATCTCCATTTTCACTAGAAATATATCGTTGTTGAATTAAATTAGGGAGATGATCATACCCATATTTTCAGTAGAATATACAAGTATGTTATGATATCCTTTTCTTCGGTTAATTTATAAAAGTATAAATTAATATCCAAATCGTGTGGCATGAGATTAATTTATGTTATGAAGTCTGGTGATTTTTATGATGTTGTACTAGAAATGTATAGTATTATATTGATTTTACTGGAATTGTTAAAAAGAATACATGAATAATGAAATGATAAATGGCATGGTGGTGTACAGACCACCGAAATGATAAATGATCACGGTGAAAGCTCGGTATTGAAGCTACTAGAGGAAGTATAGTGCATCCACACTGTTGGGTGAAAGTGTTGGTGTGAGATAGTCGACTTGGCCAGAGAAGAGTAGTGTTCCCTCCTTGTATACGCGGGTTAGCATGGGATTAATCTTTCAGATATACGGGTCAGCATGAGGATGTACCCTCCCGTATATGGGTCAGCATGAGATTTTATCCTCTCGTATATGGTTCAGCATGAGGTTGGCAAGTCGTACTTACAGACAGGACTTAATTGACTTATCTTTGGGTTGATCACCCGGACTAAGTCCAGCCTTTGGGCCGCACAACCTTTGTAATAACCTAAAGAATTAGAAGGGTTCTGGTTGACCAACATAGAGGATTTGTCGACGAGGATACAAGAGGAGCTCGTCGATGAGGGCAGGTTTCGTTGACGAGAAGATACCGAGAGGGGGTTTTGGGTGTTTGAAATTCGTCGACGAGAAGAGAAGGTTCATCGACGAACTTTCTTCAGGACCCGTCGACAAGGTGACGTGTCTCGTCGATGAATCCGACTCTATAAACAGTGAAAAATCAATTTTTTTCATCAAAAACTGGCGCAAACCCTCCCTTCCTCTCTCTTTCTAAAATGCACCCCTCCCCTTCTCTCTTCGATCCTGACTCTGTTTCTCGCCGGATTGATGATCTGAAGCCACTACGACACTCCTGGGGAAGTTCTCTACAAGTTTGCCGGAGCAAATCGTTGGTGGAGTTGGTTTGAAATTCATCCCAAATTTAAGGTAAGGTGTTTTATCTAGAATATGCTTTCCCTGTAGTTATAAAAAATGTTGTATGTAGGAAAATATTGATGTTTTCTTTTGGGGGATACCGTTTTTAGGGTGTTGAGTGAATCCTACAGGTGTAGGACCAGAGTATGGAAGAGGATTTTCAGGAACTAGGTAAGGGAAATATGCTATGTTAGAAGTTTTACAATATTAGCAGAGATTTTATATATACCAGTTTATTATCCATCTTTTACAGAATAAGAGTTTTCAATGCTTGTGTGGTTTGAGTAGAAATTTCTTTGATATAGAACTTATATAGCTTTTTACAGCATATCATACTATACAGGATTTACAGATAAAGATTGTTGTATATCACAGTATATTTCAGAACAGTTTATTATAGATATTATCCAGATCAGTATACATATACAGAAGTTTATTTAGATTAGTATATTGCAGTTTATTCAGAATCAGTACATTATAATTTTTATACAGATAAGTTTATACAGTATTTACAGTATGCCATGTTTTCCTAAATGTCATAACACTCATAATATACAGATAGATTATACAGACAGAGTATAAAGACAGATTATATAGACAGATTGTATAGTATAGCCATAAGATGCTACAGTTATTCAGATATTACAGTATTTACAGTACAAAATTATAATGTTATGGTTATTTTGGAAACATGATGAAAACAGTGAAAGAGTATATATGTATATATATAATATCAGATCCCTGTGAAAAGATTACAAACAGATATAGATACAGAATATAGAGCACGGTACCATTGCTAATACAGATAGAGTGCAACCACATATCTCAGATAGTGTGGGTACCGTCAAATTGTGCTCGGAGAGAATGCAGCTCCCCAGTTCGTTGGGTAGAGGGGGCCAGTTTGACGAGGTAGTAGTCAGTCTCGAGCTTAGGAGTGGATGCAGTTTGGCTGGACTGAGGTAAAGTAGAGTATAGTGACTTAACTGGAGGGCTGACCAGGTTAAGTTCTGCCTAAGGGCCGCACAACCCTGTCATGAGGGGTCAAATCATGACATACAGAGTTCTAGGGATAAAACACAGTTATACATATGTATACAGTTTTACATTATTTGATAAATATAGTATGACATTAGCAGTATGAAAAGTAGAAAACCCGGACGATACAATTATGTTTTACATTGCGAAGAATGTAAGATATGCTTTACATATTTATTCTTTATTACCACTCAGATGTTATTTAAAGTATATGTAACTTAGTCGCCACACACTAGTAATAGCATATTTTCACTTATTAAGCGTCGACTCACCCTATTATTCCAACATTTTTTTCAGGTGAGCTAGTTAGGTGAGCAGATCAGGCTCGCGGATAGAAATTTCTTGGTTACCCTAGTTACAGGGTAAGATAGTGTCGAGTTTTGTATTTTTGGGTAGATGCTACTGGAGAGATGTGTTTTATGTCTATGTGATGGAAATACTGAGTTCTGGTATTGAATGGTATATGTTATTGTGTGATTTATGTTTCCGCTGCTTAGGTATGATATTGTATATAGTAATACCCAGTGCATTTGAGGCATGAGATTCCATAGCAGGGGTATCAGAGAAATTTATATTAAAAAAAAATGATATAAATTTGAGGTCGTTACAACCTGATCATGCAGGGTGAATTCATGATGTTACATGATTGTCAGACAGAAAGGTTCTTCTATGTATGATGATAGAACTATGTTATGAATGGATTGAGAAGTACATATATCTAATTACATAGGCGTGAGTTACAATTTTAAATGCAGTTTCCTTAAAGTAATGGTTATATTTTGTCTAAACTAAAACTCATGTTTAGCCACACACTGATGACAATTTATTCCTTCTTACTGAGATGTGTCTCACCCCAATGAATGATTAAATTTTTTTCAGGACTTGCAGGAGACCGAGCTTAGAGAGCTTTGGGGAAGGGTGTAGTTATAGTAGCCATAATAAGTGGTTGTAAGATATGAGACTTTTATGTTTTATTTT
The DNA here is from genome assembly GCF_029873635.1 of Malania oleifera. Lineage (NCBI taxonomy): Eukaryota > Viridiplantae > Streptophyta > Magnoliopsida > Santalales > Ximeniaceae > Malania > Malania oleifera. The sequence continues at coordinate 39,789,269 of NC_080427.1, read as the reverse complement.
GATCTTTGGGTTGTAATATTGCTATTTGGAGATATTTATATTGTGATGATTTAGAACTCTGGTAATGCATATGAGGTGTATGAATTATTTCCCTGCTTGTATGATAATTGTGGTATCAGAGATAGTATAGTATAGAAAAATAACACCCTAGACCCCACTTTCGGGTGCGGGGGCATTACAGGTGGTATCAGAGCGGCTAGGTTATAAATTCTGCAGACTTTAAGGATAATCATTACCAGAGTATAGGTATGAATGATGATGCGAATAGGAAAGGAAGGGGTAGGCTAGGTGTGGGAAGGTTTTGGATTTTGTTTCGCAGCCTAGAAGTGGAAATCTATCTATGACTTTTGTGATTTTTCTAAAGCAGTCGACAGTTTCAGAAAAAATCATGGCAAACCATAGACGGTTTTGTTCCTGAGCGGTGAGATGGAAACTTGAAAAGTTGCACTTGAATGTTAAAAGGATTGATTTGTGAGGGAGAAGTCTCTGAAACGGAGTCCATATAATCCTGTATAATGTGTTGAATATCATCTAAGTTTCTAGTGTGATATTTGTGCTGATTGTGTTATGACGTTAGGATTTTAAATGGATTTTTGTCCTATCTTCAGGATGGATCCCAGAGGTAAGGACGTGAACGCTAGAGGGGATAATGAATTAGGGGCTTCTAGCGAAGATGACATTGATACCTCCACATTGCTGCGAGGTTTAGCCCCATATTGTGGCAGAAAACTGGATTTAGGAGATGGAAAAGATACTGACAGTGCTGCGCTACACTGATGAGCAGAATGTCCTCTATGCCACCTTTAAGATGACGGGAGAGGCCGAGTGATGGTGGTTAGCTGTGAAGCTACAAGAGAAGCAGAGACTAGTACCTGCAGCACTGACTTGGACCCACTTTAAAGGAATTTTCTTTAATTGGTACTTCTCCGCGTTCACTAGAGATGCAAAGGCGGAGGAATTCATTAGCTTGACTTAGGGAATTTGATCGTGCAACAGTATGCGACCAAGTTCGTGGAGCTATCCCGATTTGCCTCGTATATGATACCAGATGAGGCAAAGAAGGCGCGGAGATTTGAGAGGGGTATTGTAGCGACCTGGGACATATAATAATAAAAGAAAGTGGGAAAAATTGGATTTTTGGTTGGGAGAGGAGAAAATTGGCGATGATTTTCTATAGGGGAAAGAAAAACGATGACGGTTTTGGGAATTCACCGCAGGACGGTAACAGGTAAATGGTAAATTCGGACCGGTTAAATAGAAAGTCGGCAATGGTTTTTTGAGAGATAGAGAAAACTGACGACGATTTTCTTGGCAATACTGAAAATTATAAAGAGCCGCGAGTCATTTGTAAAATTAAAAACCAAAACTCTCTCTCTCTCTCTCCTCTCTCCTCTCTCAAACCCTACGTTCCTCCACCCTTCCACCTTTGATTTCGGCCCCGTTAAGTTCCGTTTTGACGATCAGGAACCACTATAGAGTTCCTGGAAAGATTCTCTACAAAGTACACAAAATAGATTTTCAGTTTGGGGTTTCAAGGAACCACTCTAAAACTGAGGTAAGGGTGTTAAATATGAGTTTTAATGATTTATTTGGAGTATATAAAAGTTAGGAAATACTGAATGATAAATATTCTAGAGATTTACCTGATTAATTTGGAGAAAAATATAATTTCAGGGATTTGAGTTTCGAACGCTGCAAAGGCGTAGATTTAGCGCTTTAATAGGTTTATCAGGAAACAAGTAAGGGAATAGATTAAGTTAGATATTTTTAGGAATTTATTTATGAATTAATGTATTTTTGGGAATACTGATGTTGAATAGAGAAAATAGATTTTATAGCATGTTATAGTGTTATACAGAGTAGAACTCACTCGTGTGACATGAATATAAATTTAATGTAATATCAGTATGTTAGAAGTGTTATTATTTCAAAGAATACATATGGTTTTCTGTAATTTTTAGAAGATCATAAACAGTACAAATGTTAATGATATTTTCAGTATATTATGATATGATAGCCGGTGCAGATGTCGAGATATGATAGTCGGCACAGATGCCGAGATATTATAGTCGGCGTAGATGCTGTGATTAGTTTTATTATGATGATTCATTCAGAAATGATGAAATAACAGTCTTATTCAAAATATGTAAAAGCTAGATCTTATTTCAGAAATGTGAAAATGTTATTTACGTATATATATTATGTGATATGTATTATATAGTAACAGAACTCAGATGATTACGTATGTTAAGAGCACGATATTGCTAATAAGATCGGTGTAGTAGGATACCCACTGAGTGCTGACCCTACAGGTTGTCGGTGTAGTAGGCTGGGCGGACCAGTTTGGGTATAGTCGACAGTGCAACCACACTGTTCAGGAAATATGGGTCGGTGGCCGATTAGCCCGGAAGTGTAGGCGGTGTAGTAGGATACCCACTGTGTTACTGACCCCTAGAGGTTGTCGGTGTAGTAGGTTGGGCAGGCCAGGTTGGGTGGGCATTCGTGCATAGTTATGTTATGTTTGACTTAACCTAGTAGGCCAACCAGCGTTAAGTCCAGCCTTCGGGCTGCACAACCCGAATCATGAGGGGTGGAGTTAGGGGTGTACACGGTTCGGTTCGGTTCGATTTTTTTCAAAACCGCCAACCGAACCGAACTCCTCGGTTTTCAAAATGATTGAACCGAAACCAAACCGTAGACCGTCGGTTTATGAACAAACCAAATCGTGAACTTTGCGGTTCGGTTCGGTTACTTTCGGTTTTACCGAATTTTGAACTATCCAAACAGCTATAACATTACTTGAGCGGGCCCAAGTTGTGCTGCATGAATAGGCCACAGCCCATTATATAACAATTGGGCCAAGGCTTTATTTGCAAAGCCGAAAACATGAGACGGGGTGAAAGTAGAATCCAAATAAAATATATAAGATGGGATACTTGTTTTCATCCCATTTCCAACCGATGTGGGACGCAGGGACGACTAGCATCTTGTGGTCTTCTCTCTGGTTTTCTGCATGAGAAGGTCGCTGCCCACTGGGAAAGGCTGCAGGCTAGATTGTTTGGCGAGGCTATCTCGCCGGAGTTCATGGATTTGGAGTCGGCGAACATGTCGGCGGCAGATTTGAAGGCCCAAATGGCGTCAAGCTTGGAAAGAAAAATTTGGTGTTGAATGCTGATTACCCAGATCCGAGGATGCAAATAGCTTCGGGACTGGTTAGAGTCCTTTCCAGATCAAAGATGGAGATTGACGATTCCGACTTTGGTGAAGAGGAAGATGGAGATTGACGATAGCATAAGCACTTGAAGATGAAGACGAAGAGACCACACTTTAACTGTTCCGACTTTGGTAGCCATGGTGGATTCGGAGGTGGTTTCTCGCCGGCGACTGGCGATCCAACAAGGCAACAAGCAGCATCTACAATTATTATTTATTAATTCGGTTTTCAGTTTTTTTGGTTCGGTTTTGGTCCAAAACCGAAACCGAAACCGAAACCGAAAAATTTTTATATTTCAAACCGCAAATCGAAACCGCAAATCGAAAAACCGAACCGAAATGTGTTTCGGTTCGGTTTCGGTCCGGTTATCGGTTTTTCGGTAATTTTTGTACACCCCTAGGTGGAGTCATGATACATAGATTTACATTAAGGGTATAATTTCAGTAAAAGACAGATTTGACAGATGGTTTTAAAGATATGAAAATTCATTATGATATAGTATGAACCTATTTTAAAGTTGAGATTTCTATATGATCAGTACAACTTAAGATATGTATTTATTATAGTTACATTATTTGCAGTATATGTTTATAATATGATAATACTCACATTGTCACACATTGATATTAGTATATTTCTCTTACTGAGAGGTGTCTCAACCTAACATTACAAATATTTCAGAAAATCTCGAGAGATGAGAGGAGCGAGCTTCGTGATAGAGGAGTTCGTAGGTACTACCCAGTTGTAGGGTAAGTAGTCGGGCCAGACTCATGAAGGTTTTGGGGTATATATGTGTATATGTAGAAACAGTGAAACTATGGTATTGTATATATGTAAAGTGTATTTTGGTTCTGCTGCTTAGGTAATATGTATGTATAAACAGGTAAATCCCTGGTGCTTATGGGTCTGGGTTGACTTTGATAGTATGTCATGATATCAGAGCTATTATGGTAATTATGAAAAAAAATAAAATAAAATATAGCATAAAATTAGGGTCGTTACAGGTCTGAGTCAGAGGGTCTACGAACAGGTGGTGGGGTTTCTGGTTCAACACTTCTCGGAGTTGGTGGATAAAGCCATGATGTTGGAATCGAGCTGGCAGAGAGGTGCTGAGATGTCAGATCAGAGGAAGAGGCGCGTGCCTCCGAAATTTCACGCTGATACCAATCAGGGTCCCAGTCAGGGTCCATGGAGGGGTAATGATAGAAATATGGACCAGAGGCAAGAGGTGGAGAGGCGATCCTATCAGGGTGAGTTGATATGCCCTCAATGTCCTAAATGTAATAAGAGGCATCGGGGTGAGTGTCGTGCTAGAAGTGCTAACTGCTACCGGTGCGGCAGGCCTGGTCATTTGGCACGAGACTTTCATGGGCCGCCGAATAATGCACCGACTCCTAATCAGTTCCAGGGGAACAATTTGACACCCCGAGGCGGTTATCAGAGGAACACCGCCTAGGCATGGGTTTACATGCTTTGTAACGACCCCAAAATTACACCATTTTTCTTTAAATTAAACATATAAACACATAAACTACTCTGATACCCTTGCTATAGCATCTTAGGTCACAGATGGGCACTAAGGTATTCCTGTACATAATAGACACACCTATGCAACGAAAAACATAAATCATACAACCATATATATACATACAATACCAGAATTCAACATTTCCTTACCATAGTTACATTTTTTTTTTCATCCCTCACCAATACCATCTATCCAAAAACACAACGCCCTGACCGCACTTACCCTATAGGCAGGGCAATCAAGAGGTCACTCTATCTGCGAGCCTGATCTGCTCACCTTGCTGGCTCACCTGAAAAATGATAAGTAATGGGATGAGACGACGCTTAGTAAGTGGAAATATGCTATTACTAGTATGTGGTAACCAAGTTGCTTAACTATTATAATAACATCTGAAACTGTATAAAACAGTAAATCTATACAAAGTATATCGTACATCCATCGTAGTTTAAAATATAATTGTATCAACTAATTTTCTACTTTTCATACTGCTAACATCGTACTGTATTTTTCAAACATTGTAAATCTGTATACATATACATAACTGTGATTTTTCCTGAAAATCTATGTCATGATTTGACCCCTCATAACAAGATTGTGCGACCCGTAGGTGAGACTTAACTTTAGTTGGCCTATCAGGTTAGTCACTGTATTCTACCCTTCCTCAGTCCGGTAAAACTGCATCCACTCCTAAGCCCAGAATTGGAAAAACTATCTCGTCAAACCGGGCCCCCTCAATCGAGAATCTGGGGAGTTTGTAAGCTCTCCGAGCACGGTTGATAGTATCCACATACTATCTGAGATATGTGGTTTACTCTGATTTATAAATAGCAACGGTACCGTGCTCTGTTATCTGTATCTGTCTGTAATATTTTATCAGGGATCTGATACTGTATATACATACATACATATATATATATATATATATATATATAAAACTATATCTTTCTACTGTTTTTATCATGTTTCCAAAATAACCATAACACTGTAAATTTGAACTGTATATACTGTGATATATGATCACATATTTGTAGTATCTGATTGTAATAACTGTATATCTGTCTCTAATAACTATCTGTTTAATCTGTCTGTATAATTTGTAAATCTAAGTGTTATGGTTTTAGGAAACATGATATTCTATAATTGCTGTAATATACTAATTTGAATAAAAACTATAATATTTGTTTGATAAATATCTATTTGGTAAATATATGTCTATATCTGTATATACTGTAAATCATGATATGCCGGGAAAAACAATATAATTTCTATATCAGGTAAACATGTACTCAGGCCACACAGATATTAAAACTCATAATCTGTAAAACTGAATAATAAACTGGTATAAATATATAAATATATATAAAATTTCTGATATCTTTGCTAAAATCTCCTAGCATAGCATATTTCCCTTACTTGGTTTCTGAAAAGCCCCTTTTTCGGTATCTGTCCCACACCCGCGGGTTTCCCCACTCAACACCCTGAAAACCACATCTTCCAGAACAAAACATTAGTATTTCTGCATGTACTACATTTGTTATAACTATGGAAAAGGAAAATACTAAATAAAATGCCTTACCTTGAAATTGAGATGAAATTCAAGCAGCCCCACCAACGATCCGCTCCAGCAGATTTGAAGAGAACTTTCCCAGGAGCATTGTGGTGGCCTCGGATTGTCGAACCGGCGAGAATCTGGCCCGAAAACTTAGAGAGAAGGGGGAGGGGACGAACTGAGGAGAGAGAGAGAGAGTGATTTGTGTGAGAATTTCAATTGAAAAAAAAGTTTAGGCTATTTATACACTGGCCTTCATTGACGAGGTCAAGAAGGAAGTTTGTCGATGAATGCCTACTCCTTGTCGATGAAATTCAGAATTGAAAAATAGCCTCTTGGTATCTTCTCATCGACGAAACACGTCCCTGTCAACGAGACCCTCATGTGGGCTCGTCGACAAATCCCCTGTGTTCGTCGATAAGACCCTATTTAATTTTTCTCCTTTTCTTTCCTCCTCCTATTATTAAATTATGAAAATTATTCGGGTCTCTACATGCTTACTCCGGGAGGTGCAAGAAATGTTGGTGACGAGGGGACAAGTAATACTTTTATATTTTCAAAGGCTGTAATGAATGATATCTTTGTTGTTTATGTATGGTGATTTCTATGGTGAGCAAAACTATAGGGTTTTAGGATACTATTGCATAGGAAGCAAAAATTTTAGGGTATTAAGGGAGATGATATTTTTGCGTAATTAGGTTCTTAATTGGGTTTCCTCTTTTTACAAGCATAAGCTTATGAAGGTCGTATATATATTAGGTTGAAGGAATTGTAGTTGGGAAGTAAGGTGGTAATGTAATATAATGAAAGCTTAGGATACCTTAGTTTTGAAGTTGAATTTGAAATCAATGATAAGGTCTTGGTTAAGAGATATTTTACAGCTAAACCTAGATTACTGGGAAGTATCTAACAGCTCGTGTTTAGACTTTAGGGGACTGGAAATGAAAAGTAGAGTTTTTGAGGCATTGGGATTGTAGCAAGGGATATTAAAGTAAGATGTTTAGTCCATTCGTTTGTATTAATTATCAGTTTTTGATTTGGGATGTTTACGAGTTTAACTTAAATTTGCTGGGTTCACGATAGATTTTAATTGGAGTTATCTTTAGCAAATTTCGAGGACGAAATTTTTATAAGGGGGGAGATTGTAGGGACCTGAACCCATAAAATAAAAGAAAAATAAATAAAAGAAAAGAGAAATAGATAAAAAGAAAAGAAAAAGGAAAGAAGGAAAAGGGTTTGGAACAGGCCAAACCGTCGACAGTTTCAGGAGGCTTAGGAAAAACCATCGATGATTTTAGTAGGGGATAGCTTGGTAATACCAAATCGTCGACAGTTTCAAAAATCTCAAGAAAATCGGCGATGGTTATAACTACCGAGAGCGTGTAAACAAGACCATAGGGCCAAACCGTTGATGGTTTCAAGAAAACCGTCGACGGTTTTGTATGGGCCAACTTGCCCATAAATAGAAGTTAGTTCATTTTTTTTTAGAAAATTTCTTTCTCTCTCCTAGAGCTCTGAATTGCTCTCTCTCTCTCTCTCTCACCTCTCTCTCTCTCTCTCTCTCACACACACACACACACACACACACACATCCCTCACGTGTCTTTCTCACTCCTAAGGCTACTTGGAGTCCACATTCGCTCCCCGATTGTCTCTCTCTCTTCTTCCGGTACGCCGGCTTACTTTCTGCAGTAGTTTCGAAAGGTTAGGGTTTCCATATTCTGAGTGAAATATGCATGTTTTCAAGAATAGGTAAGAGGAAAAGATTATGTTAGCTTGATTTCGAAATTGAACCGATTAAACTGCAGTATATGGATATATGATTATTATGATAGTTGTATTTCAAAATCCAACCAATTAAAGTTGAGTAAAAGTAAAGAGAATAGATTATATCATGTTATTTTAGAAACTGAACCATTTAAAATGAAGTATGTGATTACAAGAATACTATGAATAATTTTCAGAATGAATTAGATATTTGAAATGAGGGTTTTGGTATTATACTGGTATTTTTGGAAAATATGAACTGAATAAGGTTGATTATCTTCGTTTTCACAAGAAATATATCTTGTTTGAATTAAATTAGGGAGATGATCATACTCGTATTTTTAGCAGAATATACAAGTATATTATGATATCCTTTTCTCCAATTAATTTATGAAAGTATGAATTAATATCCAAATCGCGTGGCATGAGATTAATTTATGTTATGAAGTCTATGGTGATTTTTATGATGTTGTACTAGAAATGTATAGTATTATACTGATTTTACTGGAATTGTTAAAAAGAATACACGAATAATGATAAATGGTTGATGGTGTACGAACCACGGAAATGATAAATGAATACGGTGAAAGCTCGGTACCGAAGCTACTAAAGGAAATATAGTGCAGTCACACTGTTGGGTGGAAGTGTTGGTATGGGATAGTTGACTTGGCCAGAGAAGAGTAGTGTTCCCTCCTTTTATATGCGGGTCAGCATGGGATTAATCCTCCTAGTATACAGGTCAGCACGAGGATGCACCCTCCCATATATGGGTCAACATGGGATTTTATCCTCTTGTATACGGGTCAGCATGGGGTTGGCAAGTCGTACTTGCAGACATGACTTAATTGACTTAGCTTTGGGCTAATCATCCGGACTAAGTCTAGCCTTCGGGCTGTACAACCCGATCATGTGGGGTGAATTCATGATGTTACATGATTGTTAGACAGAAAGGTTCTTCTATGTATAATGATAGAACTATGTTATGAATGGATTGAGAAGTACGTATATCTAATTACATAGGCGTGAGTTACAATTTTAAATGCAGTTTCTTTAAAGTTAAAGTAATGGTTATATTTTGTTTATAATTTATTCACATACTGATGATAATTTAGCCACATACTGATGATAATTTATTCTTTTTTACTGAGAGACATCTCACCCCAATGAATGATTAAATTTTTTTTAAAGGACTTGCAGGAGACCGAGCTTAGAGAGCTTTGGGGAAGGGTGTAGTTATAGTAGCCATAGTAAGTGGTTGCAAGATATGAGACTTTTATGTTTTATTTTGTTCTTTGGGTTGTAATAATGCTATTTGAAGGTATTTATATTTTGATGATTTAGAACTCTGGTAATGCGTTTGAGGTGTATGAATTATTTCCGCTGCTTGTATGATAATTGTGGTATCAGAGATAGTATAGTATAGAAAATTAACATCCTGGGCCCCACTTTTGGGTTCGGGGGCGTTACATTAAAAATGCATTTCTAAATGGTGAGTTAGAAGAAGAAATCTACATGATGATACCACCAGGTTTCACTGAGAAAGGTGGAGAAAACAAAGTATGTAAATTGAAGAAGTCCCTATATGGCCTCAAGCAATCTCCCAGAGCTTGGTTCGACAGATTTGCGAAGGTGATAAAGAACCAAGGATATCGACAAGGGCAATCAGATCACACTATGTTCTTCCAACAGTCTGAAAGTGGTAAGAAAATAATTCTGATTGTGTATGTTGATGATGTAATCCTAATTGGCGATGATACGATGGAGATGGAAAAATGGAAGAAAGTCCTAGCTGCTGAGTTTAAAGTTAAAGACCTAGGACAAATGTTGTACTTCTTGGGAATAGAAGTTGCTAGATCAAAAAAGGATATCAGTGTCTCTCAGCGAAAGTATATCCTTGATCTCCTAATAGAAATTGGCATGCTTGGATGCAAACCTAGTGAAACCCCAACTGAAATAGTAAAGAGGGTTGAAGATTGCGGAATATCAGTTGAAAAGGAGAGGTATAAGAGATTGGTTGGTAAAATAATCTACCTATCACATACCAGAACCGACATTGCATTTGCGGTAAGTGTGGTAAATTAACACATGTATTCACCGAAAAAGACTCACCTAGATGCTGTGTACAAAATCCTCAGGTACCTCAAGGGCTCTTCGGGCAAAGGACTCTTCTTCAAGAAATGTGAAAGCAAGGAAGTATAAATTTTCACAGATGCAGATTGGGCAGGATCAGCAGAAGATAGAAGGTTTACCGCCGGATATAACACCTTTGTATGGGGAAATTTGGTGACTTGGAGGAGTAAAAAATAGAATGTAGTGGCTCGAAGTAGTCTCTCTCAATCTAGTTCAACATGACATGACTAAGCATGTAGAAGTGGACCAACCTTTTATCAAAGAGAAGGTTGAAGAAGGAACCATTTATATTGTAATAATCCAAAAAATGGTTGTACAAGATTAGTGAGGTGATTGTAAAAAAATAAAAATTTAAAAAATAAATAAATAATTAATTATAATTTATAAAAAAGAAAAATAATAATTAGAATATATTTTTATTTTTATTTTTATTAATAAAATATATTATTTTTATTATTATTTTATATTATATATATATATATATAACAACAATCCTCTTGAAGGAATTTAGGAGGATTTCAAAATAAAGAAAAAAAGAGATACAGAGAGGTATCTGTGCAGGACCCCCCCCCCCCCACTGAAGCTTTGTTGCTATCCGTCTCTCTCTCCCTCTCTCCTCATTTTTCCCGACGAATACCCGCCTGATCGAAAATCGGAAGATATTGCTGGACTTCGTTTTCTGTCACCGTCATTTCCACCGGAGCAGATTGGTTGTAGGAGTGGTGTAGGCATATCTCATGGGGTAAGCTAAATCTCTGCTTTTACCTCAATTTCTTGCGAATTTTAAGCTCAATTGACGATCAAATACCACCACGAGAATTTAGGGATAATCTCTATCAGTCTAGCGAAATAGATTTCTTATGGGGTCGTTGTAGGCATAACTCCAAATTTGGGATAAGGGGGTTATTAAGGGGCTAATTGTTATTTAATTAGAATTGATTTAGAAATACTAGAATATTGAACATTTGAGGTTGAAGTAGGATTTTTGAAATTTAGGGTCCGGGTGAGCGCCATAGGTGTAATTTTGGGACCCCGCAGGCATAGTTTAGAAAATCAATTGAGGGTGTTAAATATTAGTTTAAATATTAATTTGGGGTATATGGAGTCTAGGGAAGATTATATGAGTATTATTTTGGGGAAATAAGTTAATTAATTTGGGAAAAATGCAAATTACAGAATTTGAGTTTCGGGCGCTAAGGGCGTAGGATTTGGATTCTAACGAGACTCTTAGTAAATCAGGTCAGGAGAATAAATTATAATATTATTTTTAGAGCTATTATTTGAATTAATATGTGAAAATGAGCATATGATATTTTTTTTAAAAATTATTATGATATAAATATCAGATAAATTATGTAGTATTTGAGTAATATTAAATTGTGATATTTTAGAGTGTGAAATTAATATATTATGAATATTAGATGAAAACTGTGTGACATATGACGTAAATTGAAAAATGTGAAATATAACGATGAGTACTTTCTAAGAAAATATTGAAATGAGAATTATTGATGTTACTAGTGGAAAATAATGAAATATGATATTTATATATGAGTAGAAATGATTTGTATGAAAAATGAGATTTTGCGAATTACTGATATGGGTATTTTGAGAAATGTTGAAATATGTGAAACACGATATATACTATTATGAGAAGAAATGTGCACCGAAAATGATGAGAACATTTATATTGAGATGAATTGAGATATACTAATATAAGATTAATGATGTATATTGATATGGAAATATTGAAAGGTGAAAATTAGAACGTGAATTCTAAAACGTATATACTGAAATGTGAAAATAGGAAATATGAATACTGCAATATGGAATTGAAATGTGATTGATGAAATGCCAATACCGCATAATGATTGCGAGTATGTGGTAATGATAACCCTGATGGATAGTTATGGAAACTCTAATGATGGGTTGTGATATTGAGTACGGTAGTGTTGCTAGTAGTGTAGTGCAACCACACGGACTTTTGGAGCGTGTAGCGTGACAGTCGACTGAGCTGTTTAGTAGAATTGTTGTGCCCCCTGAGTCCGGATCAGGGTTATAGGCCGGCTAGTAATACTACAGATGCGAGATATGTGAGATGATATTTTGATCTAACTAGGTTGGCCAGCTGCGGTTAGATCCAATCTTCGGGCTGGATAACTTTGACCATGAGGGGAAGCATGGCGTGGAAAGAAAGATCTGTAGGGTAGCCATGAATTACAGACGCGATGTTGGTACTAGGTACCAAGGATACTCATGAGTCGGATAATGAAATAGAAACGGAAAGTGAAAGAATGATAAAATGGGTTAAAATAAGAAATGAAAGAAATAATGGAAATTGAGAAATAAATAATGATAAAATTGAGAAATGGATACGTGTGAGTTAATGACATAGATAATTGAGGCGAAGTGAAACTCTCCGCCTGAGGGCTTACTAAGTAAGGTGAATGTCCTGATAGGTATCGGATGTGGCCATACCTGGCTGCATAATGTATTAGGGCAGAGGGAAACTACCTGTATGGGCAGGTAATCTTCCCTATTCTCAGGAACTTCGCGGGTAAATATGTGTTGGAAATGATTGAATTTGAGAAATGATTTCAAAGTTTGTAAAAACTTGTGTTGTATATCTATATGATTATGGGAATATGATTATCAGTGTATTTTTCTCAAATGAAATGTTGATTTAAAAAGTGAAATGTGTTATAACTGAACTCATATGACCACACACTGTAAATAATTTATTCCTTCTTACTGAGATGTGTCTCACCCAAATTATCTAAATTTTTTAGGGAACAGAGATAGACCAGACGATAAAGCTCCGAGATCATAGGGAGCTGAGATCCTGACGCGCAGGGTGAGTTCTTGGACTGGGGGGGGGATAATTCCCCTAGAGTTGAGTTGTTTTTGGGTATGAGATGGTAATGTATATATATATATATATGTATGTATGTTGATACTTTGGGTATTGTATTTTGGTCATTAAGTATATACTATCTTCCACTATTAGATTGTTTAAATGAAATAACTTTTTACCCAGTACCTAATGCGAGTCGGGTTATAAGAGTGGTAACAGGGTTGTTGACGTGGCCGATTGACGAATATGGTTGGCGACGAGTGAATATTTATTATTATTTTAAAAAAAATTTGTACAAAAATCGAGGCGTCATTGTTTGGTATCAGAGCTTAGGTTGTTAGGTTTTGTAAACTTTAGTAGACAGCGGAATACAATACCAGAATATAGGAGGGGATTTTGAGGAAAATAGGAGATGGGTAGATTGAAGTGTGAGTTAGTGGTTGTTAGAGGATGAGGTGAGAATTTGGGGATTTATTTTTGCGGCCTAGAGACAGGAATATCGGGGTTGTTTTTGTGTTTTTCCTAGGGTAACGATTTCAAGAAAACCATGGATACTATCGCTGGGTCTTGTTTCTGAGTGGTAGGACTGAATCCTAAATGAGGATTAAGGATGTGAAAATAAATGGTTATAGAAGAGTAATTTATGAATTATAGCAGTGTATTGGTTGTGTGATAGTAATTGTATGCTGAGATTAGTTGCTCTCTTTGCAGGATGGATTCGAGGAACAGTAACACGAGTGCGGGAGGTGATGAAGTAGAACCTTCCAATATGGGTGGTGGAGACATTGACGCAGTGTTGCGTAGTGTCACTCAACAGGTGATGGTTGAGATGGTTAGGAGCTCGGGGGAGCGAAGCTACACGATCGAGCAGTTCATGCGTATGCGACCCCCGTCTTTTGCTGGAGCAGCAGACCCACTGGTAGTAGAGAACTGGGTTCAGGACATAGAGGACATACTGACAGTTCTCTCATGTATAGAAGAGTTGAGGGTGTTATTTGTCACATTTAAGTTGACTGGGGAAACAAAACGCTGGTGGAGGTTGGTGAGGTTATTGAAGAAGTAGAGGCTGGACCCTATAACGATGACTTGGAGTAGTTTCAAGGAGATTTTCTTCGAGCGGTACTTTCTCGTGACGGTCAGGAGTGCAAAGGCATCAGTTTTTGTATTTGACATGGGGGCCTTTGACGGTGTAGTAGTATGCAACGAGATTCATTAAGCTGTCTCAATTCGCCTCATATGTAGTGCCAGATGAGGAGAGGAAGGTAAGGAAGTTTGAGGAGGTCCTGAGGCAGAATTTGTATGAGTAGGTGGTAGGTTTTCGAGTTCAGACCTTCTCAGAGATAGTGGACAGGGTTGCGGTGATTGAAAGCGGCCTACAGAGAGGCGCAGCAACACAGAGCTAGAGGAAGAGGCTCGTGCCTTCTGATTTTCAAGCAGAGTTTAGTTGAGGGTCGTGGAAGAGATATGAAAGCAGAGGGGGACGATGACAATGAGGAGGAGATCGAGCAGTATAGGGCAGACAGATGCTCCCTCCTTGTCCTAGATGTTTGAGGAGGCACCTAGAGGAGTGCCGAGTGAGGAAGGTTGTCTGTTATCAGTGCCACCAGTCTGGACATATTGCGAGAAATTGTCAGGCGCTGCCAGCGATAGCAGCTGCTCCTCGACCATATAGAGGAGGCTATTAGGCATCTCGAGGTGGATAGTAGAGGAATACTGCTCCGACGCGAGTTTATGCACTGACGCCGAGAGATGCTGAGGCAGCAGGAGATGTGGTAATAGATACTGTTTCAATATTGTCATTTAAAGCTATTGTCTTGTTTGATTCAGGAGTGACTCATTCTTTTATCGATCGGGAATATGTGAAGTTGTGTGGGTTTGAACCTCAGCAGTTAGACATGAGTCTGTTTGTTGCTACACCAACTAGGGTTGTAGGGATATGTAGAAAGGTACTGAGGGACTGTCCAGTGGGTATTCAGGGGAGGTCTTTGTCAGCTAATCTGGTGGTTTTAGACATGCATGGATTTGAGGTAATTTTGGGAATGGATTGATTAGCTGCCCACTATGCCAACATTGATTGCCATCAGAGAGAGGTGGTGTTCAGACCTCTAGAGGGACAGGAGTGTAGGTTCGTGGGATCATGTGTGCGCACCCCACCTCAGTTAGTATTTGCTATTCAGGCACGTTGATTGTTATTAGAAGGCTGTCAGAGATATTTAGCCTGTGTGAAAGTAGTATCGGAAGGGGAGTTAAGGGTGGAGGATATTCCAGTGGTGAGGGATTTTCCTGATGTATTCCCCGATGATTTGCCGGGACTACCTTCTGATTGTGAGGTAGAGTTTGTTATTGATCTAGTTCTGGGGACAACGCCGATTTTGAAGGCGCTATATAGAATGACACCAGCAAAGTTGAAAGAATTGAAAAAACAATTGTAAGAACTGTTAGATAAGGGGTTTATTCAGCCTAGTGTGTCGCCCTAGGGAGCACCGATTTTGTTTGTGAGGAAGAATGATGGGTCGATGAGGTTGTGCATTAACTACAGGGAAATAAACAAAGTAACTATCAAGAATAAATACCTGCTCTTGCGTATCGATGATTTGTTTGACCAGTTACAGGGGACACAAATCTTTTCGAAGATAAACTTATGCTCCTGGTACCATCAGGTGAAAGTCAGGGCGAAAGATGTTCCGAAGACGGCATTTAGAACACGATATGGACACTATGAATTTCTAGTTATGCAGTTTGGTTTGATGAATGCTCCTGCAGTGTTGATGGATTTGACGAACAAGGTCTTTCACCAGTTTTTGGATCAGTTTGTGGTAGTACTTATTGATGATATACTGGTGTATTCGAAGAACCCAATGGAGTATAAGGAACATCCAAGGATAGTGCTTCAGGTGCTAAGAGAAAAGAAGTTGTATGCAAAACTCAAGAAGTGCGAGTTCTGATTGGAACAGGTTACCTTCCTTGGACACGTTATATCTAGGGGTGGTATTTCTATTGATCTGAGTAAGATTGATGCAATAGTAGACTGGGTATGACCAAAGAATGTGCACGAGATTAGGAGTTTCCTAGGATTGGTTAGGTATTACCGCAGGTTTGTTGAGGGCTTCTCTAAACTGTCAGGCCCATTGACTAGATTGACCAGGAAGGGAGTGAAGTTTGAGTGGTCTGATAAATACGAACAAAGCTTCCAGGAATTGAAACAACGACTCATCACTGCGCCTGTGTTTACGATTCCTTTAGGAGAAGAGGAGTTCGTAATTTACAGTGATGCATCCCATAAAGGGCTCAGATGCATGTTGATGTAGCGAGGGAGAGTGATAGCCTATGCCTCATGACAGTTGAAAGAATATGAGAAGAACTACCCACGATCTAGAATTGGCGGTAGTTGTTTACGCGCTGAAGATTTGGAGGCACTATCTATATGGGGGTAGGTGTGAGATATTTACTGACCATAAGAGTTTAAAGTATTTTTTCACACAAAAGGAATTAAATATGAGGCAGAGAAGATGGCTGGAGCTAATAAAGGATTATGATTGCACTATTAGCTACCACCTGGGAAAGGCTAATGTGGTTACTAATGCTTTGAGCCAAAAATCAATGGATTCTTCTGTGTCTGCAGTAGAGATTCAACATCCGATCGAGATGAATCTAGAGAGGCTCGGTGTGGAACTGGCAGAGGGCGATCACCAGACGTTTATTGCTGACTTGGTTTTGCAGCCGACTCTACACGAAAAGATTAAAGCAGTCAAGAAAAATAATGTAGAACTAGTAGAGCTTATGGGGAAGGTACAGGATGGTCAGGAAACAGAGTTTAGCATCTTAGATGAGGGAATCTTAAGGTTCCATACCAGGTTATGTGTTCCTGCTGACCTTGAGATCAAGAAGGTCATTCTGGAAGAAGCACATCGGTCCCTGTATACTGTACATCCAGATAACACTAAAATGTACGGGGATCGTCGAGTCCTTCTGGTGGAGCAACATGAAGAGGGAGATAACCCAATATGTGTATCAGTGTTTGACATGCTAGCAAGTGAAGGTTGAGCATCAGAGACCGGCGGCATCATTGCAGGCACTCCACATTCTTGAGTGGAAGTGGGAGCATATAGCGATGGATATCGTCTCTCTCTCTCTCTCTCTCTCTCTCTCTCTCTTTCTCCCCTTATTTTTCCCGACGAATACTCGCCTTACTGGAAATCGGAAGATACCGTTGGACTCTTTTTTCTGTCGCCGTCATTTCTACCAGACCATATTGGTGGTAGGAGGGCGTAGGCATATCTCCTGGGGTAAGCTAAATCTCCGCTTTTACCTCAATTTCTTGCAAATTTTAGGCCCAATTGGCGATCGGACACCACCACGAGAATCTAGGAATAATTCTCTACAAGTTTAGCGAAGCGAATTTCTCTTGGGTCGTCGTAGGCATAACCCCAAATTTGGGATAAGGGGGTTATTAAGGGGCTAATTGTTATTTAATTTATGTTAATTTAGAAATATTAGAATATTGAGCATCTGAAGTTGAAGTAGGAATTTTGAAATTTAGGGTTCGGGTGAGCACCGCGGGTGTAATTTTGAGACCCCGCAGACGTAGTTCAAAAAATCAATTGAGGGTGTTAAATATTAGTTTAAATGTTAATTTGGGGTATACGGAGCCTAGGGAAGATTATATGGGTATTATTTTGGGAAAATGAGTTAATTAATTTGAAAAAAAATATAAATTGCAGGATTTGAGTTTCGGGCGCTAAGGGCGTAGGATTTGGGTTCTAACAAGACTCTTAGTAAATCAGGTCAGGAGAATAAATTATAACATTATTTTTAGAGCTATTATTTGAATTAATATGTGAAAATGAGCATATGATATTTTTTTTAAAAATTATTATGATATAAATATCAGATAAATTGTGTAGTATTTGAGTAATATTAAATTGTGATATTTTAGAGTGTGAAATTAATATATTATGAATATTAGATGAAAATTGTGTGACATATGACGTAAATTGAAAAATGTGAAATATAACGATGAGTACTTTCTGAGAAAATATTGAAATGAGAATTATTGATGTTACTAGTGGAAAATAATGAAATATGATATTTATATATGAGTAGAAATGATTTGTATGAAAAATGAGATTTTGCGAATTACTGATATGGGTATTTTGAGAAATGTTGAAATATGTGAAACATGATATATACTATTATGAGATGATGAAATGTGCACCCAAAATGATGAGAACATTTATATTGAGATGAATTGAGATATATTGATATGAAATTAATGATGTATATTGATATGGAAATATTGAAACGTGAAAATGAGAACGTGAATTCTGAAACGTATATACTAAAATGTGAAAATGGGAAATATAAATACTGCAATATGAAATTGAAATGTGATTGATGAAATGCCAATACCGCATAATAATTGCGAGTATGTGGTAATAATAACACTGATGGATGGTTATGGAAACCCTAATGATGGGTTGTGATATTGAGCACGATACCGTTGCTAGTGGTGTAGTGCAACCACACAGACTCTTAGAGCGTGTGGTGTGACAGTCGACTGAGATGTTTAGTAGAGTTGTTGTGCCCCCTGAGTCCGGATCAGGGCTATAGGCCGACTAGTCGTACTACAGACGCAAGATATATGATATGATATTTTGATCTAACCGGATGGGCCAACTGCGGTTAGATCCAGCCTTCGGACCGCACAACCTTGACCATGGGGGGAAGCATGATGTGGAAAGAAAGATCCGTGAGTTACAGATGCGATTTTAGTACTAGGTACCAAGGATACTCATGAGCTGTATAGTGAAATAGAAACGGAAAGTGAAAGAATGATAAAATGGGCTAAAATGAGAAATGAAAGAAATAATAGAAATTGAGAAATAAAGAATGATAAAATTGAGAAATGGATTTGTGTGAGTTAATAGGCACAATCGACTGCTATAATCCATATACTATCTGAGTTATGTGGTTGCATTCTGAACTGTAAATAGTTATGGTACCATGCTCTGTAAACTGTATCTGTAATGGTTAATCAGAGTCTAATACCATATAATACGTTTCTATATACAACTATCTGTTTTACCATGATTCTGTAATAATGGTATTAATCATGACGCTGTAATAAACTGTATCTATATTAACTGTATTTCTGAAATAAACTGTAAATCTGTATGTTATGGTACTGTAAAATTGTATAATCATGGTATTCTGAAAAATACTGTAAAATGTGTTCTCTGTTTGTATATTCTGTAAAATACAACCCTGAAAATACTAGAAGACATATTTCTGTATAGTATCCATATATGCCACACAGTAATAAGAACATTTTAAACATAATTGATAACTGTATAAAATTCCTGCTGTGAATAATAATATGGTAACAATATATATTTTATACTGAAAATCATACTAGAACTACCTAGCATAACATATTTCCCTTACTTGCTTCCTACGAAAATCCCCTACTGTGACGGGTCCTACACCCATGGGATTCACCACTCAACACCTTGAAAGCAACATTTATCAGAGCAAAATATCATTATTTCTTCGACTACTACATTTCCTACAACTGCTGGAAAAGCCAAATATTGTATAAAAGACATTACCTTGAATCTAGGATGGAATTCAACTCAGTCCCACCAATGAGCGTTGTGGTGGCCTCAGATCGTCGATCTGGCGAACAAAGGGGTCGAAATCGAAGAGAGAGGAGGGAGGAACCGAAGAGGGGGGAGAGAGTAAATTTTACTGAAATTTCTGCGTAAAAATTTGAGTTTAAGGGTATTTATACTATGGACTTCGTCGACGAACCACGTCATCTCGTCGACGAGGCTAAAAAGGAGGTTCGTCAACGAATGCCTTCTTCTCGTTTACAAAATTCAAAACTTGAAAACACAGCCTCTCGGTATTTTCTCGTTGATGAAACATGTTCTCGTCGACGAGGCCCTCTTGTATCCTCGTCGACGAATCCCCTCTGTTCGTCAATGAGGCCCTGATAAAATTTCTTGGGCTATTACGTTCTCCCTTCCTTATAAAATTTCATCCTCGAAATGTACTATTCATCCAACTCATCATCGCTTAAGGCAAAATGATATACTTATTTTATTACTTATCCTCACTTATGACGGATGAATACCGTGGTTATATAGGTATTTCTAGGAGCTTACAACTATAAAAGAAAATTTCTCCCAAAACCAAAATATTACCTATCCTATACTCTACATTTACAATTATACTGTACTTAATAAAATAAAATTACTATTACCTTAACTTATACATCATTGCTGTAATCCACTAAGCAAGTGTGGCTATTTCTGTCTGATCTCATCTTCGAGCTCCCAATAAACTTCTTCTATCATGTGATTTCTCTACAATACTTTCACTAATGGTATCTTTTTGTTGCGCAATTCCTGTTCTTTTCCATCTAAGATCTGTACTGGAGTTTCCTCATATGCTAAAGCATCACTGAGTTCCAATTTTGCGTAGCTGATAATATGAGAAGGATTTGAGACGTATTTCCTTAACATTTAAACATGAAATACATCATGAATCCTGAATAAAAATGGTGGTAATGCTAGCCGATAGGCAACTGATCCAATCTTCTCGAGTATCTCAAATGGGCCAATAAACCTAGAGCTCAACTTAACATTCTTTCCAAATCTCATAATTCCCTTCAGTGGTGCTATTTTTAAAAATACATGATCACCCCCTCCAAATACCAGTTCTCGGCGACGAGTATCCGCGTAACTTTTCTGTGTACTTTGTGCTGCACTGATTTTATCTCGAATAAGTCAGACTTTATCGTACTCTTGCTGTACTATTTCTGGCCCCAACACTCGCCTTTCACCTAGTTCACTCCAGTATAGAGGGGAATGACGCCTCCTACCATAAAACGCTTCATACGGTGCCATGCCTATACTAGTTTGATAGTTGTTGTTGTAGGCAAACTCTACCAGCGGCAAATACTGAGTTCAGCTACCCTTAAAATTCAACACATGTACACAGAGAAAGTAGGCTAGGAAAAGAAAACAAAGAAGCCAAGTGAGGAAGAAAACCGTCAACGGTTTGCATAGTCCATCGATAGTTACATCGACGGTTTCAGGCAGACGCTAATTAGGAAGAAAACCATTGACGATTTCATTAAACTGTCGATGGTTTTGTTCGGCGCTGTTTTTGAAATTTGAACTGGGAAGATCAATAGGTTGGAGATATAGAGGCTAATCCTCTGGGGATTGATACAGGGGCATTTGAGGAATTTTCTAATCCCTCTGCACGTGTAGGGTTAGCATAAATATAATGTTGTAACCGTGGTTTTCATGGATAGTGAAATTCAGCCGTCGCTTGCTCTCGTGGACATAGGTATTTTGCCGAACCACGTTAAATCTTTGTGTCGTTTATTGTTTCCATTATCTGTATGTGTTTTTGTATTGTTCATCGTAATTGCTGCATTACACCGATCGTCATTATTATTTTTAGCAACAACAACAATTGGTCTTAGAGTTATTGGTTACAATGGCTGGGATTTCTTCTACAAAGTTTGACACTGTCAAGTTTGACAGATTGGAAAATTTCGGACTATGATAGAGGAGGGTCAAGGATTTGTTAATATAGCAGGGTATAATGAAGGCACTATACGGAAGGTAGCCGAAAGGCATGGACGACATGGGTTGGAAGGAACTGGAAGCAAAGGCTGTGATGACTATCACACTTTATCTGGCTGATGACGTGATGTATCACGTCAAGGATGAGGAATCATTGACGGTAGTTTGGCTGAAATTGGAAAGTCAGTATATGTCCAAGTCGTTGACGAACAAGTTTTATCTTAAGCAGAAACTGTATGAGCTTAAGATGTCAGAAGGTTTGGATCTGAACCAGCACATCAACGTGTTCAATTAGATCATCAGTGATTTGAAGCGAGTTAATGTGAAGTTCAAAGACAAAGACAAGGCGTTGATGCTGCTAAATTCCCTACCCGTGCCTCTTACGTACAAAAATTGGGTTACAGCTCTGATATGGGGAAAGGAAACTCTCGAACTGGAGGAGATCACACGTGCTCTTTTGGGTTTTAATTGTAGGAAGAAAGCCAACGATGAGAATTCATAAGGCGAAGGGCTTGTGGTGAAGGGTAATCAGGAACATGGGAGAAGCAAGTTCCGGAGCCGACCGAGTAACAATAAATCTTGGTCCAATTCCAGGAAGAGGAAGGACATATGGTGTTTTAAGTGCGGGAAAAAGGGGCACATAAAACAAGATTGTCAAGAGAAAAAGAAAAGGAATGCAGAAAATAAAGAAGGTTCATCAAAATCTGCGAATATAGTGGAGGAAGAAGGCTCATAGAGCGGTGACAAGGATATTCTTTTTATTTCATCCGGTTTAGATCAACTCACAGATTCTTGGATTCTGAATTTGGCATGCTCTTATCATATGACACCCAATAAAGATTGGTTTAAAACCTACAGGTTAGTAAATTCTGGTTTTGTTTTGATGGGTAACGATGCATCATGCAAAGTTGTCAGAATAGAGAATATTAGAATTAAAATGTTTGATAGTGTTGTTAGAACGTTGTTTGATGTTAGGCCTATACCAGATTTATGAAAGAATCTGATTCCATTGGACACTTTAGATTGTAATGGGTTTAATTACAAGTTTGCTGGTGGAGTAATGAAGGTGAGTAAATGTGTCTTAATAGTGATGAAGGAGCAGAAATTAGTTGGAAATATCTATATATTGTTAGGTACTGCAGTTGTAGGTGGAGCTGCAGCTGCAGAGTTTAAGTCAAATAGTACTATCTTGTAGCATATGCAGTTAGGGCATATGTGTGAGCGTGAGATGATGGAGCTTCATAAGAGAAATCTTTTGAAGGGTGTCAAAACATGCAAGCTGAAATTCTGCAGGTTTTGTGTTTTTGGGAAACGAAATAGGGTGTAGTTCAAGACAACCACACACAAGACGAAGGGAATCCTTAACTATGTTCATTCTGATCTTTGGGGACCGGTTTGGGTAGCATTACAGGGAGGATATATGTATTTCGTGGGTTTTATTGATGACTACTCACGAAAGGTCTGAGTTTACTTCATGCGGCACAAGTTAGAAATGTTTGTCAAGTTCAAGTTATGGAAAACTGAAGTGAAAAGCCAAACCGGGAGGAAGATCAAATGCGTTAGGTCCGACAATGGTACTGTGTCTTTTTCTTTTTCAGCAGATATTGAGGTTTCTAGTTGATTCTTTAGCTTTTCATTTTGTTCTTTCAAGGTTATGTTTCTTTTAGTTACTTTTATGAACCTATTGTGTAAGGCAAATAATTCAGCCTGAATTTCTTTGTATGAAGGCATACTATCACATAAATCACTACATGACTCATCACTGGATTCTTCAGATGAACTATAATAGGAGTTTTCCTCAACATTGTGAGCCATGAAGCATATGTTTGCCACTTCTTGTTCACTAGATTCATTCTCCAATTCACTTGAGCTTGTATCATCCCATGTAGCTTTCATTGCCTTCTTTTTCTTCTTCTTGTCTTTCTTCAGCTGTGGTCAATTAGATTTAATATGTCTAACCTTTTTGCAATTATAACAAGCAGGAGGTTCATTCTTGGTTTCCTTTTTATTTGTTTCTCCTTTAACAACTTTTGATCCTTTAAACTTCTGAGGGAACTTCTTGTTCTTTTTGAAAAACTTTTCAAGTCTTCTAGTAATGAAGGCTAGTTCATCATCATCTAATTCATTGTCTTTGTCTTCGTCACTAGAGTTTTCTTTGGCGCCTTAAGAGCTATTGATTTATTATTCTTGTTATTTTCAGAATTTTTTATTTATTTATTGCCATCTCGTATGTGAGAAGGGATCCAATCAATTCATCAAGAGAAGTATTTTTCAAGTTTCTTCCTTCCGTGATTGCTATGGCCTTAGGTTCCTATATCAGAGGAAATCCTCTTAAGGATTTTCCGAATCATTTCATAAGTTGAGTAATTTTTCCCTAAAACATTTAAGGAGTTTATTATATGAGTAAACCTAGTGTACATGCTAGTGATATTTTTATTCGGGTTCATCCTAAATGCCTCATACTCACTTGTGAGCATGTCGATTCTACTATCTCTAACATCAATGATTCCTTTATAGGTTACCTCTAGTTTGTCTCATATTTCTTTGGCTGATTTACATGCCATGACCCTATTAAACTCATTTACGTCCAAAGCACTATATTGTGCATTCATTGCACTTGAGTTTACTTGCAGTATTTTAAAATCATTATCAGTCATCTCTTTTTCTTGTTTAGGCACTTCTTTGCCATCAACAGTTTTAGTAGGGATGTGGTCACCATGTGTGACGACTTTCCATGCTTTCCAATCTATGGTTTGTAAATAGATTCTCATTTTTTGTTTCCAAAAGGTGTAGTTTACACCGCAGAAAATAGGAGGTCTAGTTGAGGATTGACCCTCAGCAAAAGGAGATACACCTAGGTGTGCCATATAGATCTTTATATAGCTTCGAATTAAGATTTGCTATATAACCCTGCTTTGATACCAATTGAAAAGGAAGGTGTACTCTCAAGTGGGGGGGGGTGAATTGGGGTTTTAAAAATTTCTTTATAACCTCTTTTATTAATTCTTTCTCAATTCTTTTTAAGTTTAAAAATCACACATGTATAATTGATTTGAGTTTCAATCACAAGTTCACTTGAGAATTAATTCAATTATAAATCTTTATGAATGAGAATACCAAATTGAATACTTTGTAGGTTTTTCAAGACTTCTTCTAGCACTTTAAATCAACACCCAATAAACCAATTCAATCAACCAAGATGAGCTTCACAATATGAAACAATATATCAATTCCAGCAATGCTTCCAAGATTCAGCTTTTGAATATGACCACCCACTCAACAAGATAAGCTGGATTTCAATATGAAAAGAAATAAAGAATTCAACCAAGCCTCTAAAACTCTGAAATTAAATAAACCACTTTCAATATTAATGAGCTTTGGTATCTATCAAGTAACGAATTAATGAGTTTTGGGTGTTAATCAATCAACGTACTCCCTTATGGTTTCCGCAATATGTATTGATCAACCAACGTACTCCCTTTTAGTTTCCGCAATTCCCAAAAGCAAATTAATTTTCAGCTATTTAATATCCAATCCATGTAGTTTAAGTGTGCAGAAAATTAAAGAGCGTAGGGAAGAGAGTGACACTAAGAGTTTACGAGGTTCGGTTATCCCCGCCTACGTCCTTGCTTTAAGTAACACACTTAAGGATTCTACTATACCACTCCTTAAAGGGTGGAGCAAACCTTTTACAATACTCCTTCAATAGGATAAAGCTCTCCTCTTCAAGCGATACCCCACGCTCGGTACAATGATTCAACAATCCTGAACCGTTAGCAAAACAACAAGAGAATTTGGTGTACAAAGACACTTTCAACAAGAGCTAATTAGTACACGTTTAAAGTACAACTATATACTTCAAATCAAAATATCAAATATAGATAATTTGAAGCTTTAGATATCTATCACTGTAATCTTATTTCTTTGATTGAAAGATTTAGAATTTGTGCGCAAAGATTGGTGAGAAAATATCAGTAAGACTCACTAGAAACTTCAGCAAGTATGTGAGCAAGAGAGCTTTTGAAGATTGTAAGCAATAAGGCTGGATTGCTGATTTTAATTCTTGGTATCTAAAATCCTTTGTCATGGGGGAGGGGGGGGTATTTATAGAGTTTAGAAAGTGTATTTTGTGTTCCTCAAGTGACTTGGAGTGTTTCCCAAGTTTTTATAACGTTAAGAATTCAAAAACTCAATTTAGGAAACTTTTCGTTACTTTTGAAAATTTGAATTTTGAAGGGTTAGTCGACTTGACTCAAGAGGTCAGTCGCCTGGGCTTTTAAAATTAGTGAAAATTCAAAATCAGTGTAGGGTCAGTCGACTAGGCTAGCTAGGGTCAGTCGACTGGGCCTTTACTGTCTGCCTAATTTTATTTTGCATAAATGTTCAGCCGACTGGGCTAGCAAGGGTTAGTCGCCTGGACAGTTAAAAAACTGTTTTTCAATTTGTTTCCAAAATCTTTTGTGTTCTTTTATACTTGTCAAAATACTTTGAGACTTTTGAAAATATTTTCTAGGGTTTTTCAAAAATATGGTCTTTAAGTCAATGATTTATCCTAATAAGTTTCAAAGAATCCATATTGACTTTTGAATGAAGTACTTTTAAATACTTTCTTAAGATTTAAAAACGTTCTAAGCTTGGAGTCTTCTTGTTTGTCTTTTGTTGAGTCCATCTTAGCTTCGTGCTTCAATATTCTTTTAAGCTTTCATTAAATCATCTTTGAATCCATGCTTTCATACTTTTTAAGCTTTCATTATTCAACTTGTCCTTGGAATGTAATCTTTCAAAAAAGCTTGTAATCACTTAATCTTGAACTCATATACTTGATTCCTGAAACATCATCACTTTAATTAAAACATGTTAAATGCCCTTGATTTGTTATCATAAAAATAAGATTCGTAAGTCATGTTAGGCCAGCAAAATAATATTGAAAACTAAAGGTTCTGAGTGACTTTAGTCGCCTGAAGAATTTAGAAGCAGAATTCAAATTGACAATAGCAGTTTAGTCGAATGAACCAACGACTTTAGTCACCTAAACACCCACGAGTTTTGAATAAAATACAAGAATTCAAGAGCTGTTTTTAACTAGGATTATAGGGCATTAAGCAAGTGTTCACAACTAGATAAGGGCTTAAGAAAATAACAATCTTACCAAGGAAATCGTTGGATGACTTGATATTGTTCACCATAAACTTAGATCATACCAGAAAATCCTTGGAACAAACTTTGAACACAATGAAAAAAGTGGAACTGCTGTGTGTATATAAAAGTGGCCGTGTAGGCGTAATAATGGTGGTGGCGTGTGAGTGAGAGAGAAAAGATGGTGATGGAGTCGCTGGACAGATAGTGGTCTCTCACCACCTGATCTCCAGAGAGAACGGCATAGCCTCGCACTACACAATTGGAAGATTGGACAAAGCTAATAAGTTTTAACAAAAGGAATTCTTTCAATATATTCAAACTTAGCTGATTTCAGTTTTACAATGACACAAGATATAAGCTAACATGGGGGAAAACAATACACTAACTTCTTACACAAGCATGGGGGACAAGGCATGGGAAAACACACATAGGAAAACTAAGTAATAAACACTCACAACTTACTAAACACACATATGCTGCTTAGTTGACTTAGACTTATTAAAAATTAAATATAAAAACTATGTCAAGGGATGTCCAATCCGTGTGGGGCCCATAAAGTCGTGTGGGGCCAACAAGAACTTGCTTCGACATATTAACTGGGGTTTTCATGTACCGAAAGTCTTCACGTAATTTATGTGTATCTACAAAAGAGTTACGAATTGAAGTGGACATCTGGAGGTCGTCCACGTGTCACTATGTCAACAAAAGAGATGGTTAAGGCATGTTCATCCCCATCACTAGCTCAGGGGATTAGCAACATCACAATATAGCTATAGACAGGGCTATACAGACTATCACGCCACCCCCCATGTATGGTTTTGATGATCTGGCTTCTTATGCTCTTATTACTAGTAGTGGAGATCCTTCTACTTTTCAAGAGGCGATGTACAATCAAAGAAGAGTAGATGGATGACTGCTATGGTGGAGGAGATGAAGTTTCTACATAAGAACCAAACGTGGGAGTTGGTGGAGCTTCTAGAGGGGAAGAGAGCGAATGAGTGTATTGAAAGAAGGAAGTAGTATCAGAAAAAGAAGGAAAAAAATTCAAGGCTCGTTGAGTAACAAAGGGTTACTCACAGAGGAATGGGGTTGATTACGATGAGATCTTCTCCCATGTGGTCAGGCATACTTCCATTAGGGCAGTGTTGGGTCTGGTAGCACATTTTGATATGCATTTTGGAGTAGATGGATGTAAAGATAACATTTCTTTATGGTGATTTGGAGGATATGATTTACATGGTATAACCATAAGGGTTCAGTCAGCATGGGCAGGAACACGTAGTCTGTAAATTGAGGCAATTTTTGAGATAGTGGTACAAGCGGTTTGACTCCTACATGATCCAGATTGGTTACAAGAGATGTGAGTATAATTGCTGTGTTTATGTAAAGAACCTTGATGATGGATCATTTATTTTTCTATTGCTTTATGTGGATGACATTTTGATTGCTGTGAAGAGCATAACTGAGGTCAACAAGTTGAAAACCCTGTTGAGCAAATAATTTGACATGAAGGATTTGGGTGTAGCTAATAATATTCTTGGGATGGATATTCGTAGGGATAGAGCTTCCAAGAGATTATGGTTATCTTAGCGTAGCTATGTGGAGAGGGTGTTTGAGAGATTCAACATGGATAATGCAAAACCGGTGAGCACACCTTTGGTGAATTATTTTAGATTGTCTATCGCCCAGTGACCGAAGGTAGATGATGAAGTTCATGACATGTCAAAGGTCCTATATGCCAATGTAGTAGGGTACTTGACATATGCTATGGTTTGTACAAAACCGAATTTGACACAAACTGTCAGTGTGGTGAGTAAGTTTCTTTCAAATTTGGGACGACAACATTGGGATGTAGTCAACTGAATTTCTAGATACTTAAGGTGTACCACAGACTATAACATCATGTTTTGCAGACAACAGGGTGATCCTTCAGTTGTGGGATATGTGGATGCAGACTATGTAGGGGACTTAGATAACAGGAGGTCTACCACAAGGTATGTTTTCACTCTTGTGGGGGGAGGGGGGGTGGGTGGGTAGAGGGGCTTATTTGTTGGAGGTCTGTGGTTTAGTCTTTAGTTGCACTATCTACTATTGAATTGGAGTATATGACAGTGGATGAAATTGCTAAGGAAGCGTTATGGTTTACAGGATTGGTTAAGGAGCTGGGTATTCAATAAGGTGGAGTTTAGTTGCATTGTGATAATCAGAGTGCCCTTTATTTGGCGAAAAGCCAGGTGTATCATGCGAGGACCAAGCACATAGATGTAAGGTTTCACAGGTTCAGAGAATTGGTTTCTTTTGGTGAACTATTGCTTGAGAAAGTTCACACTTTTGATAATGCGGTAGATATATTGACAAAGCCTGTTACCCCGGACAAGTTCATGCACTGTTTGGACTTGGTTAACATCTCCAGATGTTAGATGGGAGGCGTCCTAACCTATTGTTCCAGGTGGAGTTGTGGGTTATGTTTTTGTTTCCTCTTAAGGGGTGAATATTCGCCAAGGTGGAGATTGTTGTAGTATGTGACTCATATTGAGTAGAACACAAGTACATAGAGAAAACAGGCTGGGGAAAAAAAAACAAAGAAGCCAAGTCATGAGGAAGAAAACTGTCAATGGTTTCCATAGTCCATCGACGGTTACATTGACGGTTTCAGGCAGAAGCTAATTAGGAAGAAAACCGTCGTTGATTTTTTTCAGCGCTGTTTTTGAAATTTGAACTGGGAAGATCAATAGGTTGGGGATATTGAGGCATATTCTCTAGTGATTGATACATGGGGTATTTGGGGGAATTTTCTAATCCCTCTGTACGTGTAGAGTTAGCATATATAAATACAATATTGTAACCCTGGTTTTGAAAGATAGTGAAATTCAGTCGGCGCTTGCTCCCGTGGACGTAGGCATTCCGCTGAACAACGTTAAATCTTTATGTCATTTATTGTTTCCATTATCTATGTGTGTTTTCGTATTGTTCATTGTAATTGCTGCATTACACCGATCGTCATTATTATTTTGTGCAACAACAACAGTTATAAAATAGTATGCTCAAATATTTTTGGGGTGATTATTTATATAAATAAAGTATAAATGCATATACTAAATCAAAACCAAGTAATATATATACATACATATATATATATATATATATATATATATTTTTTTTTTTCTTTAAAAAAATTATAATGGTTTGAAAGTTAGTTTGGATTGGATAACCGAGCTGAACCATTAGTTAATTGGACCATCAGTTAACTAAAAGGTTTGAATCGATTTTGGTTCACAAAAACATCAAACCGAAACCTTTGGTTCAGTTCATTGTCTAGAGGTTCAATTCGGGTAATCGAACCATTAATACCCCTAACAACTTGGCCAAAAATGTCTCTCCATACCAAGACCAACCATTTGTTGGCATTAGGAATAAAAAAAAACATCTTTTAACTTTGATTTTAATAATATTTGTAGGATCCAATGATTGCTGCTATATGAAAAGATTAATTCCTAGTGAGAATGTAACTCAATCCTTCATTAGTACCCCAAGCGCCATGTTTTAACAATGACTTGATTTACATTGTGAATTTTTGTTGTATAGATGAATTATTATCACACCTTAACTAGCAATTTGTGTAACACCCCAAATCCGCCAAGTGGGGACCGTGGTGTTGTGAGACTATACATACGTCTCTGATACCATTCACACATCAGAACCAACTAAACAATCCCAAATAAATACTAGAGTGCTATATATATATATATTTACATATGCAAACTAGGGGTGTACACGGTTCGGTTCGGTTCGGTTTTTACCAAAACCGCCAACCAAACCGAACTCCTCGGTTTTCAAAATAACTGACCAAAACCGAACCATATACTGTCGGTTTATGAACAAACCAAACCGTGAACTTTGCGGTTTGGTTCGGTTATTTTCGATTTTACCGAATTTTGAACTATCAAAACAAAATATTACTTGAGCTGGGTTGCATCAACAGGCCATAGCCCATTGTGGCATTATAAAATTCCTGGGCTAAGGTTTTAATAGCAAAGCCCAAAACGTAAGCCATGTTGAAAGGAGGATCCATATAAAATATACAGGGTGGGATACTAGTTCTCTTCCCATTTCCAACCGATGTGGGATGGCTATTGGCTAGCATGTGGTTCCTGGCTTCCTGCATGTGCCTTGGCAAATCTGTACTTCCCCAGTTGCCCTCTTTGAAGTTCGCCGGTGGCCTCTCTCTCTCTCTCTCTCTCTCGCAAACACACACACACACACACACACAGATGGGGAATGTGCGCACCAAGATGGTGAAGAAATCTTCTCGGCAGGTGATCGAGAAGTACTACTCTCGCATTCGCATGACCCTGGATTTCCACACCAACAAGAAGATCATCCAAGCTACAAGAAGGGCTCTGTGACTGTCTGAGACTCTGAGGCATCTATCCGAGGGTTCTGTTTCTGTCCGAGCATCTCTTTCAATTCTCAAGTCTCAAGCTCCAAGAAGAGGAGTGCGAGCGTTGCAGACTCGCATGGACTTCGTCCTAGAAATCTCCGCCATCTAGACCGACTAGAGGTGGATTCGGAGGTGGTTTCTCGCCGGTGACTGGCGATCCAACACCAAGGCAATAGGTAGCAGCCGTAGGTCCGTAGGATCTATTGTATAAAATTATACAATTATTATTTATTAATTCGGTTTTCTGTTTTTTGGTTCGGTTTTGGTCCAAAACCGAAACCGAAACCGAAACCAAAATTTTTTATATTTCAAAATCGAAATCGAAACCGCAAACTGAAAAACCGAACCGAAATGTGTTTCGGTTCGGTTTTGGTTCGGTTTTTGATTTTTTGGTAAATTTTGTACTCCACTAATGCAGACCCATAAAAAGAAACAACCATATTTACCATATTACATAATTAGGACAAAACATTAAACATAAAATTGTACACATATCCGTTTTTTTATCCACCCACAAAATCTAACCCACCCTGGAGCTTTCTAAGCTCGATTACCTAAAGGACCTGAAAAGATTGATAAATCGTCGGGGTAAGACACCTCTCAGTAAGGAAGAAATAAGTTATAACAGTGTGTGGCCGAAGTGTTTAATATATAATTACAATGTATACATACATTTGTGTTTCACTATCAATAGCAACTGAGAAAAATGCATCTATAATAACATCATTATTGACTTCTCTGTTACCTAATCACAAACACACATACATAATTACTTTTACTGATAATTCTCGAGAATAGGAAAGTCTATCCGTCCATACAAGTAGCTTCCCTCTACTTTAGTACTGAAACCAAGGCACTCACCTTCCTCAGTAAGCTCTCGGGTTATGTATCCAGGTAAAGTCTATGAGTTTAGGGAAGCTTACCCGCCCATACAAATAGCTTCCCTCATCTCTAGTATCAACAGAAAATTACCAAAACACTTGCCTTCCTCAGCAAGCCCTCGATAGAAAGTTGTACTTTACCATAAATACCTATGCAATTAAAGTTACATGTAACCAATGCTAATCACCTCACAAAGTTCCACATGTACATGCATATCACAATCAATCCACACAGGATATACATATATACCTCATTCACACCCACACAGGGTCCGTATCCACACAGAATACAACGTCTCCACACAGGACTCTAATCCATATAAAATACACATCCACACAGGACTGGTTCACATAGGACTATCAACCACACTTGTTACTACATAATCTTCTCAACCACATAGGTTGCAACACATACCACCTTGTTCACGATAAATAGGTAAGACAAACTCCTCGTACCACTGCCAATGTTTTACCCTTTAGTATAAATGCTCATATAACGACCTCATACCACTGCTAACGTTATATGACGGTTATATCAGGTACGATATAACGACCTCGTCATACCAATGCCAACACTGTATCACAATTTACATGAACCATAAAACAGTACACATCCAGTACAGGTAAACACATCATTACATTCCCATTCACAGTATTTATTTATCCAAACAGTGTCACAACCAAATAAAATTTGCAATCCAAACAGTAACCACAAGCGAACAACAGATGAAATCAAGCAGTACCCGCAACTATTTAATTATCAAAGTAGTTTTCATGCCACACATTCCCCCCCCCCCCAACATAATATATAATCAAAAACAGAATTTTCAATGCCTGTACTATTCATAAAATTATACTTAAATTTATAGAATTTATACTCAAATTAATAAAATTGTTATAACATATTTCCCCTTACCTGCTCCTCAAGTTCCTGCCTAAACTGAACGAAAAATGAGACCCTGTAATATAAAATTCCAAGCTCACTCAAATCTCAGAAAAATACTCATTTAATACTTTTTAGGCTCCATATAATTATATTTAATGAGAAAACTCCAAAATATCTCACTTACCCTGATTTTGGGATGGTGCCCCAAAACCCCAAATCAACGATCTGCCCCGGTAGCTTTACAGAGAACAATCCTACAAACCTCGTGGTGGTTCCGGATCGTCAAACCGGGTTGAATCCAAGCCGAATTCGAAAAGAGAAGGTAGAAGGACCGTTTTTAGAGAGAGAAAATGAGAGGAGTGATTTCTTTGCTGAAAAATAAAAGAAATCGCTATTTATAGGCGGAGACTCGTCGACAAGACACGTGGATTTGTCGATGATCGCATGAAGAGCATTCGTCAACAAGGCCATGAGTTCATCAACAATTTTCAAAATATCTCAAACCCTCTCAATAAATCCTCGTCGACAGGCCAAGGAAGAACGTTCGTCGACAAGACCAGTTGGTTTGTCAACGAGGCCTTGCTGACACTCCTTTTAAAAATTCCTTTTTCTTCCCTTCTCTCTTTCCTTTCCTTTTCTTTTATTATTTTTATTAATTAAATTTTCTAGGTCGTTACATTCTCCCCTCTTTTAGAAAATTTCGTCCTTGAAATTTATTAATCACCCATTTTTCACAACTAAAAAGCTAACTAACCACATTTATACATTTCAATCAATTCTAACATATGTAACATCGAATCATACAAAGTCAAACAAAATTAATACTCATGCTAACGTAGACATATTACCTGTGCTTTTAGCATTGTTCCCCTCAGGTGTACCCAACATATAAACACGTACCGCGGCACTGCCGCAGTGAGACACCGAGTTGTTCCTTTGATTTTGATTTGGAATAGGTGCATTGTTTGGCGGTTCTCGACACTCCTAGGCTATATAGCCATATTTTTCGCATCTATAGAACACGACACCTCTACCCCGACTTCTCCCCAATGCCTTTGATTGCATCTAGGACAGTGGGGGCGTGACGAATCGCCATGACATCCTCGATCATTCCTTTCTGACCTCTGACCTGCGATATCTCTATCTCCCCTCCATGGCCCTTGTCTGACATTTGCATGAGGACTGAGAGACATGAGCCTTTTCCTTCATTCTGATGCCTCCGCACCTCTCTGCAGACTTGACTCTGCAATAGTGGCCTTTTCCACCAGTTCTGCGAAATCCTGAATTTGCAGACATGCCATGTGCTTGTGAATCCTCTGATTTAAGCCCCTTTCAAACCATCTCGCCTTTTGGTATTCATCTGGAACCATAGAAGGTGCAAAGCGAGAAAGTTCTAGGAACCTAGTAGTATACTGCTGAACAGTGAGGCGCTCTTGAGTCGGGTTAAAAAATTCCTCCGCCTTCACCTTCCTGGTGGTAATGGGGAAGTATCGGTTATAGAAGACCTGTTTGAAACGACCCCAGGTCATTGCTATAGGTACTGTTCGCTGTTCTTCCAACAGTTTCATCGCATGCCACCACCGTTCAGCTTCTCTGGCCATCTTAAAGGTGGTGAAAAGAACTTTTTACTCCTCAGTGCAGTTCAACATTGCCATTATCTTCTCTATCTCTTGCATCCAAGTCTCAGCCTTGATCGAATCAGTACCACCCTCAAAAGCAGAGGGTTTCAAGCGTGTAAATTGATCAATCGTGCTACTCTGGTTCATTGGTGGGTAGCTTGATCCCCCAATATCTTGTCTTATTTCTTCTCTGACTTGACGAGCTATACCTTGCAACAGTCGAGAGGTCACAATCTCATCATCACTAGAAGCTCCCAACTCATTTCCTCCTTTATCATCCACTCCTTTATTTCTCAGATCCATCCTGAATATATATATAACAAAGGCAAGTTTAAAATTTCTACATCTTAATATAACTGACATAATCATAAAACAGGAAACCAAATTAATATCCAAATCCTCAATTAAACATCCAAGATTCAATTATCCACAATTATATTAACCTTCAAATTCTAATTCCAAATTTCAATCTCTCTGCTTGGAAACATCATTATCGATGGATTTACCGTGGTTTTCTGAAACCGTTGACTGATTCAGAAAACCACAGAAGTTCGCCAAGGAATTTCTACCTCCAGGCTTCGAAACATAACTCAAATTCCTATCAGTACCCTAATCTACCCATTCCTGTCCTTATTCAATTCAAACCCATACTCTGGTATTAATCCTCCTAAAGTCTGCGGAATCTATAACCTAAAGCTCTAAGCATTTCCATAACTAGGCAGTGTGAATTTTATCACATTTCCGGCTGCCTATGGCTCTGATACCAATTGTAATGCCCCAGACACGTCAAGTGGGGCCCGTGGTGTTGTGAGACCATACATACATCTCTGATACCATTCACGCAGAAGAACTAACTAAACAATTCCAAATAAATACCAGAGTGATATATATATATATATATATATATATATATATATATTTACATATGGAAACACATAAAAAGGTACAACCATATTCACCATATTACATAACTAGGACAAAACATTAAACATAAAACTGTACACATCCGTTCTTTTATCCACCCACAAAATCTAACCCTACATTGGAGCTTCTAAGCTCGATTACCTGAAGGACTTGAAAAGATTAATAAATCGTTGGTCTGAGACACCTCTCAGTAAAGAAGAAATAAGTTACAACAATGTGTGACTGAAGTGTTTAATATATAATTATAAAGTATACATACATTTGTGTTTCATAATCAATAGCAGCTAAGAAAAATGCATCTATAATCACATTATTGTTGACTTCTCTGTTACCCAATCACAAACACACATACATAATTATTTTTACTGATAATTCCCGAGAATAGGAAAGTCTACACGCCCATACAAGTAGCTTCCCTCTGCTCTAGTACTAAAACCAGGACACTCACCTTCCTCAATAAGCCCTCGGGTTATGTATCTAGGTAAAGTCTTCGAGGTTAGGGAAGCTTACCCGCCCATACAAGTAGCTTCCCTCAGCTATAGTACCAACAGAAAATGACCAGAGCATTCGCCTTTCTTAGCAAGCTTGTGGTGGAAAGTTCTACTTTACCATAAATACCTATGCAATTAAAGTTACATGCAACCAATGCTAATCACTTCACAAAGTTCCACATGTACACACATATCACAATCAATCCACACAGGATATACATATACCTCATTCACACCCACATAGGGTCCATATCCACACAGAATACAACGTCCCCACACAGGACTCTAATCTATATAAAATACACGTCCACACAGGACTGGTCCACACAGGATATCAACCACATAGGTTACAACACATACCGCCCTGTTCATGGTAAATAGGTAAAACAAACTCCTCATACCACTACCAATGTTTTACCCCCTAATATAAATGCTCATATAACGACCTCCTCATACCACTGCCAACATTATATGACAATTATATCAGGTATGATATAACGACCTCCTCATACCACTGCCAATGTTATATCACAATTTACATGAATCATAAAACAGTACACATCCAGTATAGATAAACATATCATTACATTCCCATTCACAGTATTTATTTATCCAAACACCATCACAACCAAACAAAATTCGCAATCCAAATAGTAACCACAAGCGAACAATAGACGCAATCAAGCAGTACCTGCAACTATTTAATTATCAAAGTTGTTTTCATGCCACACGTTTTTTTTTTCCCAATATAATATATAATCTATCGACACCCCAATTTTAACCAGGCCTTTCCGAGGAGACCTCATGTCAAAACCTTCCCACACTGGTTGTGGACCCCACACATTCTTGTAGGTCCCACACTGCTTGTGGACCCCACACATTCTTGTAGGTCCCACATTGCTTGTGGACCCCACACATTCTTGTAGGTCCCACACTGCTGTGGACCCCACACATTCTTGTAGGTCCCACGCTGGCTGTGGACCCTACACATCTTTGTAACCCCAAATGGCTTGTGGCCCCCCACATATCTCCATGGGGCCCCACATATGTTATGGGCCCCACATCCCCTAGTACACTAGCTCGGATTCCTACATCCGATGCACATTACCCCCTGGTATGCTAGCTCGGGTTCCTATAACCCTCAAATGGCTCGTGGACCCCACGTGGCTTGTGGGCCCCACATATCTTCATTGGGCCCCACATGTTTGGTGGGCCCCACCTCTCTTGGTACGCTAGCTCGGATTCCTACATCCGGTGCACGTTACCCTCTGGTACGCTAGCTCGGATTCTGACATCCGATGCACGTTACCCCCTCTGGTACGCTAGCTCGGATTCTTACATCTGATGCACGTTACCTCTTTTGGCATGCTTGCGCCTACTAGTTCGGGTTCCTATAACCCTCAAATGGCTCGTGGACCCCACGTGGCTTGTGAGCCCCACATATCTTCATTGGGCCCCACATGTTTGGTGGGCCCCACCTCTCTTGGTACGCTAGCTCGGATTCCTACATCCGATGCACGTTACCCTCTGGTACGCTAGCTCAGATTCTTACATCCGATGCACGTTACCCCTTCTGGTACGCTAGCTCGGATTCTTACATCCGATGCACGTTACCTCTTTTGGCATGCTTGCGCCTGCTAGCTCGGGT
This sequence comes from Malania oleifera, assembly GCF_029873635.1. Classification (NCBI taxonomy): domain Eukaryota; kingdom Viridiplantae; phylum Streptophyta; class Magnoliopsida; order Santalales; family Ximeniaceae; genus Malania; species Malania oleifera. The sequence continues at coordinate 39,751,598 of NC_080427.1, read as the reverse complement.
TCCTATAACCCTCAAATGGCTCGTGGACCCCACGTGGCTTGTGGGCCCCACATATCTTCATTGGGCCCCACATGTTTTGGTGGGCCCCACCTCTCTTGGTACGCTAGCTCGGATTCCTACATCCGATGCACGTTACCCTCTGGTACGCTAGCTCAGATTCTTACATCCGATGCACGTTACCCCCTCTGGTACGCTAGCTCGGATTCTTACATCCGATGCACGTTACCTCTTTTGGCATGCTTGCGCCTGCTAGCTCGGGTTCCTATAACCCTCAAATGGCTCGTGGACCCCACGTGGCTTGTGGGCCCCACATATCTTCATTGGGCCCCACATGTTTGGTGGGCCCCACCTCTCTTGGTACGTTAGCTCAGATTCTTACATCCGATGCACGTTACCCCCTCTGGTACGCTAGCTCGGATTCTTACATCCGATGCGTGTTACCCCCTCTGATACGCTAGCTCGGATTCCTACATCCGATGCACGTTACCTCTTTTTGCATGCTTGTGCTTGCTGGCTCGGGTTCCTATAACCCTTAAATGGCTTGTGGACCCCACACATCTTTTTAGGTCCCATATGGCTTGTGGGCCCCACATATCTCAATTGGGCCCCACACGGTTTGTGGGCCCCACTTCTCCTGGTACGCTAGCTTGGATTCCTACATCCGATGCACGTTACCCCCTCTAGTATGCTAGTTCGGATCCACATATCCGGTGCTTTGCTAGCTCGGGTTCCTGTAACCCTCAAACGGCTTGTGGACCCCACATGGCGCGTGGGACCCACACATCTCCGATGGGCTCCACACAGCTTCTAGAACCCTTATATTATTATTATTATTATTATTATTATTTATTTATTTATTTATTTATTTATTTATTTTAATTTGTCAAATGCAAGCATACTTTGTTCCCCCCATTCATCACTCACCACATGTCATGTTTCTTCTCCCTTTACCCAATCTTTCCCATGCTATCATTCCCTTCATAATTCTTGATCCCATACTTTGTTCACCCATCATCACTTACCACATGTCATGGTTCTTCCCTCTCCGAATCTTCCCATTGCTTATGATTCTCTCAATATTCTTATCCCATTACTTTGTTCCCCCCTCATCACTCACCACCATGTCATGTTTCTTCCCTTTACCATTCCTTCCCATAATAATATTCCCTTCAATAATTCTTCATCCCATTACTTTTGTTCCCCCCATCAAAATTTCACTCAACAACATGTCATGTTTCATTCCCTTTACCATTCTTCCCATAATATATTCCCTTCATATTCTTCATCCCATACTTTGTTCCCTCATCAATCCACTCACCACATGTCATGTTTCCTCCCTTTATCAATCTTCCCATGTTATATTCTCTTCATTATTCTTCATCCCATACTTTGTTCCCTCCATCATCACTCACCACATGTCATGTTTCTTCCTTTTATCATTCTTCCCATGCTAATTTCCCTTCATCATTCTTCCCCCCATACTTGGTTCCCCCCATCATGACTCCCCTATGTCTTCTTTCCTATGCTTGCCCCAAGCTAAGCCTATAAATAGCCCTCTCATTCCAAGCACAAGGGGAGAGCTCCTAGTGGTGTGAAGATCAAGAGGTCGACTAATCCCGTTTCCTATCGGAACTGAGTCACACCATTTGAAGAAGGCACCCCTTAGTGCCTCGAATCAGAGCTCAAGAACAACTCTCGGGAAGACGTTGTAGAGCGGTCCTAGTAGATTCACCAACAGGAAAAGAAGACTGGAGCAGAGGAAAGCGAAAGAAGATCAAGCGATCGATTGATCCCATTTCCTGCCGGTGCCGGGTCACTCCATTCGAAGAAGATACTCCTTAGTGCCTCGAGTCGGAGTTCAAGAACAACCCTCGGGAAGGCGCTGTAGACTAACCCTTGCGGATTCACAGACAGGAGAGGAAGACTGAAGGAGAAAAAGACGATAGGTAAAACCAATGAACTTTCCCCTCTTATGTACATTTCTTTGTCCCCTTCCTATCGGCCCTCTGTTGGTTTATTGACTTGACTTTATGTCACTTTTCTTTACTTTAAATAGCTTCCTTTTAACCTATAAAAACAAAAACAAAAAAAAAAATTTTCATAAAAGACACAAAAATTCAGAAAAATTTTCAAAGAAAATTCAAAAAATTTTAAAGCTTTGAAACTTATTTACCTTTGAAAATTTTTGAAGAAAATCCAAGAAAGTTTCTAACATGTTTGGCAAAGATTAAATTTGTTTCCCTACATTCAAGATTTTCAAAAATACATTCTGAAGGCATATCTTTAAAACCACGACTTTCGTGATTGTTGTCTAAAATTCTGTTGTATTCGGAAGGACATTGGAAAATCCCGGAAAATCATTGGTCTCGACCAAGACCTTAAACTGGTTTTTCCCCCCCAAACTGGTCAACGTTTGACCGGCTCACCATTCCCAAACTGGTTCACCCCAGTTTTCTCCATTTTGCTTGTATATTATTGTTGTATCCATAAAATTTACAAAAATCATGAAATTTTCAAAAATTCCAAAAGTATTTTCACATTTTGGTTTCAATTGATTTCATTTGTGTTATTTTGTAAGTTCGGGAAAAATCACAAAAATCATTTTCACACTTAGGAAAAATTACAAAAATATCTTTTTAGGCACAAAAAAAAAAAATTCATTCCAATCCCGAACAAATTGCAAAAACCTCCCGAAATAGTATTTTTGATACTTAAAAAAAAAAAACCTATAGATTTCAAAATCCCCGGGAGCGTATTTTGTATCCTATTTTCGATTTTCCTTCCCGATGATTGCAAACGAGAACATTGACTCTTCGGAGTACTAGATTGCCCCGGTTCTGAGGGAATACCTATAGAGTATTTTCATTTTTTTTGACTTTTGAAAGGAAGTAATCTTTAAAGGCTTATTACATTTATTTAGGGAAAACTCTTTATTGATCTGGTACCGTTCATAAGAACGGGCGTGTAGGGGGTGCTAATACCTTCCCCTTGCGTAACCATACTCCCGAGCCCGACTTTGGTGATGCAGACCGATTCTACCCCTAACGGGGTAGCAATCAAGTGTTCTAACCACACTTCAAAAGGTTAGTGGCGACTCCACCACACATCGTTTTCCACAAAATTCACATTTTCAAAATACACATTCATTTTTCCCAGTTCGCAAGCCGAGCCCATTTTTAAACCAGAGATTGGTTCTCTGGGCTGGGTCCGGGACGTCGCGACATAATCAAAAACAGAATTTTCAATGCCTACACTGTTCAGAAAATTATACCTAAATTTATAGAATTTATACTCAAATTTAGCTAGTTTCAAATTAATAAAAACTGTTATAACGTATTTCCCCTTACCTGCTCCTCAAGTTCTTGCCTAAACCGAACGGAAAATGAGACCCTGTAATTCAAAATTCCCAACTTACTCAAATGTCAGAAAAATGCTCATTTAATACTTTCTAGGCTCCATATAATTATATTTAATAAAAAAACTTCAAAATATCTCACTTACTCTGATTTTGAGATGATGTCCCAAAACCCCAAATCAATGATCTGCTTCGACAATTTTGCAGAGAACAATCTTACGAACCTCGTGGTGGTTCCGGATCGTTAAATTGGGTTGAATCCAAGCCGGATTCAAAGAGAGAAGGCAGAGGGGCCGTTTTAAGAGAGAGAAAATGAGAGAAGAGTGATTTCTTCACTGAAAAATGAAAGAAATTGCTATTTATAGGTAAGGACGTGTCGATGAGATACGTGGATTCGTTGACGATCCCATGAACAACATTCGTCGACGAGACCGTGAGTCCGTCGACGAGTTTCAGAATATCTCAAACTCTCTCGATAAATCCTCGTCGACGAGACATGTGCCCTCGTCAACAGGCCAAAGAAGAACATTCGTCGATGAGACCAGTTGGTTCGTCGACGAGGCCTCGTTGATAGTCCTTTTAAAAATTCATTTTTCTCCCTTTCTCTCTTTCCTTTCCTTTTCTTTTATTATGTTTATTAATTAAATTTTTTGGGCTTAGTTTATGGACTATACAGTACTATCCAATCAAACAAATGTGTACTAGGATCCTAACTCTTCTTGGAAGTATGAATGCTGAAATGCCTTACCACCAAATTACTTAAGTTATAATTGATTCAAGGAATGAAAAGAGGTGGAAATAGAATACACGGTGTATAATATTATAATATTCAATTAAAAAATAAAAAAATATTTCTAAAAGTTTTTATTATTCTATCCATGAAATAGATAGAAATGTAAGTATTCAATAATTAGTTCAGGAATTACTTGATTTGCATTTTTTCTCTTTTTAATGTTAGTTTCGATAACACTAATTTTTGTATAGTTTTATTTTATTTTATTTAAATAGCATATATTTTACAAGCTAGTGTATTTGTATGTAATAACTTTCTTTCCTATCTTCTTCCATTCTCCGAACCAAATATGACAATAAATGAGCTTACCATTATGTCTTTATATCCTTTATTTCTTTGTAATCTCTTTTAAGGCTAACACTTTATATGTGAACATAGAAATGTTCTTGAGGCTGGAGGTGTAGAAATGACCAAAAATAAATTAAAGTAAGGCAAATGCATGCACTGAAAATTAAAGCATTCTCACTCTCCTTCATTCTATTTTAAAAATTCCAAAATATACACTTTGTGTCTTTTATGACAATTTCAAACATACTTAAAATAAATTTTGACTCACTCACCACCTGGCCTCAATAAACTTTGCTATATTCTTCTTTTATGTCCACATTAATGCTTAGTCAACTTTAAAGATGTTAAACCCTTGCGCACTTGATTAAACCCTGGTTTGGTCTTATCAGGAAACAGAAAACAAAAACAAGTGCACCATTTTTGGAAAGAGGGGCTGACTGCAGAGAGCTCAGCAATTCTATTTCAACTCTCACCCTGGATGGGAAGGGCAGGCAGGAGGGAAGAAACCAGATAGGGTGCAAAATGGAGCAAACCCTAATTGAATGCAGTATGCACAGATGGCTGCTTGGGGTCAAGCCAAACAGAAAAAAAGAGAAGTGTTCCCATTCAATATTGTTGAAAGCAAAGACAGAAACCCTAGAAAAAGTGTAAGACCCATTCATGATTTTCTATTTTTAGGTCATGGAGGGATGGTGAGGGGGCGTGTGGGACCCATTTGGGGGGGTACCTGGATTGGATTTTGTTCAAGGGAGTTGAGTTATTTAAGGCCCATGTTGGACCTCCCCTTGAACTAAAGGCGCCCTTATTTATTTTTTGAAACAAACTGCTCGGGATTTGCTATTTTTAGCAAATATTGGTTGGGCTTTGAATTTTGTAAGATGCCCTCCCTCCAAGAGGGTACCCCTCAAATTTTCAATATTTTAAAGATTTAAAAGGACCCTAGTTGATAACTCATAAATGGGTTTGAAAGGAGTTTGTATTTTTTCTAATTTCTTTATATCATAGGCTTCAATTAATATTCTTTACATCAGACAAAAATGTATGCTTGAGTTTAATTTATATTGATGCGCGTAAGTGGGTTTATTAAGATTAAAAAGGATAAAAAAGATTGAAAAGCAACACAGGCGGTGGCCGATGCGACTTCTTTTTCTTTTTCCCTTTTTGTTTTGTCTATATATATATATATAAAATATTTTATGTTTGTGCAAAGTAAGCTATGTATGTCCTATTACAACAAAGTTTGTCTTTTAATATAGTAGAGAGAAACCCTATTTGGATAGGTGGGGATGGAGATATGAGAATGCTGCAGCCATCTATATATAAATATATATATGGACTTTTGAACAAACTCCTAACACATATGTATGAATAAACTACATTACTTGGTTTTGTGATTTATTCAAAAGTCACGGATGTTTCAAAATTTAATAAATGATGCAAGATTTTTTAGTGTATTGGGTATACTTGTACAAAACATTTCACGACCAAACTATCTGCTTGGTTGTGGAGCGCCGAGGATGGGACTCATTTCACATTATGAGACTAAAAGACCATTAGTAGACGCATAATGTGGAACGAAAAATGCTTCTCCATTTGATCTCTACGCACTCGCTAGACCCTCGCTAGAGTTTCCCACTTTTCTATAAGGTCCCACCAACATAGTAGTACTCAGAAGATGATTATAATACTAAACATAATAGTTTTGATTCGGTAATAGTAAGATATTGTCTACTTTGACTTATTATATTACATGGTTCTGATAAAAAAAATACACGTTACAAAATTAGACATAAGACCTAATCCGTATTTATATGACTGAAATTCTCCTAATATATACTTGAGTTGGGATTGCGACTTTTAACATCTTATTTTTTAGGTGGAGAAAGGAACTTATTTAACTCAGACATGATGCCAAAGAGGCAAAGATATCATTAATAATTAGCCTAGGGGTTTCTCCTAGGTAGTTGTTATGCATAAAAATAAGGCATGTAGGGGATATGATCTCAAATCCCTAAGTTAAAAAATTTAGCTTTGCTACCATATGATTAATTTAGTACCAATTAGGCCAACCACTTGTCTCATTCTTTCTTTCTTTTTTTTTTTTTTTCCTTCCCTCACTTGTGGAATTATTTAAACAATATAAGAATTAAGCAAAGGATTTACATATCTCTCTTTACTTTAATTTAATTGATTAAACAATATAAGTTGGAGAAGGTTGGTAATAGATGCATGTTTAGTATGGTTTCACTAATTAATAATTTGTTTGCAACACCCCCCCCCCCCAAAGATAAAATAGTTTTCTATCCTCTACTACATCTTTATTAAGTCTCACTATTTAACAGGGTCTTTAACAAGATTGGGTGACCTAATCTTTTGTGGTCAGAAGCTGCATTAACCTAGAAAAAAGGGGGGGAGGGAGAAGAAGGAAGAACAACCAAATCGAAGAGGACATTAAAAAAGAATCACACAAAATGCAAGAAGATCGTAATGTTTCATACAAAGTTTAAGTAAAAATACTAGTAATATCTTGCAATTAAATTGTTTTATCATAGTTTCTATGCACCTATTGAAGGGGAATTTTACTTAGTGATTGAAATTTTAATTAAACATAAATGCAATTATTAGATTTAAATAAGAAAAAAAAAGCTTTTTTATTGAAAACTATGAATATCACTCAAAATTTGCCCAATTTACAGTTTATTTATTTTAATGAACTGCTCATACTCATATTCCAACTAGATAAAGATGACTTGATGTTTTGAAGAATTGGTTCTTCTCCGTTCATGCATAACTTCTATACCAAGATTAGCACTGTAACGACCTGCTTATCTTAATAAATAATAAAACATAATAAATAAAATAGTCAACCTGAACCCGTGGGTAGTGGGGACACTTGTTATACATAGCGGAACCTAGGCAGCAGTAAATGTAAATTACATTCATCAACCATAAATTACATAATTCTAGAGTCTACTATATTCCCAAAGATACTGTGTTTATATATAATCTCCAAAACATCAAAATAAACCTAAGATCTTACAACAAAAATCTCCTGATCATAGATCAGAACTTACCCTTCTAATAGGGAAACTCAATTCACTCAGCGGCGGCCTTGACCCGACGGTCTCTCCGAGTTTCCTGAAATAATTTAAACTTAGGGTGAGATACCTCTCAGTAAGGGTAAATAAATTAAAATCATCTGCGTGACAACATGAATATTTAATGTTGTAACACATATACCGTACATTTCACATACCATAAAACATAAATCGTAACGTGGTTAAATAAACATATAATTTCATATTTCCAAGTGATCATACTAATTATGTATTATCTGATATAATTTATAATACTGAAAACTGCCCAAGATGTATAGCTAGCTGATGTCATATATTACCTCCCATGACGGGTTGTGCAGCCCGAAGGTGGGACCCAACAATGGCTGGCCGACCACTGTCGAGTCAAAAATATTTGTAAGTACGATGGGCCTGCCACACCATGGTCCGGATTGTCAGGTGGACGTCTACAACTCTACAATGAAAGCCACATCGACTATCCATCTCCCACCCCCTCGTGGGGTGGTTAGCACCAATCTGATCATAGATATATGATCTATAAGCTATGGTACCGTGCTCCTGAAACTGTACTAAACTAACATTCGGGTTCTGATAGCATATAGTACATAAACATACACTGTTTATCATAAATCAAATGATAACATTTTATGAATCCCACATTAACATAATAATTACGGCCTCGTGCCGAAAATATGAATAAATGCGACCTTGCGTCGAATAACATGAGTAATTGCGGCCTTACGCCAATCATCAATGACGACCTTGCGCCGATCATCAATAACGGCTTTGCGCCGAACATATCATATATTCTGAAATTATAATTTACTGTGTTTATCATATTATTCCTGAAAATATTTGTCAACATGCTTTATCTTGTAAATCTAACTTAACATGGTATAATATATATATATAAAGTAATATTCATGCCACATGAATTGAATGAAACCATATATTCTGTTCTGAAAACACATTTCCTGTACAATTGCAATATTTTCCCAAACTTACATTTTTTCAATTATACTCATATATAACACATGCTTTCTGAAAATTATTCTACTATTAAATAATAGTAATTTCAATAGAAAATAAATGTTTTAATTTATCCCTTTACCTGACAACTGAAAAGTCCCTCTATAATACTGGTCTTACACCCCTAGGAAACCTTGAGCAATACCTTGAAAATGATAACTCTCAGAACTAAACTTCAGTATTTATTCGAGTACATCATTTCCTTCAACTGTGGAAAGACCAAATTTCGAATAAAAAGTCTTATCTCAACTCAAGGATGAATTTCAACTTGCTTCCACCAATGATCCGTTCCGGTAGATTTGGAGAGAGCTTCCTTAGGAGCGTCGTGGTGGCCTCAAATCATCGATCTGGCAAACAACAAAGCTGAAATCGAAGAGAGAGGAGAGAGAAACCGTAGGGAGAGAGAGAGAGAGAGAGAGAGAGAGAGAGAGAGAGAGAGAGAGAGAGAGATTTCTGATTTTTTGCGTTAAAAATATGATTTTTGCTATTTATAGGGTTGGATTCGTCGACGAGTCCTGTAGAAAGTTCATCGACGAACCGGCACCCTCGTTGACGAATTTTAGACTCTCAAAAATCCTCTCTCGGTATCTTCTCGTCGACGAAACTTGTCTTCGTTGACGAGTCCCTCTTGTATCCTCGTCGATGAATCCCCTGTGTTCGTTGACGAGGACCTGATAAATTTCCTTGGTCATTGCATCTCAAAGTGCAACGCCGTTGACGAACGCTCCTTTTGTACTGTTTCTATTTCTCTTTCTCTTTATTATTTAAATACCATTATTTTTCGGGTCATTACAAGCACGGTGAATAATATCGATCTAGGTATTAATTATACAGCCTTGAATCCTATTAAAGATTCTCTAGGAGAAGATGTTATTAGGGATATGGAGAAAAATTCGAATAGAAAATATTTTGATATTCCTCTTTCATGGCCACATATCTTTCTAGCTAAGGAATGAGAATTTTTTCTCTTGTTACATGAATCTAATTTTTAAAAATGAAAGAAAAAAAAAAAAAATCCTTTTGTAGCGAATCTTTTATTTAAAAAAAAAAATGAATTGATAAAAGTCAAAAGAACCAAATATTGAAAATGTAAATTTTTTATTTAAATTAGTAGGATCCGAACCTAAATGAATTTCTGATCAACTGTTAGAGAAAAAAGAACGAACGGAGGTTGTAGTCATTTCTCCTTACATATAGTCCTTCAATTAAATATTTGCAAGATAATTTCACCCTCCTCCTTGTTTGTTTGAGTGCATGCACCATTCATATAACGAAATTCACCAATCTTTTTAATTAATCATTAGTTTACTTTATGTTGTATGACTTCATGACTTCATGCCAAACCTTTTTTATTAATTTGGATCAAAGGCTTCTTCTATTGGGCACCAAATCACCTGCCATGTTATTTCTCCATTTGCGTTGTACAAAATTTTTGAGGCTTACACTACTCAAATGCTCCTTGCTTATATATGGGATAAGGTATTTAGAACAATATATATAAGATTTCAATTGCATTGCACCGAATAGAACATGTTGGGAAGAAATGAGAGTTATCAAAAAATTGCAGAAACACAATCGAAAATTCTTTCTCTCTCAATTAATAAAATCAGTTATATATATATCCCACGAAATCCCAATTTTATTGATAATCTTTATTTATGGCGGAGGAATATTATGGTTACAAGTAGTACACATGAAATTTATAATTAAACTATCAAAACCATTACAGGCCTACAAATCAATACTAAAAAATCAGTATCATTAACAATAAAGACTTGGAATACTTATCTTATCCATACGAATTATTTTACTCGAAACCACCTTACCTACGAAATATCTACTCGTGTTGCCTCCCTCACCTTTATGAGTCAAGAAATCCGCCACCTGATTACCTTCTCTAAATTGGTGCTCTATAAAGAACTGAAGATCTTGTAATCAGTTTTTATGATATGACAATAACATAAAAATATATATTTTCAACAACACAAAATCAGTCCAAATTAATCACAAATATCAATCATATGAAATACACAATTTTACATGGACAACCCCTTCAAATCAAAGGGTAAAAACCACCGGACTTGATAGTCAACTCAAAAACTTCACTATGATAAAAGTGTGGGTACAAGATCTCAATTTTCAATTATTACAATGAGTACATAACTCTACTTTTAACTAACAATAAGAAAACTTAAAAATCAAAGAGGGAAAGTTGAAAATTTCACAAAAAACGTGGTTATTGTTCAAACTCAATATCTGATGCTACAGTGCTTGAATGACTGATCCGACCGTTCAAAATCAACGTCTATGAGTTTTCTATCTACTGACAAAAAATAAACTTGATTAGACCACATAAAGTTCACCCATTGTCAATTGATCAAAATGCACACTATTGTATAAACCCAGATTTTTCCAAAGCTAATATCTGACGCTGCAATTTTTGGATGAGCAATCTAACTGTTCAAAATCATCTTCTAATAGATCTCTATCTACTGACAAAAAATCAGCTCAATCGGACCACCTATGACTCTTAAATTGTCAGTTGATCAAAACTACACACAATAGCAAAAAGCCAAATTTTTTCTTTTGCTTCTCCCTCTTTCTGCCCCACACTTTCTCTCATTTTTCTAATGGAATTCTATATCGTCAACCCTAATTTTCTTTACTTAAATGAGGTGTAAAAAGGTGTCACTCCCCGAACCCGGAAATGGGACCCAGGGGTGAAAATGTAAACCAACCAGCCCCTGTATCATACAAATCATCCAAAGATACAGGACAATAGAAGAGGGTCCGACCTCGTGGGGTTCCCAGGCACCTTATACACATCCAAACATAATAAAACATACGCAGCGGAAAAATTTTATACTATATACATACAGTACCATACCAGAGTTTATACAAGGACAAAATCAAGGTTCCATCAAATAATGTACAAACGGGTGCCCAACATATCTCAAAACGGCAACCCGCACAAACACAAGTCCTAGCACTTACCCAAGCGCTACCCGCATTACAGCGGCCACTACGCTTCCGACACAAGGATGCTAGTGCCGGTTACTCGAAGGACCTGAAAAATATGTACGTACAGCAGGGGTGAGACACCTCTCAGCAAGGAAGAATACATGTTATATTGGTGTGTGACATTTGAGTGTTATCACAATGCAACATACATGCAGTTAAATGCAGTTCCAATACTAATTTCACGACAGTGCATACACGCACACACACACATGATCAGCAATCTCGGTGTCGTCACACCCTTCGACCTGAAGCTGGCCCGCGACATACGACTTTGGCCCGTAGCCAACCTGAGAACACGGCGCCACCAGCACATGGCTAGTCCTCGACTCTCATGGCATCGTACCGACGCTAACTGGTGGATCCACACCCTTTGGCTTGACCTGCCGGGATAGGCTCACGCCCTCAGATATGAAGCCGGACACTCTGCCAACCTATGGCCAGTGATTTCATACGCCCTCAAATATAGAGTCGGACACTCTCAGTACCTGGAACAATTCGAAACCACGTTCCTACTAGCATTTTAACCAATCACCCACACATGCATGCTCATATAACCAAACAAACCACATCCATTTGATTATCTAAAATCATGGTTTTCCAAACACATACAGTTTAAACCAGTTAAGACACGACCATCCCTATAACACAGTATAAATCAAAATATACGTTCAGTTTTCAACAAAACTAGGGATGCAGCCCATTGCCCCTTTTTTCCAAAAACTGTAATCATGAAAAATCCATAGTTTTCCTTATTATATCCCCCCAAATGAGTAGCCAAAACACACACAAGACCGTGAACCATAGTTCTACCGTGTCCAATTTTGAAAATAACCGATATAAACATAATTCCCCTTACCTTTTCCTCGAATAGAAATTCCTGAACTCTAAGGCCCCTAAATAGCGAACCGAGTTCCAAAACCTACAAATCACAATACAGAAGATACTCACAACTTCTTCCTCTACCAAACTACCATATCAGAAAATAAAACCAAGCCTTAGTTATATAAGCAACCAGCCCAAAAATAAAACCAAGCCTTAGTCTACAAGACCTAGTAACTTAGTTAGCTCTAATACCAAATTGTCACGCCCCGAGCCTGAAAATGGGACCTAGGGGTGAAAATGTAAACCAACCAGTCCCTGTATCATACAAAACATCCAAAGATACAGGACAATAGATGAGGGTCCGACCCTGTGGGGTTCCCAGGCACCCTATACACATCTAAACATAACAGAACATACGCAGCGGAAAAAGGTCATACTATATACATACAGTACCATACCAGAGTCTATACAAGGACAGAATCAAGGTTCCATCAAATAACGTACAAATGGGTGCCCAACATATCTCAAAACGGCAACCTACACAAACACAAGTCCTAGCACTTACCCAAGCGCTACCCGTAGTACACCGGCCACTACGCTCCCGACACAAGGACACTAGTTTTGGTTACTTAAAGGATCTGAAAAATATGTACGTACAGTAAGGGTGAGACACCTCTCAGTAAGGAAGAATACATGTTATATCGGTGTGTGACATTTGAGTGTTATCATGACGCAACATACACGTAGTTAAATGCAGTTCCAGTACTAATTTCACAACAGTGCACACACGCACACATGCACACATGATCAGCAATCCAGGTGTCGTCACACCCTTCAGCCCGAAGTCGACTGGTGACATACGGCTTTGGCCCGTAGCTAACCCGAGAACACGGCGCCACTGACACATGGCTAATCCCCGACTCCCATGGCATCGTATCGGCACTAATTGGTGGATCCACACTCTTCGGTCTGATCTGCCGGGATAGGCTCACGCCCTCGGATATAGAGCTAGACACTCTGGCAATCTATGGCCAGTGATTTCATACGCCCTCGGATATAGAGCCGGACACTCTCAGTACTTGGAACAATTCGGAACCACGTTCCTACTAGCATTTTAACCAATCACCCACACATGCATGCTCATATAACCAAACAAACCAACCCATTTGATAATCTAAAATCATTTTTTTTCGAACACATACGTTTAAACTAGTCAAGGCATGACCATCCCTATAACACAGTATAAATCAAAATATACGTTCATTTTTCAACAAAACTAGGGATGCAACCCGTCGCCCCCTTTTTCCCAAAACTGTAATCATGAAAACCCATAGTTTTCCCCGTTATATCCCCCTAATTGAGTAGCCAAAACATGTGAACCACAGTTCTACCGAGTCCGATTTTGAAAATAACCGATATAAACATAATTCCGCTTACCTTTTCCCCGGATAGAAATTCCCGAACTCTAAGGCCCCTAAACAACGAACCGAGTTCCAAAACCTACAAATCACAATACAGAAATACTCACAACTCCGTCCTCTACCAAACTATCGGATCAGAAAAGAAAATCGAGCCTTACCTCGATTTTAAGCCGAAACCCGAAAATCTCCGAAATAGGATTCTGATCCATAGGTTTTGTAGAGAATCCTTCCACGATCCTCGTGTTAACTTCAGATTAATGATTCTCGTGATGAACGACGAAGAAATCTAGAGAGAGGAAGTGTAGGGAGAGTTCTAGAGAGAGAGAGAGAGAGAGAGAGAGAGAGAGAGAGAGAGAGAGAGAATTGAGTTTTCTTAGCTTGGAAGTAAAGAGAAAAGATATTTATAGCCCTTTGACTCGGCCGTCTTCGTCGACGAAATGGTGTCCTCGTCGACGAGGTCGTATAGACAGCTCATCAACGAGATGGTGGATTTGTCGATGAATCCTGATATCATTGGTTTCCCGAAATCTCTCAGCTTCTCCTCGTTGACAAGCCTCTGAACTTTGTCGACGAGACTTACATGGACTTCGTTGACGAATTCTAGTTTCGTTGACGAAATCTGCTAAATTTTCAATTTGCCCATCTCTTATTTAATTAAACCCATATATCACGGTTCGGGTTCTTACAAAAGGTCTCTAAAAAAGCCCAATAAAAGCCCAAAGAAAATGGGCTAAAGAGTTGAATATGTTTCTCCACATAGGAGGGATACCCAAACCCAACACATCTGCCCGTGATAAAAGTGATATAAGATTTCCTTCCTGTTGGGAAACACTATTTGTCAATCTAAAAAGAAAAAAAATAATGCCATAATTTTTCAAATAATTTTAAGATTTAACAATTATTTTCAACTCATCTTAGTCTCAATTTTCAAATATATATATATATATATATATATATATATATGTTTATTCTTGAACTTCCAAATATTCCGGCATTAAATCACAAAAAAACTCAACATCCTTGCATTTCTCCTCAAAATTCTTTCCCCTAACAACTAGATTTTCCAAAACAAAAAAAATCAAAAACACTTACAAAAATTTGGAGCCTTGTTTGAAAAGGGGAGGTAAACCATAATCCTAATCTCCTTATTGTAAATATTTAGATCATCCTATGAAGGAGTTTGCCATTCTTTTACCTATGGTTAGAGGGGTTAAAGGATTAGCAAATTGTTCAAAGGGAGACTATAGATGAGAGATGTGACGCCCTAACCTGGGTCTATTAGGGAGTACTGCGTCTCTCCTCCTCCACCTGAACCAGACAACAGGCCGGCAGGCCTTATCGGAGTAATGATTGGCCCCATAGACCAATATGTATAATTTTCAGTGTGTTTTGTCATCACTTACATACTTCCTGAGAAAAACTTCCTAAAAGGTCACCCATCCCAAGATTACTCCAAGCTAAACACGCTTAATCGTGGAGTTCTCATCGGAAGACTCTTGAAAAGAAATGTGCACCTTATTGATATGAGTAGTAACATCTAATTCTTTTAAACCCTTTTTCTATGAGGTATCACAAGAGAGCTTCTTATTATGTCTTATCCTATTGAACAAGTAGGGCATAAGAAGCTTAAGCCCTACTTCTTCAATGATAGTCTTAAGAAATTTTAAAAGGTATTCCCTTATAAAATATAATACCTTGAAATCTCTAGGGTATCAAAATGGGGAGGGATCACCTCTTAATTATTTCAAGAGAGTGTCTAGTGATGCAATCAACATGTAGCACAAGGAAGACCCAACTTATTGGTTCCAATAGCTGCTACAAATGTTTGTGCACAAATCAAAAGAAATGATCTAAATTGAGATATTTAAGGTTGTCACTCAAAGTATTCAGTTCCCTTAACCTTGTTTAGACACTACTTTCCTTTTAGACTCCAATAATTAACACCTTCGTATTTAGTTTTGCTTTTTATTCATTTCTATTGTTGGTGTTATTTATCTTAGTTACCTATTTAGATGATAAAGTCATACCATGAGTTGGCCTCTATGTTAAGGATGACATTTTTTTTTTTGAGCATATCAATTCTTATGAGAAGACTTATACTAATTAACTTCCTTTCCTAGGACATGAAATAGGAGGCAATATGATAGTGTAGCATTGGTTGAACAAGTTTGTCTATGGAGAGACCACCTCATTATCTCATCGATACTTAATTAGGATCCCTTTTGGGGACCTTTGTCTTTGTTTCCATAGCCATCTCCATTTCTGGATGGGGGTTTTGTTGGGCGAGGCGGGGAGGGGGGGGGGGTGACTTTGAGTTGAAATTATAATTAATACTTTGGCTCCACACATATCATTCATGGATTATGATTATCTTTCATATGGAACATAACTCCCTCGCTAGTTCATTCAAAGTAAATCAATCTTCTTTAAGGGTTTATAAACTTAAAAATCAATTCTATGGTCCTTCTTAATAGTCTTCCTTTTCTAGGCTTGGCTCACTATCCTTAAGTAATGAAGTAGCGTGCCTAAATCTTGTTCAAGAATCTTGCCAAGCCAATCACATACCAATTGTCTATAGGATTTCAAACCCTGCATTAGCCACATCTAAGTGTTTTCTAGTTTCCATGCTCATTGATTTATGAAAGATTGTAAGCCCTGATTCAAATTTATAATCAGTCTAGAAACCATTTCATTCACTGTGCTTGTTTTAATCAAAGAATTAACCATGCGGGCGATACTTTTAGTCCTAGGCTACTCACGTGTTTCCTTAAATTCTTATTAGTTTCCCCAATGTTCATCGTTAGACCTCGCTTTGTCTCTATCCCCTCAATTTATTCTATTGCTAAAGGAGGAATGGAAAAACCATTGTGCATGTGTTTAACCAAAACACTTTTAACTTTAAAAAACAATGATGGGACTGAGTGTCACTCAATAAAGAGGACTTCTAATTTGTGACCTAGAATGTAATTAAACCCAAAAGCAATTAATATAGTTTAATAAGAAAATTTACTTATGTTAAGAAGACGAATCACTGGTATAATGCAATGGAATTCAAATTCTACCATAAAGAAGCTTTCTACCATTACTACTTGTTCTAATGTCTAATTTTGCTTCAATAAACAGTGTAATACAGTTGTACTCCACTTCTAATTCCCACGCTTTGTTCCATGCCACGTGACTTCTTGCCAAATTTTTTATGTTTGATTCAAAACTTCTTCTTTTGAACGATAGCTCATTTCTGTCGCACACCATTTTCTTATTCGTCCTTGCAAAAAAAAAAAAAAGCTTTAAAATGACACCACAGGTCCACAGATATTAATAATTAAATAAAGCAATAGATGCTACATTACAAGGGATTAAATTAAAAGTGTGCATAATTATATGATAAAAAAAAAAAAAGATAGCTTCTATATTTAGCTGGTCCCTTTTCTTTGCCCTCAATTGATCAAAGATATTTTTTGCCAAAGGATTTCCTAGTTGTTTTTTTTTTTTGGTGGAAATTGAAGTCAATGTTGTTTTACTCTATTGATTATATATATAATATTTCAAAGGCATCATAAGAATATTATAAGAACACATTTGAAAAATACAAAAAAAAAAAAAACATATATGTCATTTGGAGGGGTTTGCATATCATTAATTAAAATTTTAAAAATCATTTAACCCTTATTTTTTTTTTTTTTAACTAAAAGAGGGCGACACCTCTATTTATTTATTAATATACCCTCACTTTTGGTGGATGAATGCCGTGATTACAAGATAAGCAAAAGGAAGATTACAGAAAAATCCTCAAAAAAAAAAAAAAAAAAAAAAAAAACAATACTAGCAACCAACCAAATTAAGATAACAAAACTAAACATAACTAACAAAGAAGATAAAAACATAAACAAAACCAAAATCAAATCAAAATACACCAAACGAAACTCTAGAGTTGAACTAACGACGAACGGAAACGAGAGTCCACCTATCCATCCGAAAAACACCTTTTAGATAACGTGGTAGAAGGTGTTGTTTTTCGTAAATTACATTGTTTCCCATTTCTCCTTTTTTAGTAAGAAAATCAGCCGCACTATTGCCTTCGCTATATTGATGCATCACCATGACGATCAATACTCACTTATGACTAATTTTATACTTATAAAATTAGAAAAAAATGCGACTTCATGCAGATCAATTGGTAGTCAACATGAGCAAATATATATATATGTATATATGTATATATATATATATATATATATATATATATATATATATATATATATGTATGTAAAAACTGCTCTCTTTTTGAAACTTAAAAATCTCTACCGTTATTTTCATAATAAAAGTGATATTATAAATTCTAATGATCTATAGTGTTAGCATTTGTAGAGTTTACCTGTTCATCTTTCACATGATTACATTCCAAAGGGATCAAGAATGGATAGGTAACTTGATAAAAAAAATTTAAGCTATTAGGTATTAGGTTTTGAGTTCATGCATAGATTTAATTGCTCTTCATTTCAATGGCTATTGATAAAATAATATATTGTATTAACTCTATCTTTTTGCATGTCAAAATGATACTTTATAAGGTAATAATTAGTTTTAAAATTGACTTGCTTGCAATAAAGTGAATATTTTCTCACTAGGTAGAGATTTGTTAGTCCAGTTTTATAATCAAATTATATAGAAAATTATCGAACATCTCATCTTCGAGTTTATTTTTCTTTTTTTATTTAAAAATTTTAAAATTATGTGACAACATCTTACATAGTTATATTACGTATTTTTCTTCATACGTGACTTAACATAGTTATTGTAATGCATGATACGTCATGACATTTAGCAAAAAATAGGTTTAGATCAATGATTACCTCCGACCCAAATTATATATATTCCACATAAACACAAATACAATTTTTTATATAATAAAGTTGCTTTTTTTTTTTTTTCAATATTCTTCCAAATTAACATAGATGTATTAATACAAAATTTCCAATTCATTAAGGCACTTTTTGGAAAGGATGAGTTCGAGAAAAAGAAAAGAAAGAAAAACAAGGAAAAAATTATTATCAAGTGTAATTTTTCTCTATAAACTATGTGCATTAGAATAAAAAAATTGTTATAGTATAATTAAAAATTAGAAAAGTAAAGATCTATTTAGTTATGAAAAACATATTCTGTTTTCTAATTTTTATTTTTTCAAAGAATTATAAAATTTGGGCTTTTATTTATTTATTAATTTTTCGGGATTCATGTCAAAAGGTAGGAACTAAAGAGTACCTTAAATGTGCAAAATAATTTTTTTATTTTTATTTTTAGATTTCAAAATAATCACAAAAAGAGAACTTGTTTTCTGGTTTTTCAAAAGAAACTCTATGCATAGGGCACTTGTCCGATACTATATTTTGATCCTGCCCTTCTAAAAGGAACATTAGCTCTAACAATTCCGTCACTATCTACCAAAACGACAGGGAAATGTTTTTTTTTTTAAAAAGTAGGCATGCATACGACGTACAAAAAGTTTGCGCTTCTCTTTATCTCTAAAAATAGGGTGTCCCTCCCTTTGGAGTTGTGAGGTCAACTTCAAGGGGCGCATGATTAGTCACGAGTACCGTAAAACGGACACGTGGATACCCGGTGCGTAATTAAAAAAAAGAGAAAAAGATAGGGTGTCATGACCATCAAACAACTATTCCGTCCCCATTGTCCATTGAGCCCGCTCTAAATAATCCCCCTTTTGCCGGATTATTGCCAAACAAATTAAAGTCCAAAATTTAAATTCCATACTCTCAAAAGAGTTAAAAATTTAGAAAAATGGTCAAAATGTATTTTTCAACTTTTCTATGTAAATTTAAAAAAAAAAAAAATTAGAAAACAAGATGGCAGTTTTGAAATTTTTTTATAAAATTAAAATGGAAAATAAAAAAATTCACAAGAAAATTGTGCCGAAATTATTTATTTTTGTTCATTTATTTTATACAAATATTATAAAAATGAAAAATCACCTAATTTTTTTAAAACTAAAATGAGAAATAAAAACTATTTTCCACAATTAAACCGGTCCTAAATGTTCATAATACATAAAATTAAATTTTTGTTTACTAGCTTATCATCCATTTTACATTCTTTCTCACTTTCTTGATAACCAAACATGAAAAAATAATTTTTATATAATTCTTAAAAATATTTTTCAAGTTTCTAGCAAGAAGTAATGAGATATTCATTTTACTTTCAGGTAGATATGTGAATTAAAACACGGAAAGGAACTACTTAATGAGAACCCTAGCTACTCCGAACGGCCAAGAGATGACCAAAATTAGTTTACTTTTTGGATATGTCTTCATATACCTAATCTAAATAATTTAAGTTTTCTTTTTGAATTTCGTAGAATATTCTCTCCAAGGAAAAATCAAAACCCAATATTTATTTATTTATATATATATATATATATATAGAGTGGAAAATTTGAGCCCCCCATTTTTTTAAATATAATTTGAGCAGAAAAACAACCTTGATAGAGACGGTCCATATAAAATACAATACCATTGGCCAACTAATATATATATAAACAAAGAGAGATGTTACCTTTATTTTTGCATTAAAAAAATATTAATTAAATTTAGTCAATGAATAAAAAAATCACGTAAACTAGCAATTTAAAAAACAAGATTAATGTCCCCTTGTATTTTCAAATCAAAGGCTCCTCCGAGCGTGCATATCTGTGGATATATATATATATATATATATATAGAGAGAGAGAGAGAGAGAGAGAGAGAGAGAGAGAGAGAGAGAGAGCAAAGGGTATGTATTTATATAAATATAAATATGTATGTGGGTATATGTCCGTGTATACGTATATTCGAATGTATTATGTTATATTATAGGATAAAATTCAGTAACACCGTCTCATTTTTCGAAATATGATATTGTATCGTTTTTGAAAACTATCAGAAAATTTTTCGAGATTTAATTTTCTTGGCAAAATGAATCGGACTGTTAGTCGACCGATAAGTTTTGTGAAAACAAATTAAAATTTATCCTTAATAAAATGATAAATGAACCGGACTGCTAGTGAACCGTTAAGTTTTGTGAAAAAGAATTAAAATTTATTCTTAATAAAATAACAATTTTGTCCTTCCGCTCAATTTTAATAAGATAACTTAAGAAAAAACATTGATTCAATAAATTAAGTTGAAAAAATTATCAACTAATTAGAATAGGTTTTGAAAATTAAATTTATTAGTGAATCGAATGCCCAACAACTAATCCGAGTTAGTTAGTTGACATAAGCATGACAATGCGCATAATTAAATTATTATTTAAAAATTAAAAATTATTAAAAATAAGTAATATTAACAGTAAAAAAAATACTTAAATAATTATGTTCTTACAAAATATTTTCTATGTACATTTCATGAAAATTAAATGGCTAAATATATCTTTAATAAATAAAATATACTTTAAAAACTCGGATTGGATCGAACGGTTAGTTGAATTGTGGTTGTTTTTTGAGTTGTATTGAATAATATTCAATAACATAACAACTTGAATAAAATTAGGAAATTAAGGTCAATCAATTGTATGGAATAATGGTAAACCGATTAATATAAATTTGAGTTTTCTTTATCCATTTAGCGTTCGTATTTTACACATAAAAGAACTAAAATCCAATTTTATAATTTTAATTTATAAATAATGACTTTTAAAATTTTAGTTTATCTTTTTTAATACCATGTGTTACTTGAATTTAAAAATATATGTTTTATTTGTTTTACGTTGTGTTTAGTCATTAAATTTTTATGAAAATTACATCTAATAAACATTTTGTAATATTGTCATTATTAGGTATTTTTAAGATTTATTAATAATTCTTTTTTTCTTTTGTATATTTTTGAAAAAAATTTGAAAAATAATAATATATTTTTTCTTGTACTAATGTCAATTGGTTGATCCATAACGATTGGATTGTATAAATAAGTTAATTTCATAATCAATTAGGTTTTTAAGTCGCGTAGCTAGTTTTCGTGACATTATACTGACCAATTTTTTCAATTTAATTTATTAAAATGGTATCATACTAAGATATCATTTTATTATTATTAAAATTAATTTTTTTACATACCAACGGTCAAGTAATGTAGGATTCATTTAATTTGTCAACGAAATTAAATCTCTGGGGGTTCTTTGATAGTTTTTCAAAACACGGGGAGGGAAGCATCATTTGTTAAAAACTCAAGAGGTGTTGTTAGATTTAACCTATATTATATTTGTTGAGTTATGACTCACATTTAGAGGCATTATCCACTAAAAATCTGTTACAAATACGATGACTTATGAGC
This sequence comes from Malania oleifera, assembly GCF_029873635.1. Taxonomy (NCBI): domain Eukaryota; kingdom Viridiplantae; phylum Streptophyta; class Magnoliopsida; order Santalales; family Ximeniaceae; genus Malania; species Malania oleifera. The sequence continues at coordinate 39,729,471 of NC_080427.1, read as the reverse complement.
TTTGTAGGACCTTGAGCCCTCCATGTGTGCCTATATACTTAAACTCAGTCTAGCAAGGTGCGGTGGTACCCTCTATAGTACGAGATAGTACGTTTGAGTCAAGATGCAATGTAATTATATTATCATATGAGAGTATTTTAGAATTTTCATATAGAGTTATATATACATAATTTAGCTGAGAGTTGAAAGTCTAAAACAATTTTCGTTTGATGATATATAGTGAAAATTGTACAGTGGCTCCATCAATGTAGGCACATTATTGAACCACCAAAATTCCTTAATCTTCTCTCTTTTGTTTTTGTCATGATTTTTTTTCATATTTGCTGTGTGTGTATGCATAACCTTACAACATGATTTCACAAAAATACTTTTACTATTTAATCGACAAGAGATGATTTTTATTGATTTACTAATATTTTCTTATGAACCAAAAGGAGTGTATATAACTTTCATAGTTAATTTTTATTTGAAATTTTATTTACAATGTTAGTGTTGTGAATTATAGCTCACATTCAAAAGGAAAACATGAATGGAATTCAGAGTGTAGTAGTTCAACAGTTGAAGTATTTCAGTTCTGTTTGAAATCGTTGACGAATTTTCTGAAACCATTGACGGTTCTGGACAGCGAGATTGAATTCAAAATTTGAAAATGAACGTTAAGTTGGTTGGGTTTTGAGGGGGAAACCTCCAAAGGAAACTTTATTTATACACTTGTCTGATTATATTGAAAATAGAAGATTATTGTGAATTGTATTGTATTGTCTCCTTTGACATTTATATAGTGAAAACCTTTGCTGATTGCTCCTATGGATGTAGGCATTGCCGAACCACGTATATCTTCGTGTTGTTATTCTTTCTTTCAGATATACTGCGTGTGTGTTCTATATTTGTCCTTCATTGGTTGCTACATTTAGATTCCATTGTGCAAATACAAGCTTATACACAACAATTGGTATCAGAGCTTTGTTGTTATGACAGATACTTCATCTGCAAAATTTGACGTTGTCAAATTTGATGGAACCAGAAACTTGGGTTTATAGTAGAGGAGAGAGAAAGATTTGATTGTGCAGCAAGGGATGGTGAAGACCTTGTATGATGTTCAATTGGAAGGTATGGATGAGGCTAATTGGAAAGAATTAGAGGCAAAGGTTATTGCTACAATACGACTGTGTTTGGCCGACGAAGTGCTTTATCACGTCATGGAGGAGGATTCTCCTGCGGGTGTTTGGCAAAAGCTTGAAAGTCGGTATATGTCCAAATCCCTTACTAACAAATTATTTCTTAAGCAGCGTATTTATTGACTTAAGATGGTGGATGGTTTAAACTTAAACCAACACATCAACACATTTAATCAAATCATAAGTGATTTAATGCGGGTTGATGTGAAATTTGAATAAGATGATAAGGCGTTAATGCTAATAAATTCCTTGCCAGCGACTCACATATATGAGAACTTAGTTAGCAGTCTTACATGGGGGAAAGAGACCCTAAACTTGGAAGAGGTGACAAGTGCTTTGTTGGGGTTTCATCAAAGGATGAAAATCTGCGATGAAAATTCAAACGGAGAAGGACTTGTGGTGAAAGGTAACAGTGATCGTGGGAAAGGAAAATTCAGAAATGGATCGAGTCAAAAATCCCAAACTCAATCCAAGAAGAAAAAGGATATTCAGTGTTACAAGTGCGGTAAAAAATGGGCACATTAAACTGGAGTGTTCGGATTGGAAGAAAGGAAAGGATGAAAATCATGAAGGAACTTCAAAATTAGCAAATGTAGTTCAAGAAGAAAATTCAATTTGCAGTGATGGTGATGTACCTTCAATTTCATCGGGGTTGGATCGCCTCACAGACTAATGGATTCTAGACTCGACATGTTCTTACCATATGACTCTAAATAAGGAGTGGTTTAACACTTACAAGTTGGTAAATTCAGGTTCAGTTCTTATGGACAATGATGTCTCTTGTAAAATCATTGGCATAGGAATTGTTAGAATTAAAATCTTTGATGGTCCTGTGAGAACCTTGAATAAAGTAAGACACATACCGGACCTACGGAAGAGTCTCATTTCACTTGGCACTTTGGATTGTAATGGTTTCAATTACAAGTTCGAAGGTGGGATTATGAAGGTGTGCAAATGTAATCTGACGGTAATGAAGGGGCAAAAGTTAGATGAAAATATTTATACACTGTAGGGAACTACTGTTGTAGGTGGAGTTGCAGCCGTATATTCTGAATTTTATGAAACCGTTTTGTGACATATGTGGCTTAGGCACATGGGTGAATATGGTATGAAAGAACTTCACAAGAAGAAACTTTTGAAAGGTATGAGAACATGTAAGCTGAATTTTTGCAAATTTTGTGTTCTTGAAAAGCAAAATAGGGCGCAATTTAAATCATTTATTTACAAGACAGAAGACATTCTTGATTACATACATTCTGACGTTTGGGGGCCTGTTAGAGTGACATCACAAGGAGGATATATTTATTTTGTGAGCTTTGTTGACAACTACTTATGGAAAGTCTGGGTATACTTCATACGGCACAAGTCTGATACATTTGCCAGGTTTAAATTGTGGAAAGCTGAAGTGAAAAATAAGATTGGGAGGAGAATCAAATGCCTCAGGTCAGATAATGGGACCAAGTATGCCGATTCTAGGTTCATGGAGTTTTGTGAGCAACAGGGCGTTAAGAGAAATTTCACTGTTCGCCAGACACCTTAGCAAAATGGAGTGCCTGAAAGGATGAACCGAACTCTAACTGAAAGAGCTCGGTGTCTCAGGATTAATGCAGGGTTACCGAAGAACTTTTGGGCCGAGGTAGTTAGTATGATTTGTTTGTTGGTAAATCGATCTCTAAGGGCATCATTAGATGGGAAAGTGACAGAAAAGGAATGGACAGAAAATGGAGTAGACTATTTTGGATTGAAAATATTTGGTTTTCCAGCCTATGTTCACGTGTCTAATGAGGAGAGATTGATGCTTGATGCAAAGTATAGGTGTTGCATCTTTTTGGGTTATTAGAAGGGTGTGAAGGGGTTCAAACTGTGGGATCAAATGGAAAACAAGGTGGTGATCAGTAGGGATGTAGTTTTTGATGAGAAAGCTAGTGAAGCGTACTCAAGTTGATGATAAAGAGAAACAAGAGCTAGAAAATAGGAGCAGAGACGAATATGTTGTGCATGTGGAGTTAGAAACTCAGGGCAATGATAATGATCTTGGTCCTTCGGTTGTAAGGGGTTCTAACTCAGGAAACCAGCAAGTTGACAATATTCCTATACAGAGATTTAGACACACTATCAGACCACCGCCAAGGTATGGATTTGAAGAGTTAGTATGTTATGTTGTTAGCCTTGGTGGCTACATGATCTAAATTATCATGTTTTGAAGATAACAATCCATTAGTGGTTCTAGGTGAATTTATCTGCATATCAAGCCATAATAAGTCAAACACAAATGCAAAGATCAAGTAAAATCTTAATAGATTAGATATCATCAGAAAGGGGGAGATTGTTAGCATTGGTAGCTATATAATCATGTTTAATGTGTTTTGATGATATTAATCTATTTGTTATTCTTAGTGTATTCCATCTTTGCAGATCATGTTTAGTACAAGTACAAGTGACAAATACATGAAGTACTGGATCAAAGGCAAAGATCGGACCGACTTGACGTTCGAATAGGAAAGATCAAAAGGACACTCATTCGAAAAGGGCTCAAGCACATCCAAGGAAGCTTAATGTAAAATTGTATGTAATAGGGAGTGTTTGAAGTAGTATATTTTGTAACCCTTGCGGTTTTGTTTCACGCATGATTTCTGAGCAAGAGTTGAGCAAAATTGCATGTGCATACTAGGACACAAGAGTATATATGATTTCACAAAGTCACAAACTCAATACTCATGGTTTTCAAAGATGAAACAAAGTGTTTGACAAAATATCCTATACTCAAACATGTTTCAAATGGGATAAGTGTTAAGTGGTATTTGTATTATAATATTTTATATACTTGGTCCAAAACAAGTTTTATGTCCTAAAGCCTCAAGAAAATTAAGTATATATTCATAAGGACATGTTTTATATCATATTAGTGTTATAATCTTTTACAAATTTGGTATTGGTTGGGTTTAAAACTTCAGTTATGCACCTATCAAATTTACCGAACACCTTTCGGTATTTGGGGCATAACTTTTGCTAGAAAAGTCCAAAAAGGACGATCTTAGTATCTATGTAAAGCTAAGAAGAAATCCCACAACTTTCATGTTGATGAATTTTTCTAGTTTGGGGTAATCGTCAACAATTGGGAGTAATTTTTTGACGATTTTAGGCAGAATGTTAATGGTCGACGAATTGGGGCAATTAGTCGACGAATGAGGGCAAATAGTTGATAAATTTGGTCAAATAGTCGACGATTAGCGTCAGAATTCAGACCCCATTGGCTATAAATGACTATTTTTTAATTTAAACATCTAATATATCATCCCAACGACCATAAAATGGCTAGTAGCCCATTTTGCCTATAAATAGAAGTCCGTAAACTTGATTAAACATGGTTTTGATTATTTTCTCATGAATTTAGTGATAAAAATATTTTTATGCAAAACCTAAATACTTTGCATCTTAGTTCTTCATTTCAAGTGTTTAATTCTCTTGCTCTCTAATTTTATTTGATTCATACCATGAGAGAATAGTGTGAGGTTTTTTTTTTTTTTTTCTATTTGATATCAGCTTATTTGAGGAGCATTGCTTTGTATACCCATCTTCTTGTAAAAGGTTCTTTGTGAACCAAGTTGTAAGATTCTTTGTGAATCAATTATGAAAGTTCTTGGTGAACCAACTTGCAAGGGTTCTTGGTGAACCTTGCGACTCTTGGTGAGTGTTGGGAGATTTGTTCTCTCACTGTAAGGCTTCTCTACCAGTAAAGGAGTTTGGATAGTGGATTGTGGAATCCTTGAGTTTGTCTCAAGGCATGGACGTAGGCTTGGTGTTGAACCACATTAAAATACCGGTGTTGAGCTTTCTCTCCCTATACTCCATTGTTTATATCTTGTGCATGATTTTATTTTAAATCTTGTGATATAATTGCTTGTATCTTGTCAAGATTATTATTTTGTAGACAAAAGCGAAAATATGCGAAAGAGTCTTTTGGAACAAATGGATGTGAAGATGACATTTCTCCATGGAGACTTGGAGGAACATATTTATATGGTACAACCGGAGGGATTCAGTGAACTAGGACAAAAGCATCTAGTTTGCAAGTTGAAAAAGTCTCTTTATGGACTGAAATAGTCTCCAAGGCAATGGTACAAAAGATTTGATTCCTATATGATCAGGATAGGCTATAGAAGATGTGAATATGACTGCTGTGTGTACGTGAAGAAGCTTGATGATGATTCTCTTATTTTCTTATTGATGTATGTCGATGACATGTTAATGGCTGCGAATGATTTAACTGAAGTAAATCAGTTAAAGAGTCTGTTGCATAAAGAGTTTGACATGAAAGATCTTGGTCCAACTAAGAGATACTTGGGATGGAGATTCGCCAAGACAAAACTGCAGGAAGGTTGTGGTTATCTCAGAGTGGTTATGTAGAGAAGGTGTTATAAAGGTTCATCATGACTGATGCTAAACAGGTATGTACACCTCTAGCGAGTCATTTTAAATTGTCTACTGTTGAATGCCCAAGTGAGGAAGATGATATCCATGACATGTCAAAGGTCCCTTATGCTAGTGCTGTGGGGAGTTTAATGTATATCATGATGTGTACAAGACCAAACTTGACACATGCAGTGAGTGTGGTGAGTAAGTTTCTTTCTAATCTAGGTAAACAACATTGGGAAGCCGTAAAAGGGATTTTCAAATACTTACGAATTCATCCAGTTATGGCATCATGTTCGGTAAGCTACATGATATTCCATCAGTTGTGAGGTTTATTGATGCTGATTATGCAGAGGATATAGATGACAGAATGTTTATAATGAGTTATGTATTTACCCTTGTGGGAGGACCTATATGTTGGAGGCCCATGGTACAATCCTTGGTAGCATTGTATACAACTGAATTTGAATAGATGGTAGTTACCGAAGTTGTAAAAGAAGCCTTATGGCTTACCGATTTGGTCAAAGAGTTGGCTATACAACAAAGTGGGGTTGTGCTATGTTGTGATAGTCAAAGAGCTTTCTACTTGGCGAAGAATCAAATTTACTTGTATTGGAGAAGGTTCACACATCTGAAAACGTAGTGGACATTTTGACAAAACCAATTAGTACTGCAAAGTTCAAGCATTGCTTGAACTTGCTTCATGTCTCCAAGTGCAAGAAGGGAGACGGACCCAACCTAACGTTTCGAGTTCAAGGTGGAGCATCGGGTCCATGTTTTTCAGTTTCTCCTAAGGGGCGTATGTTAGCCAAGGTGGAGTTTGTTGTGAATTATGACTCATATTCAAAAGGAAAGCATGAATGGAATTCAGAGTGCTGAAAGTTACAGTATTACAATTCTGTTTGAAACTGTCAACGGATTTTCTGAAATCGTCGACCGTATTGTTCTGAGCAGCGAGACTGAATTCAAAATTTGAAAATAAACGTTAAGTTGGTTGGATTTTTAGGGGAAACCTTCGAAAAAACTTTATTTATACACTTGTGTGAGTGTATTGAGAATAAAAGATCATTGTGAATTATACTATATTGTCTCATTTGACATTTATATAGTGAAAACCTTTGCCGATTGTTGCCGTGGATGTAGACATTGTCGAACCACGTAAATCTTCGTGTTATTATTCTCACTTTCAGATATACTGCGTGTGTGTTCTATATTTTTCCTTCATTGGTTGCTGTATTTAGATTTTGCTGTACAAATACGAGTTTGTACACAACAGTTAGTATATAATATTGTCTAAAAAGCAATAAAAGGATATGATTATAACCCATTTTGCAATTCTAATCTTTATTTTCTATAATTAAAAAATTAATGATTTCGTATCCTTATTTTTTTATGCTTTTAATTTTATTTTATAAATAATTATTTTTCTACTAACTTTTTTTTGTATTTAATTGTCAATCATCATTCTATATTTTTTTTTTGTTTTTTTAAATGAAAATTCTCACCATTTTAAAGTTGTTTGCTTTTTTGAGTGGTAGAAAACTTTAAAATATGAATGATGTGTTGTGTGTCTTTCATGTAAGTGTGATTTAAAACTCGAAATCGTTCAAATTCTAAACTTTACTCTCACTTGATACGTGTTAGATAGTCAATGGTCCATTTGCATCGCTGGATTTCACAACTGATTGTGACAGTCAATAATTATAAGAGTAGAATTATTAATAGTTTTAAGGACAAAATTGCCCCTATAAATTGTGATGTGCTATTTGTCATGTGCTATCTTACATGTTGCGTCACCTATGACATTTTATATATATATATATATATATATATATAATTACTTTAAAAATATAAATAAATAATAAAATTATTTGGCATATATTATATTATTCATGTTAACTTTTGCAAATGATATCACTCTTGATGAGTAATGACATTTTAATATTGTTAGACAATTTTTTTAAAACGAATTTTAATGATAGAGGTGAAATTTAATATCACTTGTTAAATAGTTAATTCCATTTTTTTATTTTGGATATTCCGATTTTCTGGGCCTATGCACCAGACTAATCTCACTTTATTCACTACAAAAAATAAGGTTATTAATGACGGTTTAGAATTTGTCGCTATTTCTGCAGTTACTAATACTTATTAGTGACGAATTTTAAAATTCATCACTAATAATTGAGTATTAGTAATGGATTAGAACTGTCACTAAAAATCTAAGATTGTCATTATAAATTATACATTGACTCGACTCAAAATCGTCACTAAAGGCATAATATTAGTGACAATTTTAAATTCGTCACTAATAGTACATTATTAGTGACGGTTTTAAAATCGTCACCATTGTTCACATGCAGCTATTAGTGAAGGTTTCAAAATCATCACTAACAATTAGGTTTTAGTGATACTTTTCAAATTCGTCATTAATATTATACTATTAGTGATGGTTTTGAAACTTTCACTAATACTTAAAAAAATGGACAATTATTAGCGGCGGTTTTGAAACCGTCACTAATACTCTACTATTAGTGACAGTTTTGAAACTTTCACTAATACTTTAAAATGGACAATTTAGTGACGATTTTAAAATTGTCACTAATAATTTAAAATAAAAAAAAATAATCATTAATTTCTATAAAAATTTGTAATTATATTTTTGCATACATAACATTAAATCATAATTGCTAAAAAATTCATAAATTATTCAAAATTCAAATTCAAAGTCAAATTCATTATACAAATTTCATTTATTCAGATAACAAAAAAATAAAAAAATAAAAAAATCAAAAGATCCATCTGACTGTAGTGCATGACATTGTACTTATGTTGTGACAGTTGCAAACCTTACAAATTAAGAATTATAAAAAAAATTAGTATACGATTTTTGAACATATATGTATACGTACTATAAGTATCAATAATTTGATAGTAAAATAATTGGACATTCGGGCATAGTTAAAAAAATGATTCAATTTTAAATAACAAAGTTTTATTAGTTTAGAAAAATTTTGGCAGCATTTCATTTGTAAATAGGACATTTTTCATAGAGATATGCTCTAAACCTAGGTGTTTATAGTAAACATTTCACAATAGTCCAACCAATAATGAATTTTATGAGTACACAAGAGTTTCATATAATAAGCATTAAATAATATAATGTATTCATGCATCCCACAAACAATCTATATCAGAATAATGCAAATGAGTCCATGTTTGATAGAATTTTCGCTTAGCTGATGTAAAAGTAAATTTAGAGATAAAGTTCATAATTCATTTGAACTTCACTCATCATTTCGAAAATGTTTTAACATTCAGCACACTATAATCATTCTCACAAATATGGTATATATATTTGATTATTTTGGAAAAAAATTAACAAATTTTCGACAACATGCCGTTAGTAAATAAACCATTTCCCAAACTTACAAGTTACAAAAGCATGTAATTCACAAGATTTTTGCATCATACAAATGCTCAATGTGCTCAATACAACTGCAGAATAGATGATTTATAAATTTAGGGATTTTGCTAGATCACATCATGCACATAGACAAACTTCTCAAACCCTATTTCATTAACCTATCCAGTGTAAGAACTCTACCCACTTTTAGCACATATATAAGGAGCTCAAGGTTCTAATGTTAGATAAGCACAAGGAAATTGTGTGTGCTGTGCGCAGGAAAAAAAATTGAGTGCGCAAACAATAGAAATTGTGTGTGTTGTATGTACAAGAAAGAATTGTGTGTGCTATGTGTTGCAACGTGGAATAAAGTGTTTTGTAAGTGAGAATGCTGAGTGTTATCTTGTAGTTGTGAGGTACATTAGTGAATGAGCATATTTATTGTCTTGCGTGAGTGTCTCGATGTATGTCCAACTGTAAGGTCCTGGGCACGTATTTTCATCTTGTAAGGATGATGAATTTTCTTGCTATATCAAAGCTTTGTAACAACCCGAATTTAGAATGGTATTTAAATAATAAAGAGAGGGAAATGGAGACCGGAAATAGAAGGAGGCCGTCGACTTCATCGACGACATTGAACTTTGGGAGGAAAAAAATGGGAAAAAAAGGAATCAGCAGGACTTCGTCGACGAACACAGGGTTTCGTCGACGAAGGCTTAAGAGAATTCGTCGACAAACACAGGGGCTCGTCGATGAGAAAATACCGAGAGGGGTTTTTGAGCCGATTGAATTTGGTCGACGAGGAATGGATTTCGTCGCCGAAATTTGTGAAGGACTTGTCGACGAAGGACGGGCTTGTCGACGAAATCCTTTGTTTTATAAATATGGAAAATCCAGGAATTATTTTATTTTTAAGAAATCTCTCTCTCTCTCCTCTTTCTCTCTCTACGACTCTCTCTCCCTTCTCTCTTCGTTTCCAGCCCCACCAGTCGCTGGATTGAAGATCCAAAGCAACCACGATGATCTTGGCGGAGTTCTCTATAAGTTTGTCAGGGCGGATCGTCAGGGAAACAAAGTTGGAAACCATCCCAAATCCAGGATAAGACTTTTTACTCATTATTTGGACTTTTGAAAGTTGAGAAAAGTGTTATACATGTAGAAATATCGAAGTTTAATATTGAGAATTTTCATTTCCAAGGGTGTTGAATTGGGAACGTTGGGAATCATCCCTAAGTTGAGGTAAGACTTTCTAAGCCAAATTTGACTTTGTGGTAATTATAGAAAATGTTATGCGTATGAAAATATTGAACTTTAATTCTGTGAATTTTTATTTTCAGGGTGTTGAGTCGGGAACCCTGCGAGTGCAGGGAAGATTTTCTTAGGGGCTTTTCAGGAATCAGGTAAGGGGATAAACTAAGTTAGTTTTGTTTTGAGAAAATACTTGCATATATATATTTAGCATCTGATTTGCGGAAAATGCATATATATTTATATATATGTTTTATATTTGCAAAATATTGTGAAAATGATTGTATGATCGAATATGTGAAAATCCATTTGTGTGGCATGAGTATAAAATGTTGTGAAAAACTATTTTCTAGGAATGAGATTATGACACGGGTTTTCATGATGGAAAACCGGCGTACAGGCTGAGATATATTTATATATATATATGTGATTTGCCGGCATACAAGTTGTGCTATGTGGATATGTTTGCCGGCGTACGGGCCATGCTATGTGAATGAGATTTGCCAGCGTACGGGCTGTGCTATGTGGTTTGTTAGCGTACGGGCTATGCTATGTGATTTTCCGGCGTATGGGCCGAGTTATGATAAATGTGTAATACCGACATACGGGCCGATGATTTTCATGATACACGTATATATATGCAAATGATATGATTGATATGAAAATGAATGATATGAGATATCTTTGTATCACGGTTTTAGTATATGTATATGATATCAGAACCTGGTTGGTTTGGTTTAGGCTAGCACTTGCACGGTACCGTTGTTATGTGCCCATGGTCTTCGTGGTCATGATATCTATGTTAACGCCATTGTACGGAGTGGTGTGAGATTGGATGGTCAATGTGGTTATTTTCAAGAAGTGTGCTGTTATCGCCCCTGGTGTACGGACTAGGTCTGGTAGACCCATTGGACCTACACACTAAACTATTGACTTGGAAGTGGTCGGCCAACCATTGTCAGGTCCTGCCTTCGGGCCATACAACCCAGTCATGTGGGGGTAATACATGACAACAGTCAACTAACCTACCAGAGATGTTTTTATGTTATTATTATGATATGAGATGAGATATGCTTATGAAATGCAGTATGTTCTGCCATGATTTGATATATTTACATGTTTTCCCCAGATTTGATAAACAGTATTGAATATGTTATGTATGGTATATGTACAGTACAAAATAGTCATGTTGCCACACACTAGTATTAGTTTATTTCCTTTTCTAAGAAGTGTCTCACCCCCAACATTAACTCATTTTCCAGGAAACCCAGAGAAACCGGCCGGTCAAGGCCGCCGTTGAGTGAGTGGAGCTTCCCTACTAGAAGGGTAAGCGTTGAACTAGGAGTAGGAGATTTTTGTCGTAAGGTCCTAGTGTCATTTTTTTGACTTTTTGAAAAATTGTAAATAAATACAGTGTTTTGGGAATGTTATATAAAGCTCTGGTATTATGTTTTATGATTGGATGTTTGGATTTTATGTTTACTGCTGCGTAGATTTCCGCTGTGTTTGATAGGTGTCCCCATTACCCACGGGTTCGGGTTGACTTTTGATTTATTATGTTATATTTTATTGACGGTTGTTACATATGTATGCATATATTGAGTTGTTATTGTGTGAAATAGATGACATCATATGTTGTTGTGGTTGTGAATTATGGAATTTAAGCAAGTATGGATTGTGTCCCCCCTTGGGTGAAGGCCCTAAATCTCCAGAGGGTATTTCCACATTAAGGAGTGGTTGGAAAAGTTGGAATGTGGCACTTGTTGGTATTTGCATTAAGTAGTGGTTGGCCAAGCTGGAATTTGACACTTTTTTGAGATAAAATATATGCTTAGTTGGGATATACTGCCATGTTGGAAAAGAATGTATAAATGCATGCTAATTGGATGTTTTGCAATGGCTACTTTTGATGAACAAATTTCCTAAAATAAAGAGTGTGTTCATGCATATTGCTTTGAATAAAGAGTGTTTTCATGCACCTCATGATCATGCATACATGTACGAAATCATGTGTTAAGTATTGAAATCCTTATTTGAGAAAGGGCGAGTTAAGAATGTCTATTGAGGTTGTGACTGCTTACCCTAGTCCTTAATGTATATGTTCAAGTTCAAACTAAAGGAAAAGCTCCACTTATTAAGTTCTCCAAGATACTATCATTTGAAATGTATTACAGATTGGTAGGAAGACAATAATCATACTAAGTGTGTGTTTAGTTTTGACGATTACCAAGAGGTGTTGGGTTCTAGTTTTATTGCTCGTGTTTATTTTGTATGGCTAAAATATCTCTGTTATCGTGTTTTATCTCTTCACAAGCTATCAAACTACACACGTGGGGGGAGTGTTAAAGTTTCGTATACATTGTCGGCCACAGCCAAATAACTTAAACTTTTAGGTAAAATGGTAATATTCAGCACATTATAATCATCTGAGCATATGGTAGATGACTTTGATTATTTTGGGAAAAATTCAAAAAAATTTTGGTAGCATGACGTCTGTAAATAGAACATTTCACAAACCTACAAGTTACAAAAGTATACAATTCACAAGATTTTTGCATCATACAAATGCTATTTAGATTAAGACATGCAACAACCTAAAAGTATCTATCAGCAGGCAATACACATCACTGCATTAGCCATGCAGGTGGTGTTCTAATCAAACATGCAATCCTAATGTCCATTACCAGCATGCGGTTCACAAGATATATCAATCTAGGCATGCAGTCCAGAAATTAAATCATCCATAAAACTGAAGCAATAAGCAAAAATGGATAGTGTATGTTTGTGCAGTGTAGTGTAGTGCAATGTAGTCAAAATAAAACAGTTATATGCCCCAAAGACAAACTACCTTTTACATACATTCTAATGAGAGGAGGAGCCACCCGCATCATTTGGATGACATTGGCTCATCATTTATTCGATCTGCGCTTTCCAGGCAGACATCTCTTATTTCATATGCTGGTTCTCCGCTGAACAGATGGACACATGTTCTTTCAATTGTTGGTTCTTTGCTCCCCAAGTGGACACCTGTTCTTTCAATTGATGGTTCTCCGCTCCCCAGGTGGACACCTGTTCTTTCAGCTGCTGGTTCTTCGCTTCCATCGTCTGCATTCGGAGAACCATCTCCTCCGCTTGAGCCTTGGCGGCTCGATGTGCTCAATCAATCTCAGCACGAGATGCCGCACTGAAAGAAGATGATGATGTTGGAGCGATGTATTCACTCCCAAGACCATTCAACCAACCACCTGCTCGTTCCCCAAGCACCTGAGTGCAGATCTCGTCATTCGTCATTAGCTGACTGCCCTCTGGAACAGGTGCATCCCTCAGCTCGAGCATATTCGCCTATTTTCAGTCATGAAAATGATGAAAATGAAGAAATAAGAATACTACTTTGATGTTTTGAATAAAATAATGAACTAAATAATCTACTTGACTTACATGTTTGCTCTGTGCACCCTGGCACCACTCTCCCGATGGCCTCTGATTTGTTTTCTGATAAAGATCTGGCCTCAGCTCCAGTTCATGGGTAATGTGATCACACTACATTATGATATAAAAGTTCACTAATATAGTTGACTTTTTCTACTAGTAATATGTTATTAGTAACGATTAATAAACCCTCACTAATAAGGGCCTTTTAGTGACGCAACAAAACCGTCACTAATACCCCAATAATCGTCATTAATATTTTCCCGGGGTATTTTTCACGCGAAAAAGTGGTTTCCCGCGATGGTTTGATCGGGAAAATTGGTTTTAGTGATGAAAGTATTAGTGACAGTTTGAAATTCGTCACTAAAAGACATTATTAGTGACGGTTTTTCAAAACCATCACTACAACAACAACAAAACTAAGCCTTAGTCCCAACAAAACTGTCACTGATACTTTCAAAATCGTCAAATATTGCGCTTTTAGTGACGAATTTCAAATTGTCACTAATGCTTCCGTTACTAAAAACCAATTTTCTTGTAATATTGTTAGAATAAAATATTGATCAAATATGGATTCATTCTTTTAATCAGGTATGAAAAAGCACTTGTATAAATACTTAGTAAATGCTATTTATAACGAGGGACATCATTTATGAAAATTATTGTATAAAATATATAATTATAATAATTATTTTAAAAATTAATTAAAACATATCAAAATATTATTATGAAAAACTTATTGATATGTTTGCTCCTAATAAATATATCGTAATGTTCTAACTTATTATGTAACATTTATTCAAATTTCTAGCAAATGAATGTGAGACTTATTGCCACACATTGAAGTTGATACATTTACTTCCTTTCTCATTTTTGTTTTTTTACTGGCAAAGTAAAAATCAAGGAGTAAAATTGTTATTAATATGTTAAAAATAAATAACAAATGCCTACAATAATTTTCTAAAATATTTTTTTATTGCCATGGTGCATTTTTAAATATAATGTAAGCTTTTATAGTGTACAATTATTTTTATCTGATTTTTTTAATAAAATTTTTAGAATATTCCCATAATTGTTTTTCTCAACTTAAAAAACAAAAATACAACAATATAATTAAATAGGATGTTTTAAATAAGAATAAAATTTTAAAAAATTATAAGACATGCTCGTAACATGTCCGACTACTCATTTTTATAATCAATTTAAAAAAAAAAAAACTATTTTAAGATTCATTATATCTTAAAATGAGATGCAATCTTGGTTGAGTGATAATTATTTTTGACATGTGGGAAAAGAAATACATGAAAGAGAAGAAATGGGTTCACAATGAGTTATAAAGTTAGAGGTAGAATTGAAGTAATTAATATAAAATGGTAGGTTATGTGCATAGCTAGCAAATAATAATGATGTTATGTGTTGATTTATTGCAATTAAAGCTGTATATATAATTAATTTTTCTACCAATGTGTAAAAGTTTTCTTTATGTTTATGGGTCTTTGTTTTATAATAATCACCACGTGGTGGAAGTGTGGAACACCTTCAAATCATAAAAGTAAGATTAAAATAAAACAAAATATCTACACACATATTTACACAAAAATAATTAGGACAAAAGATGCGACCTCTCTCAAAATTTTGACGAAAAAAAATTGGACAAATTTTCCTCTAGATTTGGTAAAAAGATACGAATTATATTTACGAAATTAAAAAAATCCCAAATTTTAATATGCTTACTTCTATTAATATTTGATGAAAAATCTAGTCAAAGTGAGAGTATAAGTATTCTAAAAAGTAAAATATCAAAGGATATTTTTCGATTTTTTTTGGACAGAAAGTAGGTTTAAGTTTTTTTACTTAATCTCAGAGAAAGTTTGTGTGATCTTCAAAATCTTAAGGGATATTTGTATTTTTTGATTATATGAATTGGGATTTTCTTCTTAATCCATCTCGTACTGAATGGGTTGGAGTGGAAAATGCAAAAGTTAAAGAAAGTTTTGTATTTCATTTTTTTTTTTGGATACTGTGATAACCCAAACTCAAAAAAATAAAATAAAATAAACATTCTCGTCGACAAACATGCTCTTGGGTTTCATCGACAAGTACACGTGTCTCGTCGAAGAAGAATTACTGAGAGCAGGGAAAGTTTAGGTTTTTAAACGCTTCGTCGACGAACTTTTTGACCTCGTTGACAAATGTTCTTCTTAGTTTCGTTGATGAACCCATAGGTCTCGTCAACAAAGGTCTGGTTATAAAAAGGCCATGAAGCCCCTTTTCCGTGAATTTCTCTCTCCTTTCTCATTCTCTCTCTCTGGGTTTCGGTTTCTATACTTATTTTCTTCGATTTCGGCCAGGATTTAGCCCGATTCGACTATCGGAAGCTACAACGAGATTTCTGGGATGATTCTCTACAATATAGGCAAAGTAGATTTTTTGTTCGGAGTATTTGAGCAACACTCCAAAACCAGGGTAAGTAGGGTATTTTTAAGTTTTATTATTATTGCGGAACATATAGGGCCTAGGGAATGATAAAATAACATTCTATTGAAGTTTGGGTTGATAAACTTGGGCTTTTGAATTAGGGTTCGGGTGAGTACTGTAGGTGACGTTTTTGGGGTTTTCGTGGGAGTAACTTAGGAAACCAGGTAAGGGGAAAACGTTATAGTAGTTTTTTATTAATTTTAAATAGGTTAATTTTGAGTATACAAACAATATATATATATATATATATATGTATATTTTGATTTATCTGATCAGTTAGGCATTTGAAAAATGATGATTTTGATTATATTTTATAATTGGAAATATTCGTGTGGTATGAAAATAACTTTCAAATTTAAATGATTGTGAGTACTGCTTGATTACGACTGTTGTTTACATGTGGCTACTGATTGGGTTATAAGTTCTGTTTGGTTGTGAATACTATTCAACTGTGAGAATTGTTTGATTGTGAATATTGTTGTAAATGTGTGGATGTGCCTGGATGATTTGTTGTGCTATGGGTGTGTTTTGTGCTATGGTTCATGTAAATTGCGATATAGCATTGGCAGTGGTATGAGAAGGTTGTTATATCGTACCTAATATAAATCGCCATATAACGTTGGCAGTGGTATGAGGAGGTCGTTATATGGGCATTTATATTAAGGGGGTAAAACATTGACAGTGGAATAAGGAGTTTGTTTTACCGATTTACTATGAACCTGTGCGTGGATTTGTGACCTGTGTGGTTGTGTTGCCTGTGTGGGTCATGATATATTACTATGTGGTGTTAGTCATGTGTGGACCGTGTGATTTATATGGATGAGAGTCCTGTGTGGACGTTGATTACTGTGTGAATATGGACCCTGTGTGGGTGTGGATGAAGATTGTGTGTATACCTTGTGTGGATCGATTGTGATATGCGTATACATGTGGAACTTTGTGAAATGATTAGCATTTGGATGCGTGTAACTTTAATTACATAAGTATTTATAGTAAAGTAAATTCTCCACCGAGGGCTTGCTGAGAAAGGTGAGTGCTTTGGTAATTATTTGTTTGGTACCAGAGTAGAGGGAAGCTACTTGTATGGGCGAGTAAGCTTCCCTATTCTTAGAAACTTTGCCTGGATACGTAACTCGAGGGCTTACTAAGTAAGGTGAGTGCCCTAGAAATAGTGTTAGAGCAGAGAGAAGTTACTTGTATGGGCAGGTAATCTTCCCTATTCTCAGGAATTATTAGTAAAAATAATTATGAATGTGTGTATGATATCGGATATCTGTGTTGCTATTAATGATGTAACTTCTCAGCTTCTATGTTATTGAATATCAAATAAATATTTTCGATATGTATTAAACTCTCTACCACACACTGTTATAGCTTTTTCTTCCTTACTGAGAGGTGTCTCACCCCGTCGAATTATTATTTTTTTCAGGTCCTTCAGGTGATCGAGCTTAGACAGCTCTGGGGCGGGGTTTAGTTGTGAGTGGTTAAAAGAGCAGGTTTATATATAGTTTTATGTTTAAAATTTTCTAGGTTATGTAATATGAAGGATTTGGTATACTCTTTTATGGGTTAATTTATATATGTATATAGAACTCTGGTATTTTATTTGAGGTTGTTTATTAAATTCTGTTGCGTGAATGGTATCAGAGACACCTGATTGGTCTCATAACACCTTGGGCCCCACTTGGTGGGTGCGGGGTGTTACAGATACGCCGGATTTCCTAAGCTTATGTACTAGACTAATCCCATGCCTACGCCATCTGTGCCCTCAGCCAACACGTAGGGGGCAAATCGCTGATGTGCACTACAAGTAGCAAAATTTGAACCCCAAACTTCACCTTTGTCCAAGGCCGTCTGGTGAACCTCCTTACCACCTGAGCTTATGCTCAGAGGCACAAATTTGTATTTCATTGATTTCATTTTTGGTTTTTTTTTAATTAAATAAATCTCAGGATTTTTCTCAAGATAGTCTATTATTTTATCATTATAGTTAAGAGAGTTTTGAGTCTTCTGATTGATAAATATTGAAATTTCAATCTTGATCGAAAGTTGTCCTATAACACCCCGAAAATTCTACTATATATGTATTTTTTATAATAATAATAATTCTACTCTCATACCATAAAACATAATCAAAGTCAACTCGGACCCAAAGGGGAACCAGGGATAAATCTATTCATACATACATACCAACTATACAGTGGAAACCATGATGTATTTTACCTTATATACAATACCAGAGTTTTACTGTAACCAAAATACACATATACATCCTAAAAGGACCATAAGTACCCTAGGGTTATACCCCCCAAAATCCGTCTTGATTTCAATCCAACTACTCACCCTTCAGCCAGGGTAGCACTATCAACCTCTTCTATCTCGGAGCTCGGTCCGCTAATCTATCTGGGTTCTTGAAATGTTTGTATTGTTGGGGTGAGACACCTCTTACTAAGAGAGACAGACTAAAATCAATGTGTGACAACATGAGTATTATTGTGTTATATACATATACCGTACATGATAAACTGTATTAGATAAGTAAAGAAAATCTATACATAGTTTAACTGCATTTGACAAGTCAGGTAAAACTGTTCTGTATAAATTTAAATAAATCGTAAATCAACATAACATACGGTATCATACTAAATTTCTGTATACATATAAATCATTTGCTATATCTGTATATTACTAAAATTATACCCTGGATGGAAGGCTAAATCATGAATTAATCCAGCATGATTGAGTTGTGCGGCCCGAGGGCTGGACTTAACCATGGATGGCCTACTAGGCTAAGTCAAACATGACATAACTATGCATGATTGCCCACCCAACCTGGTCCGCCCATCCTACTCTCCACAACACTTCTCAGGTCGGCACACAGTGGTTATCCTGCTCTCCGCAACACTTCAGGGATAATCGGTCTCCGACCCAACACTTTTTGAATAGTGTGGTTGCACTGTTGGCTAACACCAACCTAGTCCGCCCATCCTACTCTCTACAACACTTCTCAGGTTGGCACACAGGGGTTATGCTGTCTAATCTGGCTAACTAGCTACGGTACCGTGCTCATAACATACTTAGTCCATCAGTGTTTTTCTATAGTATGGTATATTTCATTAATAACTATAATAATACTGTTTCATGATTTTGTGTAAAATTTGTCATAATAATAATATTTCTGAATATATGTTATAAATATATCTAGTCACGACATCTACACCAGTTGAATATCATGGCATCTGCGCCGGTTGAATATCACGATATCTGCACTGACTGAATATCATAATATACTGAAAATATAATTTCTATATTGTTTATAGTTTTTCTAAAAAAATTGTCGTCAATTCATGCTTGTACTGTGAATTCGTAAAATATTCTGACATACCATTATTTACAGTAAAATTTATACTCATGCCACACACAAGTGAGTACTACTCTGTAATATATTATCTAGCTTGGGAAAACATAATATTAAATCTGTTTTCAAGGTTTCCTCAGTTTAATATCAGTATTCCCAAAAACTATACTAATTCATATATATACCTTTCTGAATCAAATATTGTATATTCAATGATTAATTTTCTGAAAATACTTGACTTAATCTATCCTCTTACCTATTTCTTGAGAAGCCTACTGAAAACCCTAAACCATGCCCGCGGTGTTTAGAACTCCAAACCCTAAAATCGCATTATCCCCAGTTCAGTCAACTCAACCCCAGTATATTTATCATTTAACACATTTCCTAGGTCTACATATTCCAAATAATCATTTAAACCCTAAAATAACTCACTTACCCTGATTTTGGGGTAGTTCCAAGGACTCTAAATAAACAATCTGCTTCGATAAACTTGCAGAGAGTCACTCCTAGATCATCGTGGTGGTGCCTAATTGTTGAAATGGGGTAAAATTGGGCCAAAAATGAAGAGAGAAGGTGGAGGAACTATAAGTTAGAGAGAGAAAGTGAAAAGGAAACTATTTTCTCGCTGAAAAATGATCTCGAACCATTATATAGATAGCTATCCATGTGGCCTCGTCGACGAGACATGTGTACTTGTCAATGAGTCCCTATTGATGCCCCTTTTCAAATTTCTTTTTCCTTCTTTTCTTTCTCTTTTTCCTTTTGCTCTTATTATTTTTCATAAATTAAATTTTCCAGGTCTCTACATTCTCCTCTCTTTATAAATTTTCGTCATTGAAATTTGCTAAGGAAAAACCCACTGTAATTTTATTAATTACCCTCACTTGTGGCGGAGGAATACTGTAATGACTCAAAGAATAATGGTATTTAAATAATAATTAAGAGAGAGTGAAAAAAAAAAGAGAAAAAGAAACAGGAAAAGTTTGCACGAGTGCCTGTATCCATAGTGTTAGATCAAGACCCGCGTTTCACGTCACATTTCTGGATAAGTTTGCACAAGGCTTTAGGGTCTTAGCTATCGTTTAGCACGACATTCCATCCTCAGTCAAATTGGCAGACTGAGAGGATGATATAGATACTAGAAGATATGCTCTAGGTGTGCATATTAGATTTTGGGGGTAGTTGGACTCAGTTCATGCCGCTGGTAAAGTTCGCATATAATAATAGTTGTCAGGCCAGCATTGGCATGGCACCATTTGAGGCTTTGTACGGTAGGAGATGCCGATCTCCTTTGTATTGGGATGTGATGGGTGAGCGGTGATTTTTGGGACCAGAGCTTGTGCAGCAGGCGTATGATAAGGTTCGGCTTATTAGAGATAGAATTAGTGCAGCTCAGAGTCGACAGAAGAGTTATGCTGATAATTGTCGTAGGAAATTAGAATTTGATTTTGGTGATCATGTATTTTTGAAGATAGCTTCGTTAAAAGGAGTTATGAGGTTTGGAAGGAAGGGTAAACTTAATCCTAGGTTCATTGGTCCATTTGAGATTTTAGAGAAGGTGGAACCGGTTGCCTATAGGTTAGCTTTACCGCCTATGCTTTCAGGATGCACGACGTATTCCATGTTTCAATGTTCAGGAAATATGTCCCAGACCCTTCTCATATTATCAGTTATGATGAGTTAGAGCTTAGCGATTCACTGGTTTATGAGGAGATACCAATACAACTACTAGATAGAAAAGAACGGGAACTATGTAATAAGAAGATTCCTCTAGTAAAGGTTCTATGGAGGAATCATACAATAGAAGAGGTTTCTTGGGAGCCCGAGGAATAGATCAGACAGAAGTACCCGCAATTGTTCTAAGAAGTTTAGATGTAATTAGAAAACGTAAGTACATATGTAGTATTTCTTTTGTAGGTATATGTAATACTTTAATTAGTAAGTGGTATTTTAGTTTTGGGAGAAATTTTCTTTTGGTATATGTAATCTCCCAGGACTTGAAATGTAACCACGGTATCCCTCCGCCATAAGTGAGGGTAAGTAATAAAATAAGTAGGCCCTTTTGCCTTTAAGGGATGATGAATTATATGAATAGTAAATTTCGAGGAAGAAATTTTATAAGGAAGGAAGAATGTAATGACCCGAAGAATAAAGGTATTTAAATAATAATTAAGAGAAAGTGGAAAAAAAAGAGAAAAAGAAACAGGAAAAAAAAGGGGCTTAACAGGCTTCGTTGACAAACGCGATTACGTTGCATTATTAGCTTGTCGACGAAGGTGTGTTTCGTCGACTAGAAGATATCGAGAGGATATTTGGGCCTCTCAATTTCATCGACAAAGGGGAGAGTTCTTCGACGAATTGCCTCTTAACTTTGCCGATAAGGTGACGTGACTTGTCGATGAAGCCCATGTTATAAATAGTGTAAACCTCAGATTTTAGGTAGAAAAATCGGAAAAATTCTTTCTCTCTCTCCTCCTTATGGTTTCTCTCTCCTCACTTTTCGATTTTGGCTCTGTCGTTCACCGGATCGATGATCTGAGGCCACCACAACGCTCCTGGGGAAGTTCTCTCCAAATCTGCCGAAGCGGATCGTTGGTGGGACTGAGTTGAAATTCATCATTGAGTTGAGGTAAGACTTTTTATGCCAAATTTGGTCTTCCTATAGTTATAGGAAATGTTATTCATGGAAAAATACTGAAGTTTAGTTATGAGAGTTGTTGAATTTAGGGTGTTGAAAGGGGAACCCTACGGGTGCAGGACGAGTGAATTTTTAAGGGGGTTCTTCTCAGTGTCAAGTAAGAGAATAAACTAAAGTAGTTATTTTCCATACAAACTATATTATTATTATTTATCAGCAAATTTATTTTCAGGAAGCATGTATATTATATATAAAGAGATTGGTAATAATGCATGTTTGGGAAAATACCACTATTATGTTGAAATGTATATATATTAGTATTATATGCTAGGAAATATGATTTTTAGAATGGAATGTATGGTTTATTCAGCATTGTGTGGCATGAATATTATTTTACCTGAAAAGTATTATGTTATGGAAATTTTACGAATAAAACATATTTTTACAGATTATGAGATAATGTAGTACATTATAGTTTCAAATACATGATAAATGAATTATTTATTTAGAATGATATTTATGAAATGTTTGGAGTAAAGCCGTGATTGATAGCCGGTGCATGACCGTGTATGATATATGATTTCGGCGTAAGGTCATATGTATGATTTTGGCGCAAGGCCACAGATATGAAAGTAAACGGTGCAAGGCCGTATGTTTTTACGTTATTACAGAACATGCTATCAATCTATTTACATTAAACTGTATATTATCATGTATTATGTATTATCAAAACCCGGATGATAGTTTAGTTCAGTTGCAGGGGCACGGTACCTTTGCTATATAGATCATATATTATGTTCAGACTTGTGGTAACCACCCCACAAGGGGGTGGGAGATGGATAGTCAATGTGGCTTTCAGTGTAGAGTTGTAGACGTCCACATGACAGTCCGGACCAGGGTGTGGCAGGCCCATCGTACTTACAGACATTTTTGACTCGGTAGTGGTCGGCCAGCCATTGTCGGTTCCCACCTTCGGGCTGCACAACCCGTCATGGGGGATAATACATGACATCAGCTAGCTACACATCCTGGGTAAATTTTCAGTATTATCAGTTATATCTGACATTTCATGATCAGTATGAATTATTAGAAATTATGAAAGTATATGATTATTCCAATGTGATATGATGAATGTTTCCTAGCATATGAAATATAATGTATATGTATTATAGCATTATTTTCCCTTATTGAGAAGTGTCTCACCCCCGAACTTAAATAATTTTCAGGAAACTCAGAAAGATCGGTGGATCAAGGCCACCGTTGAGATAGTGTGATACTACCCTGCTAGGAGGGTAAGTTTGCACTAGGATCAGGAGATTTTGATGTGAGATCCTAGAGATATTTTTGTATTTTTGGGAGATTGTATATAAACACCGCGTTTTTGGATTATAGTTAACTCTGGTATTATGTATTTTGTGGTTATGAGAATGATAATTTACATTAACTGCTGCCTAGGTTCCGCTGTGTATGACAAGTGTCCCCGTTACCCACGGCTTCGGGTTGACTTTCTTATTAAATATGTTTTATTATAAAATAAATTAAGCAGGTCGTTACAAATATAGTAGAGACCTGGGAAAAGAATAGCGATAAATAATAAAGGAAAAGGAAAGAAGGAAAATGAATTTTATTGAGGAACGTTAGCCGGAGTTCGTCGACAAACCCAGGGTTCTCATCGACGAACGCCCTTCTAGATCTCGTCAATGAAGGACACGTGTTCGTCGATGAGAAGATACCACGAGCAGGGAATTTAGGCCATTAAGGGTTCATCAACGAATTCATTATCTTCGTCGACGAACACCCTTCTGCGGTTCGTTGATGAGTACTCGTGTCTCGTAGACGAAGCCACGTGGCCAGCTGTTTATATATAATAATAATAATAATAATAATAATAATAATAATAATAATAATAATAATAATAATAATAATAATTCTGTTTCTCTCTCTAAGTTTCGGGCACCCTACCTTCTCTCTACGATTCCGACTCCGTTTTTTCCCGTTTCGACAATAAGAGGGTTGGAGTTCTTGGACTCCATCCCAAAATTGGGGTAAGTGAGTTATTTTAAGATTTTCATATGTATTAGGTATTTTTGGACCCAAGAAATGTAGTAGATGTTAATATACTGGAGTTTGAGTTGCTTAAACTGGGGTTGATATGATTTCGAGGTTTGGAGTTTTGGGATGGTGTACGCGTGATTTAGGATTTTAGCAAGTTTCTCAGGAAACAGGTAAGAGGATAAACTAAATCAAATATTTTTAGAAAAAAAATTATTCAATATTTAGTTTTTAATTCAGAAATTATGTATAGTTTTGGGAATACTTAGATGGAACTGAGGAAACTTTGAAAAACAAATTTAATATTATTTTTTCAGAAAAATATGTGTTTCCAGGCCAGATAATAAGTTATAGTATAGTATTCACTTCTGTGTGGCATGAGTATAGATTTTTACTACAATTATCATAAAAACATAGAATGAGCATGTTTTAATGATAGTTTTTAGAAAAGTTATAAACACTACAGAAATTGTATTTTCACGTATATTATGAAATTTAGTTGGCGCAGATGCTGTAATTTTCAGTCGGCATAGATGCCGTATTATTCAGCCAGCTCAGATGCCGAGATATTCAGTCGGTGTAGATGTTGTGATCAGTTTTAATATGAAAATTTACTCAAAAATTATGAAATGACAGCCTTTATTCAAAAATATGTAAAAGTTAGATTTTATTTAAAAAATATATCATGAGAAATGTATTATATGATATCAGAGTTCGGATAGTTTAGTTTAGATTTAGAGCACGGTACCATAGCTATCAGTTCAGGCAGTGCTACCGCACATCTCAGATAGAGTGTGAGAGTTTGGATAGTCAATTGTGCATCAATGTGGGAGTAGTTGCCCCTTGGCCATTTGGACCAGGTTGGGTAAGTCAATCGTACTTACATATTTTTTAGTTGACTTAGCATGGTAGGCCAACCATTGCTTGATCCCGCCTACGGGCTGCACAACCCAGTCATGTGGGGGGGGGGTAATACATGATATCAACTAGCTATCCATCCAGGGTATGATTTCAGTATTATGCAGATATAGGAGATGATTTTTTATGAATACAGATGTTATATGAAATATGATCTGTACAGATTTATACAGAATAGTTTTATCAGTTTTATCAAATGCAGTTGAATTACGTACATGTTTCCCCTATTTAACAGAAATAATATACCATGTTCAGTATATATTTATATTACGATGATATTCACATTGCCACATACTGATATTAGTTTATATCCCTTACTGAGAGGTGTCTTACCCCAGCATGACAAACATTTCAGGAAACCCAGATAGAAGAGCTGATTGAGCTCCGAGGTAGAGGAGGTCGTTTTTATACTACCCTATCTGAATGGTAAGTCGTGGGGATTGTGTTCAGGATGAATTTTTGGGGTTATGACCCTAGGATATTGTGGTTTTTTTTTTTGGGGATGAATATATGTGTATTTATGGACATAGTAGAACTCTGGTATTGTATATATATGGTTGTGTAAATTATAATTTTCACTGCATAGACGACATATTTGTATAGATAGGTATATCCCCGGAACCTATGGGTTCGGGTGGACTTTAACTTTATTAGTATGCATTGGTATCAAAGTTATTATGATAATTTTTATGAGGAAAAAAATATAGCAAAAATTTCAGGTTGTTACATTTTGGTATTAGAGCCTAGGTTGCTAGGTTCTGTAGACTTTAGTGTACAATGGAAACAATACCAGAGTATTGAAATAGAATTTTAGAGAGTAAGGTTAGATAGTTAAGACGAGAATTTAGGGTTTTGTTCTACAGTCTAGAAATAGGATTTCCGTGGTGGTTTGTGTGTTTTTCCTAGGGTGACGATTTCAGGAAAGTCATAGTAAACTATTGTTGAGTTGTGTTTCTAAATCGCAAGATTTAATATTAAATTAGGAGTAAGGACATTAAGTTAATTGATGATCTTAGATTTTAGTAAGCTAAATATATGTTAGTTCTGTTAAGAAGATAGAGTCCTCAAACTATATTTATTGTCTTTTCAGGATGGACCTTGGAGGTAGCAATGCTCACGCTAGTGGTGATGTTGAAGTGGGGCCCTCTAGTGCGGATGGCGGTGATTCTGATGCCTTTTTGCACACCGTAACTCAGTAGGTTATGGCTGAGATTGCACAAAGCTCTAGAGAGCGGGGAGGCCCATCTGCAGATCAGGGTTGTACCATAGAGAAATTTACTAAAATGAATCCTCCAGCATTCTCGGGGGGAGCTGACCCTGTAGTTGCTGAAAACTGGGTGCAGGAGATGGAGAAAATACTGATAGTGCTGCATTGTACGAATGATCATAGGGTCTAGTATGCCACTTATAAATTGATGGGTAAGGCTGAGAGATGGTGGACAACCATAAAATTACTAGAGGAACAGAGACCCGTGCCGATGATCATAACTTGGAGTCGATTTAAGGAAAATTTCTTTGATAGTTATTTTCCTGCCACCGTCAGAGAGGCTAAGGTAGTAAAATTTTTGAATTTGACTTAGGGAAATCACACAGTTCAGCAGTATGCGGCGAAGTTCATCGAGCTGTCATGTTTTGCTCCTTACATTGTACCGGATGAGGCTAAGAAGAAAAGAATGCTTGAAAGGGGCTTGAAGCAGGATATCTTTAAATAGGTGGTAGTTCTAAAGGTGCATGATTTCTATGAATTAGTAGACAGGACCACAGTAGTAGAGGATAGCAATTAGAGGAATGTGAGAGCACCGAGCTAGAGAAAGAGGCCCACGCCTTCGGGATTTTAGGCAGGTTTGAACTGAGACCCATGGAGGGAAGATCGATACAACGGAGGCTAGAGGCAGATAACGAGATATCATGGTTTTCAGGGTGAACATACTTACCCCATTTGCCCTAGGTGTGGCCGGAGACATATGGGTGAATGCCGGATAGGAGAGAACGTTTGCTACCAGTGTGGGAAACCTGGCCATATGGAACGAGCATGTACCAGACCGTTGACTCAAGTACCAGCTCATAGACCTTTCTAGGGAGGTCATCCGGCACCCCGTGGAGGCCAGCAGAGGAACGCAGCCCCAGCGAGGGTTGATGCATTGACGCCAGGAGACACCGACGCTACAGGTGACGTTGTGACAAGTATTCTTATTGTTTTATCATATAAAACTATTGTTTTATTTGATTCAGGTGCCACCCATTCTTTTGTATCATTGGGGTATGTCAAATTACCTGGAATTGAGACATAGTTGTTAGATGTTGAGTTGTCAGTAGCCATGTCGACTGGATTAGTAGTGAGGTGTAGAAGAGTGCTTAAAAACTATCCAGTGGACATTCAGGAGAGAATTTTACCAGCTGATCTCATGATGTTAGACATGCAGGGGTTCGATATAATATTGGGTATGGAGCTAGTTGCTAACTACACTAGCATTGATTGCCATAAAAAAGAGGTGATTTTCAGACCAACAGGAGAGCAGGAGTTCAAATTTGTGGGATCGCGTGTGCGTGCCTCGCCACAGTTAGTGTCTACTATTCAAGCGAGAAAGATGCTTTAAGATGGTTGCCAGAGGTATGTAGCTTATGTAAAGGAGATGTTAGAGGGAGAATTAAAGTTTGCTGAAATTCCAATAGTTAGAGAATTTCTAGATGTATTTCCAGAAGAGTTACCTGGTTTATCACCGGATCGGGAAATTGAGTTTGCTGTGGAGTTATTTCTAGAGTCAGCACTGATATCTAAAGCACCCTAGAGGATGGCTCCAGTCGACCTAAAAGAGATGAAAGACCAGTTGCATGGGTTATTAAATAAAGGGTTTATCAGGCCTAACGTGTCGCCTTAGGGAGCACTAGTTTTGTTTGTAAAGAAGAAGGATGGGATGTTAAGAATGTGCATTGATTATAGGGAGATAAATAAAAAGACAATCAAGAATAAGTACCCTCTTCCTAGAATCAATGACTTATTTGACTAGCTTCGGGGGACCCAAGTCTATTCCAAGATTGATCTTCAGACAGGATACCATTATGTGAAAATTAAAGCTGAGGATGTTCAAAAGACAACATTCAGGACTAGATATGGTTATTATGAGTTTTTAGTTATGCCATGTGGTTTGACTAATGCACCCGTAGCGTTTATGGATATGATGAATCGAGTATTCCATCAGTACCTGGACTAGTTTGTTGTAGTCTTTATAGATGATATACTGATTTATTCAAAGAGTTTTGAGGAGCACGAGGATCATCTGAGGCTGGTATTGCAGGTGTTGAGAGAAAAGAAGTTGTTCGCCAAGTTTAAGAAATGTGAATTCTAGCTGAGACAGGTCACTTTCCTTGGGTATGTGATCTTCGGGGACAACATATTAGTAGATCCAAATAAGATAGAAGCAGTGGTGAATTGGGTATGACTGGGAAACGTATGGGAAATCAGAAATTTCTTAGGTCTAGTAGGGTATTACCGGCGTTTTGTGGATGTATTTTCTAGATTATCAAGTCCACTGACACGACTCACGAGAAAAAATGTAAAGTTTGAATGGACCGACGAATGTGAGAAGAACTTCTAGGAGTTGAAGCAACGACTTGTCATTGCACTAGTATTATCGATTCCATCAAGAGTGGACAGATTTATTATATACAGTGACGCGTCCCAGAAAGGACTCGGGTGTGTGTTAATGCAGCATGAGAGGGTTATTGCATACGCCTCTCAGCAACTTAAGGATTATGAAAAGAACTACCCGGTACATGATTTGGAGTTAGATGCATTGGTGTATGCTCTAAAGATCTGGAGGCATTATTTGTATGGTGGGAAGTGTGAGATCTTCACTAACCATAAAAGTTTGAAGTATTTTTCCACCTAGAAAGAACTGAATATGAGACAAAGGAGATGATTATAACTCATTAAATGCTATGATTGCACTATCAGCCACAAATGTGGTGGCTGATGCATTGAGCCGAAAATAAGTAGGAGCAGCATTGTCAGAAGCGACAATCTAGCATTCAATCTAGATGGATTTGGAGAGGCTTGGTGTGAAATTGGAAGAGGGTGATCACCAGGCATTCATTTCCAATTTGGTATTGCAGCCTACCTTGTAGGAAAAGATTAAAGCTGCTAAGAGGAATGATGCAAGATTAATAGAACTGATGGATAAAGTGCGGGACGGTCAGGGATAGGAGTTTAGTATTTCAAATGATGGAGCGCTGAGGTTCCGTACCAGATTGTGCATACCTACAGAAGCTAAGATTAAAAAAACTATTCTAGAGGAGGCGTACAAATCCTTTTACACAGTGCATCCTAGTAGCACTAAGATGTATTGGGACCATCGAGAGTCATTTTGGTGGAGCGACATGAAGAGGGGATAGTCGAGTTTGTGGAGCAGTGCTTAACGTGCCAGTAGGTAAAGACTGAGCACTAGAGACCAGCAGGATAGTTATAACCACTTTATATCCTTGAGTGGAAGTGGGACCATATCTCTATGGATTTTGTTACAGGGTTACAGCCGGCATTGCATGGGCAAAATGCCATTTGGGTTGTTATAGACTGACTGACGAAGATTGCTCACTTTCTCCATATTAAAGTCAACTATTCTATGAACAGATTGGTAGAGTTATACATACAAGAGGTAGTTCAACCCCATGGAGTGCCAGTATCTATAGTTTTAGACTGAGACCCACGTTTCACATCACAGTTTTGGAAGAGTTTGCAAGAGGCTTTAGGGTCTTAGTTAGCATTCAACACAACATTTCATCCTCAGATGGATGGGCAGACAAGGAGGACAATCCAGATACTAGAGGATATGCTACGAGAATGTGTGCTGGACTTCGAGGGTAATTGGACTTAGTTTATGCCGCTGGTTGAATTCACATATAATAATAGCTACCAGGCCAGCATTAGGAAGGCACCTTACGAGGCATTATATGGTAAAAGGTGCTGCTCTTCACTACACTGGGATGAAATGGGTGAAAGACAAGTTCTGGGGCTAGAATTGGTGTAGCAGGCGTATGATACAGTCCGACTTATTAGAGACAAAATTAGTGTAGCCCAGAGTCGGTAGAAAAGTTACGCAGATACTCATCACCGAAAGTTGGAGTTTGATGTGGGAGACCATGTGTTTTTGAGAGTTGCACCGCTGAGAGGAGTTATGAGGTTTGGGAGGAAAGGTAAGCTCAGCCCTAGGTACATTGGCCCATTTGAGATACTTGAAAGAGTGGGTCTAGTTGCCTACAGGTTAGCTTTACCACCAAAATTATCCAGGATTAATGATGCATTCGATGTTTCTATGTTGAGGAAATACGTCCCAGATCCCTCCCACATAATTAGTTATGAAGAGATAAAGTTTAGAGACACTTTAGTATATGAAGAAATACCAGTGCAGATTCTAGATAGTAAAGAATAGGAGTTGTGCACCAAGAAAATACCACTAGTAAAAGTTTTGTGGAGGAATCACACAGTAAAGGAAGCGTCGTGGGAGCTGGAGGAGGAGATGTACCAGAAATATCCACATTTGTTTTAATGGGTCCAGCATTAACCAGGAATGAATAATAATACAGGTAAGGAAATCATGTAAGTAGATATTGTTTTATGCAGTTTAATCAATTGTATGTAATGGTTTTATTTTTTTAATTTTGGGAGAATTTTGGTTTAATATTTTAATCTCCTAAGACAGTAAATGTAACCACGGTATTCCTTCACCATAAGTGAAGGTAAATAATAAAATAAGTAGCGAATTTTTCCTCAGGGGATGGTGTATAGCATAGATAGCAAATTTTGAGGATGAAATTTTTAAGAAGGGAGAATGTAGAGACCCGAGAAAATAATAGCAATAAATAATAAAGGAAAAGGAAAGAAGGAAAATGAATTTTATTGTAGAGCGTCAGCAGGAGTTCGTTGACAAACCTAGGGTTCTCGTCGACGAATGCCCTTCTAGATCTCGTCAACGAAGGACACGTGTTCGTCAATGAGAAGATACTGAAAGTAGGGAATTCAAGCCATTAAGGGTTCGTCGACGAATTCATTATCTTCATCAACGAACACCCTTCTGTAGAGGTTATCACATTGATCTTGGTGAAATTCTCTACAACTTAGCCGGAGTAGATTGTTGGTTTAGAGTTCTTGGGCTCCATCCCAAAATTAGGGTAAGTGAGTTATTTTAAGGTTTTCATGAGTATTAGGTATTTTTGGACCCAAAAAATGTAGTAGATGTTAATATACTAGAGTTTGAGTTGCTTAAACTGGGGTTGATATGATTTTAGAGTTTGGAGTTTTGGGACGGTGTACTCGTGATTTAGGATTTTAGCAGGTTTCCCAGATAATAGGTAAGGGGATAAACTAAGTCAGGTATTTTTAGAAAAGCATTATTCAATATTTAGTTTTAAATTTAGAAATTATGTATAGTTCTGGGAATACTTAGATGGAACTGAGGAAACTTTGAAAAATATATTTAATATTATTTTGTCAGAAAAATATGTGTTATAGTATAGTATTCATTTCTGTGTGGCATTAGTATAGATTTTTACTGCAGTTAATAGCATGAGAGAATATTTCATAAAAACATAGAACAAGCATGTTTTAACGACAGTTTTCAGAAAAAGTTATAAACAGTACAGAAATTGTATTTTCACGTATATTATGAAATTCAATTGGCGCAGATGCTGTAACTTTCAGTCGGCGTAGATGTCGTATTATTCAGCCAGCTTAGACGCCGAGATATTCAGCCAGCATAGATGCCGCGACCAGTTTTAATATGACAGTTTACTCAAAAATTATGAAATGACTGCCTTTATTCAGAAATACATAAAAGCTAGATTTTATTTCAGAAATATATTATGAGAAATGTATTATATGATAGCAGAGCCCAGATGGCTTAGTTTAGATTTAGGCACGATACCGTAACTATCAGTTCAAGCAGTGCTACCGCACATCTTAGACAGAGTGTGAGAGTTTGGATAGTCGATTGTGCATCAACATGGGAGTAGTCCCCCTGGCAGTTCGAACCAGTTTGGGCAAGCCAATCATACTTGCAGAATTTTTAGTTGACATAGCGTGGTAGGCCAGTCATTGTTAGGTCCCGCCTATGGGCTGCACAACCTTGTCATGTGAGGGTAATACATGACATCAACTAGCTATCCATCCAGGATGTGATTTTAGTATTATGTAGATATAGCAAATGATTTTTATGAATATAGATGTTATATGAAATATGATCTGTACAGATTTATACAAAATAGTTTTTTCAATTTTTTCAAATGCAGTTGAATTATGTACATGTTTTCCCTATTTAACATATATAATATACCATGTTCAGTGTATATTTATATTACAATAATTTTCATGTTGCCACACACTGGTATTATTTTATATCCCTTACTGAGAGGTGTATCACCCCAGCATTACAAACATTTCAAGAAGCCTAGTTAGAAGAGTGGACTGAGCTCCGAGGTAGAGGAGGCCGTTTTTATACTACCCTGTCTGAAGGGTAAGTCATGGGGATTGTGTCGTGGGGATTGTGTTCAAGATGGATTTTTAGGGTTATGACCATTATGGTTCTTTTTGGGGATGAATATATGTGTATTTATGGACATAATAGAACTCTAGTATTGTATATATATATATGGTTGTGTAAATTATAGTTTCCGCTACATAGACAACATATATGTGTAGACAGGTATATCCCTGGTAATTATGGGTCCAAGTGGACTTTGACTTAATTAGTATGCACCAGTATCGGAGTAATTATGATAATTTTTATGAGGAAAAAAATATAGTAGAAATTTTAGGTCGTTACAAATATCGTGGTTACATTTACGGTCCTGGGAGATTACAATAACCAAACAAAATTCTACCAAAACCAACCAAAAGTGAAATCTATTACATACAATTGATTAACCTGAACAAAAACAAAAATCTACTTACTTACATGATTCCTTACCTGAACATTTCCTTCCTTTGGTTGATGCTGAATCCCACTAAAATAGATGTGGGTACTTTTGACGCATTTCATTATCTAACTCCTACGAAACTTTCTCAACTGTGTGATTCCTCTAGAGCCCTTTCACTAGTGGGATTTTCTTGGTACGTAATTCCTGCTCTTTTTGATCTAAGACCTGAACTGGTATTTCTTCATACGATAAGGTCTCACCAATCTCTAGTGCTTCATAACTTATTATGTGAGATGGATCTACGATGTATTTCTTCAACATGGACACGTGAAATACATTGTGGATTGTGGATAGTGTTGTGGGTAATGCTAACCTGTGGGTAATGCTAACCTGTAGGCAACTGGGTTAACTCTTTCCAATATCTCAAACGACCCAATGTATCTAGGGTTAAGCTTTCCCTTCTTCCCGGATCTCATTATTCCTTTCATCAGCGCAATTTTCAAGAACACATTATCACCCTCATCAAATTCCCCTACTCATAGACGGATATTTGCGTAACTTTTCTATCGGCTTTGAGCTGTTTTAATTCTTTATTGAATAAGCTTCATTTTCTTAGAAGCTCGCTATACCATCTCTGGCCCCAATATCTGCTTCTCTTCAATTTCATCCCAATATAACGGAGATCGACACCTCCGACCATACAATGCCTCGTACGAGGCCATCCCGATACTGGTCTGGTACTTGTTGTTGTAAGAAAACTCCACCAATGGCAGGTACTTAATCCAGCGACCTCTAAAATCTAGCACACAAGTACGCAGCATATCCTCAAAAATCTGAATGGTCCTCTCAATCGGTCCATTGGTTTGAGGATGAAATGTCATACTAAAAGTCAATTGGGATCCCAAAGCTCTTTGTAAGGTTTTCTAGAACTATGGCTTGAAACCTGGATCCCGATCAGAAATGATGGACACAGGAATTCCATATAGTTTGACTACTTCCTATACATACAACTCTACCAATCTACCCATGGAGTAGTTAACACTGATGGGAAGAAAATAGGCGATCTTTGTCAGTCTATCAACGACCACCCAGATGGCATCCTCTCCATGCTGTGCCGGCGGTAACCCTGATGTGAAATCCATAGAAATATGCTCCCACTTCCATTCGGGTATGAGAAGTGGTTGCAATGGCCCTGCCAGTCTCTGATGCTTAGCCTTCACCTGCTGGCATGTCAAACACTGTTCTACATGTAGAGACTTTGAAAATAATGACAATTAAATAATAGAGAGTAAAGGAAATTAATAGGAGGAAAAAGGGAAATTTATAAGGGACAAAGTAGGGTTCGTCGACAAACGCCTTGGTTTCGTTGACGAACTCCTTTATATGGTTCGTGGAAGAACTTTAGTGCCTCGTCGACGAAGAGATACCGAGAGGGGGAAATTCAAACCCTTTGGTTCATTGACGAGCTCATTATCCTCTTTGACAAACTCCCCTCATAAGTTCTTCGACGAGTCCACGTGTCTTGTCGATGAAGCCACGTGGAACAGCTGCCTATTTATAGCCGAAAATTCATTTTTCAGTGAGAAATTCTTCTTTTCCCTGTTTCTCTCTCTAAAATTCGGTTTCTTCACCTTTTATCTAAGATTTCGGCCCCTTTTTTCCTCGGTTCGATGATAAGAAGTTACCATGATGATCTTGGGAAATTCTTTATAACTTAGCTAGAGTAGAATTTTGGTTTGAGAAGTTTTGGCTGTAGACCCGGATAATTTTTATAATTTAATACTAGGAGAAGGAGAGAAAAAGAATTAAAATTGAAAAATTAAACAGGGTCTCGTCGACGAACACAGGGGATTCTTCAACCAGCACATATGAGGGTCTCGTCGACGGGGATGTGTCTCGTTGACGAGAAAATACCGAGAGGCTATTTTCCTATCTTTGAATTTCGTTGACGAGAAACAAACGTTCGTCTAAGAACTTCCTTTGTGACCTCGTTGATGAGGTGACATGGCTCGTCGACGAAGGCTAATGTATAAATAGCCCTAAACTCGGATTTCAGCGTAGAAACTTGCAAACCTCACTTTCTCTCACTAAATTTTCGTCCTCCACCCCTTCTTTCTAAGTTTCTGAGTCGGATTCTCTTCGGTTCGACGATCTAAGGCCACCACGACACTCCTGGGAGAGTTTTCTTTAAATCTGCTGGAGTGGATCGTTGGTGGGGCTAGCTTGAATTCCATCCCAAATTCGGGGTAAGGCTTTCTATTCAGTATTTGACTTTTTTGCAGTTGTAGAAAATGTAGTAGTTGAAGAAATACTAAATTTTTGTTCTAGGAGATGTTATTTTCATGGTGTTGAACGGGGAACCTTGCGGGTGCAAGACTAGTATATTTTAGGAGCTCTTCATGAATCAGGTAAGGGAATAAACTAAGTTAGTCATTTTTATGAAAATATATGTATAATCTTACAGCATTTAATTTCAAGAAAATAAATATATATTAGCCTTATGTTTTGGGAAAATACTGCTGTAAATGACGATATGGTTTAAATATGTGTAATACCTATTTTGTGTGGCATAAGTAGAATTTATTATGAATTACTATTTTTGGGAAATTGTTAAATGATACAAAGTTTTACTATGATATACTCGCGTATAGGCCGAGAGTTTTTATATGGTATATCGGCGTACGGGCCGAGAGTTTTGTATGATATACCGGCGTACGAGCCGAGGATGTTCTCACATGATATGCCGGCGTATGAGCCAAGCCTTTTACATGATATGCTGGCATACGCGCCGAACCTTTTAATTGATATGTGATACAGCGTACGGGCCGTGATTAATAAAATACGAAATGCCGGCGTAAGGGCCGAAGATTTTCATATTATACTATGAAATGTGATATGATGATATTGATTTGACTAATATTATTATAGAATAACAATGTATCACAATTTCAAATATGTTATATGTTATCAAAACGTAGTTGGCTTGGTTTAGGCTTACACGAGCACGGTATCGTAGCTATGTGAT
This sequence comes from Malania oleifera, assembly GCF_029873635.1. Classification (NCBI taxonomy): domain Eukaryota; kingdom Viridiplantae; phylum Streptophyta; class Magnoliopsida; order Santalales; family Ximeniaceae; genus Malania; species Malania oleifera. The sequence goes on along the minus strand of NC_080427.1, from coordinate 39,693,420 downwards.
CATGATCATCATGATGTTAGTGTTATTGCTATCGCACGAGGTAGCGTGAGGATGGATAGTCGATGTGGTTTATTGGAGTGTTAGTGCCCCTAGTGTACGGACCAGGTCTGGCAGACCCATCGTACTTACATACATTTGCTTTGACTTGGTAGTGGTCGGCCAACCATTGTCAGGTCCCGCCTTTGGGCCACACAACCCAGTCATGTGGGGGTAAGACATGATACTAGCTAGCTAACCTTCCATGGTTGTTTTTGTATTATTATTATTATATGAGATGAATTATGTTTATGGAAATCCAGTATGTTCTATCATGATATGATTATATATGCTTTCCCAGATATGATGTAGATAGTTTCACTAAAAATGTTTATATACTGTTATATGTATAACATGGAAATACTCATATTGCCACACACTGGTATTAGTTTATTTCTCTTACTGAGAGGTGTCTCACCCTAAATTATATAAACATTTCAGGAGCCCCAGATAAGAGAGCGGATAAAGCTCCGCAGCGTTAGAGTTCATTAGTCCTACCCTATTTGAAGGGTAAGTACTTGCAAATGTCAGACGAATTTTGGGTGGCGGCCCTAGGACTATTTTGGACACTTTGGAGATGTGTGTATCTTTATGACAGTTATAGTAAACTTTGGTATTGTGTTGAATGGTAATATGAGATGTATATGCTTTATGTTTCCTGCTACTTAGGCTTCCATGTTGTATTCTGATGTATCCCTGGTACTCACGGGTTCAGGTTGATTATGATATGTTAGGACTTATCATGGAAAAAAGGAAAAAGAAAATAAATGGTAGAATAAGCAGGTCATTACAGTTTGGTATAAGGGCCTAGGTTGCTAGATTCTGTAGACTTTTGAGTGCAGTGGAAACGATCCTAGAGTATAGAAAAATGATTTAAGGTTTTGTTCTACAGTCTAGAAGCAAGACTTTCATGGTGGTTTCTATGTTTTTCCTGGGGTGATAATTTTAGGAAAACCATAGTAAACTATTGTCGAGTTGTGTTCCTAGAATGTAGGACTGGAGTTTGGACTGAGTTGAGAAAGTTAAGATAAGGAACTATGTTAGGCGTGTAAATTATAAGTATAGAGTTCCTAAGTTACGTTTATTGTTTTTTAGGATGGATACAGAAGAAGGTAGTGCCAATGCGAGTGGTAGTGATGAAGTAGGGCCCTCGAGTGCAGGAGGGACTAATTCTGATGTAGTATTACGTAGCATGGCTCAACAGGTTATGGCTAAGATCGCTAGGAGCTCTAGAGAGCAGGGAGGTTCGTTTGCAGGTCATGGGTGCATGATAAAGAAATTTACTAAGATGAATCCTCCAGCATTTTCAGGGGGAGTAGATCCTGCAGCTGCTGATAATTGGATGTAGGAGATCGAGAAAGTCTTGGTCGTATTGCAGTGTACGGAAGAACAGAGGGTCCTCTTCGCCACCTATAAACTGACAGGGGAGGCCGAGAGATGGTGGACTTCCGTGAGACTTCTTGAGCAGCAGAGGACGACGCCGATAACCTAATGTGGGACCGATTTAAAGAGTTATTCTTTGACAAGTATTTCCCATCCACTATTAAGGAGGTTAAAGCAGAAGAGTTCTTGAGTCTGAAGTAGGGACAGTTGTCAGTCTAGTAGTATGCGTCGCGATTTATAGAGCTTTCTCACTTTGCTTCGTATATTGTTCCTGATGAGGTGAAAAAGGCGAGACAATTTGAAAGAGGTTTGAGGCGAAGCATATTCAAGCAGGTGGTAGTGCTAAAGATTCAAGATTTTGCTGAGTTAGTCGACATAGTAGCCTTGGCAGAGGTTGGTGAGCATATGGATGCAGAAGAACAGGGACAAAAGAAGAGATATGCATCTTCAGGCTATCAGCAGGGTCCTAGGCAGGGTTAGTGGAGGAGAGGAAACTATGGCATAGGGCGGAGACAGGAGATTGGGGATCGTGAGGTTCAGACAGTGCAGAATGCTCCTGTCTGTCAAACTTGTGTGAGGAGACCCTGGGAGAGTGTCGAGCAGGGAGAGTTATTTGCCATCACTGTGGTAGACAGGGACATCTGGTGTGAGACTACCCTATACCGCCAGATGCTGCACCTGCTCCTAGACTGTACCAGGGAGGCTATCAGGTGCCACGTGGAGGCCAACAGAGAAATATGACTCTAGTCAGAGTTTTTGCTTTGACGCTGGGTGATGCTGAGACAGTTGACGATGTGGTGATAGGTATGCTTAGCATACTTTCCTTTAAAGTTATTGTATTATTTGATTCAGGGGCCACACACTTGTTTGTGTCTCTAGAGTGCACTATACTATGTGGGGCATAAACACAGTTGTTAGACGCTGAACTATTGGTATCTACACCAACCGGGTCAGTAGTGAGGTGCAGTAGGGTGCTCCAAGATTGTCTAGTTGATATCTAAGGGAAAGTCTTGTCTGCTGATTTAATAGTGCTGGACATGCATGGGTTTGATGTAATATTTGGTATGTATTGGCTGATAGCTAATTTTGCCAATATAGATTGTCATTCACGAGAAGTGATATTCAAACCTCCAGGAAGAGCAGAATTCAAGTTTGTAGGGTTGCGAGTACAATCCCCGCCTCAGTTAGTTTCAGCTATTCAGGCGAGGAGACTACTACTGAGTGGTTGTTAGGGATTCGTGGCCTTTGTGAAGGAAATGTCAGAGAATGAATTGAAACTCACCAGTACACCAGTAGTAAAGGAGTTTACAGATGCTATTCTAGATGAGTAACCGGACTTGCCGCCTGATCGTGAGGTAGATTTTCCTATTAATCTACTTCCAAGTATAGCGCCGATTTCTAAAGTACCTTACCGAATGGCACTAGCAGAGTTGGCAGAATTAAAGAGTCAGTTGCAAGATTTGCTTGATAAAGGTTTTATACGACCCGGTGTACCTCCGTGGGGAGCTCCAGTATTATTTGTGAAGAAGAAGGACGGGTCTATGAGGATGTGTATAGATTGTAGAGAAATTAATAAAGTGACAATCAAGAACAAGTATCCTCTACCTCGTATAGATGATTTATTTGACCAGCTTTAGGGTACACGAGTGTATTCTAAGATTGACCTCAAATTACACTACCATTAGGTGAGAGTGAAAGTAGAAGACATCTCAAAGACAACCTTTAGGACCAGATATGGGCATTATGAATTCCTCGTTATGCCATTTGGTCTGACGAATGCTCCTGGAGTATTTATGGACTTGATGAATAGAGTTTTTCACTAATATTTAGACCATTTTTTTGTTGTTTTTATTGATGATGTACTAGTCTATTCGAGGAGCTATAAGGAGCATGAGACGCATTTGAGGCAGGTTTTATAGACGCTTAGGGAAAAGAAGTTGTACGCTAAGTTCAGTAAATGTGAATTCTGGCTTGAGAAGGTTGTGTTTTTGGGGCATGTCATTTCAGGAGATGGTATTTCTGGCAGTAGTGAATTGGACTAGATCGAGGAACGTCCAAGAGATTAGAAGTTTCTTGGGACTAGCTGGGTATTACCATCATTTTGTTAAGGGATTCTTAGCATGTAGTAACCGAAAAAAAATTAAAAAATATATATATATAATAAAATAATAATAATAATAATAATTATTATTATTATTATTATAAAATTTTAAATAATAATAATAATAAAATAAAATAAATTAATTAAATTAACAAGTAAAATGAATAGTATGATAAGGAAAAAAATAATATATATATATATATAAGTAAGTTATTATGATATATATGTAATACATAAAAAGTTGTACAAGTTTCTCCAAGAAGTTTTGCTTCAATTAGTAAATTATTATAATATTAATATATATATATATATAAAATTGTACAAGCTTTTCCAAGAAGCTTTGCTTCAATTAGTAAATTATTATAATATTAATATATATAATTGTACAAGCCTCCCTAGGAAGCCCCATTGTTCTCTCTCTCTCTCTCTCTCTCTCTCTCTCTCTCTCTCTCTCTCTCTCTCTCTCTCTTCGATTTTGGGCCAGTTTTACGCCGGATCGACAATCCGAAGTCACCACGACGCTCCTAGCGAGATTCTCTACAAGTCTGCCAGAGCGGATCGTCAGGAAAACGAAGTTAGATTTCATCCCAAAATCAGGGTAAAGCTTTTTACTCAATATTTGGATTTATGACAGTTGAGAAAAGTGTTATACGCTTAGAAATACTGAACTTTAATACTGGGAATTTCCATTTCTAGGGCTGTTGAATTTGGAATGTTGGGAATCATCCATAAGTTGAGGTAAGACTTTTTAAGCCGAATTTGACTTAACGGTAGTTATAAGAAATGTTATGCACGTAGAAATATTGAAGTTTAATACTGGGGGTTTTTATATTCAGGGTGTTGAGTTAGGAACCTTGCGGGTGCGGGGAAGATTTTCTTAGGAGCTTTGCAGTAGTCAGGTAAGGGGATAAACTAAGCTAGTTCTTTTTGAGAATATATATATATATATATATATATATATATATATATATATATTTATATAGCGTTTGATTCTTGGAAAATAAATAAATATATATATATATATATGATATATGATTTATATTTGGGAAATATTGTTGAATATGATCGTATGTTGAATATAGAAAACTTGTTCAGTGTGGCATGAGTATAAAATGTTGTGAAATACTGTTTTCTGGAATGGGATTATGATATGGGTTTTACAATGGGAAAATCGGCGTACGGGCCGAGATTTTTACATATGTGGTTTGCCGGCGTACGGGCCGTGCTATGTTGTGATTTGCCAGTGTACGGGCTGTGCTATGATGTGATTGCCGGTGTACGGGCCGAGCTATGATAAAATGTGTAATATCAGTGTATGGGCCGATAATTTTCATGATATATGTATATATGCAAAATGATATGATTAATCTGTTAATTAACGATATGAGATATCCTTGTATCATAGTTTTAACATATGTTATATAGTATCAAAACCTGGTTGGCTTGGTCTAGGCTAGCACTTGAACGGTACCGTTGCTATGTGTCCATGGTCTTCGTGATCATGATATTTGTGTTAACTCTGCTATACGGAGTGATGTGAGATTGGATGGTCGATGTGGTTTATAAGAAGTGTGCTGATTGCCCCTGGTGTACGGACCAGGTCTGGCAGACCCATCGGACCTACAGACTACTGTTTGACTTGGCAGTGGTCGGCCAACCATTGTTAGGTCCCGCATTCGGGCCACACAACCCAGTCATGTAGGGGTAATACATGACAACAGCCAGCTAACCTACCAGGAATGTTTTATGTTATTATTATTATTATGAGATAAAATATGATTATGAAAAATGCAGTATGTTTTGCCATGTTTTGATGGTATATGTATGTTTTCCCAGATTTGATAAATAGTATTGAACATGTTATGTATGATATATGTTGAACACAGAATACTCATGTTGCCACACACTAGTATTAGTTTATTTCCCTTACTGAGAGGTGTCTCACCCCTAATTCTTATAAACTTTTCAGGAGCCCCTGATAGGAGAGCGGGAAAAGCCCCGCTAGTCTAGAGTGGTTTATCTGCCCTTTTTGAAGGGTAAGTTTTTGGTAGGGATAGTATGGTTTTGTGGGAATTGTCCTTAGATTTCATTTTTGGGGATGTATATATGGAAGTACAGTGATTGTAGTAACTCTGATACATTGTGATGTATGATATAATGGTATGAATATGATTGTACATTTTCTGCTGTATAGGCTTCTGCTGTATGTTCTAATGTATCCCTGGTACCCACGGGTCCAAGAGGATTGTGACCTACTGAGTTGGAATGTGAGATGTGTGGTATTGATTTTATGATGATATTATTTAAAAAAAAATGTGAAAAATGAGCAGGTCGTGACATAGCAGTATGCGAGCCTCTGACACGACTGACTAGGAAGAATACTAGATTTGAATGGAACAATAGTTGTGAGCAAAGTTTTTAGGAATTGAAGCAGAGGCTTGTCACGACACCAGTATTGATCATCCCGTCAGGGGATGAGGGTTATGTTATCTACAGTGATGCGTCCTTGAAAGGACTTGGCTGTGTACTGATGTAGCATGGTAGGGTGGTAGCATATGCTTCTAGGCAATTGAAAGAGTATGAAAAGAACTACCCTATCCATGATCTTGAATTGACTGCAATAGTATACGTGTTTAAAATTTGGAGGCATTATCTGTACGACGAGTGATGTGAAATTTTCTCTGACCACAAGAATTTAAAGTACTTTTTCACTCAGAAGGAACTGAATATGAGGCAAAGAAGGTGGTTAGAGCTTATTACAGATTTTGATTGCACTATTAGTTACCACCCAGGGAAGGTGAACGTGGTAGCTGATGCTTTGAGCAGGAAGTCTGTGGGACTAGCGTTGGCAGCTATGGAGATCCAATATCCGATCATGATGGATTTGGAGAGACTTGGCATAGAGTTGGTTGAGAGTGATCCTCAGGTATGTATTGCCAATCTGGTGGTGCAGCCCACTCTACAAGAAAGGATTAAAGCTACTCAGAAAGACGATCCAAAATTAGCAGAGGTGTTAGTCAGAGTGCAGAATGGTCAGGGGGAGGAATTCTATATTGCAGATGACGGAGCGTTGCGATTCCGTTCCAGATTATGTGTTCCTGCTGATGCTGACATCAGGAAGACCATCTTAGAGGAGGGTCACAGATCTTTGTACACAGTTCATCCCAGCAGTACAAATATGTATAGAGATCTGCGAGTCTTATTGGTGGAGTGGTATGAAGAAAGAAATTCCTGAGTATGTAGCCCAGTGTTTGACGTGTCAGTAGATAAAAGCTGAGCACTAGAGACCGGCAGACCAGTTGCAGCCACTTTTTATTCCATAGTGAAAATGGGATCACATATCTTTGGACTTTATTTCAGGGCTGCCGTCGGTATTGCATGGCAAGAATGCGATTTGGGTGATTATAGACCATTTAACTAAGATCGCCCATTTCCTTCCTATTAAGATAAGCTATTCCCTTAATCTCCTGGTAGAGATTTATATTCAAGAGATAATTCATTCCCATGGGGTGCCAATGTCTATAGTGTTAGATAGAGATCTACGTTTCATGTCACGATTTTGGAGGAGCTTGTAGGAGGCTTTAGGGTCTCAATTATCTTTTAGCATGACATTTCATCCTTAGTCAGATGGGTGGACTGAGAGGACGATTCAGATATTAGAAGATATGCTTCGAGCGTGCGTGCTAGATTTTGGGGGTAGTTGGACTTAGTTTATGTCGTTGGTGGAATTTGCGTACAATAACAGTTATCAAGCCAGCATTGGCATGGAACCGTTTGAGGCGCTTTATGGTAGGAGATGTCATTCTCCTTTATATTGGGATGATATAGGTGAGCGGCGAGTTGTGGGACCAGAATTAGTACAACGAGCGTATGATAAGGTACAACTCGTTAGAGATAGAATCAGTGCAGTTCAAAGCCGACAAAAAAGTTACACCGATTACTGCAGTAGGAAATTGGAGTTTGATGTTGGTAATTATGTATTTTTGAAAATAGCTCCGTTAAAAGGGGTTACGCGATTTGGGAAGAAAGGTAAATTTAGCCCTAGGTTTATTGGCTCGTTCGAAATTCTAGAGAAAGTGGAGCTAGTTGCCTACAGGTTAGCTTTACCTCCAGGATACACGACGTATACCACATTGCCATGTTAAGGAAATACGTCCCAGACCCTTCTCATGTGATCAGTTATAGTGAATTAGAACTTAGTGATTCACTAGATTATGAGGAGGTACTAGTACAGATTCTGGATAAGAAAGATCAAGAATTACGTAATAAGAAGATTCCTCTGGTGAAAGTCTTGTGGAAAAATCATACAATAGAAGAAGCTTCTTGGGAGCTCAAGGAACAGATAAAGCAGAGATATCCACAATTATTCAGGAAAGTGTAATAGTAGGTAATGTTCTTTTGCAAGTTAGTCAGTGTATGTATTAGTTTAGTTAGTAAGTAGTATTTTAGTTTTGGGAAAATATTATTTTATATATGTAATCTCCCAGAACTTAGATTGTAACCATGATATTCCTCCACCATAAGTGAGGGTAAGTAATAAAATAAGTAGACCATTTTTCTTTAGAGAATAATGTATGGTACAAATAGTAAATTTCGAGGACAAAATTTTACAAGGAGGGGAGAATGTAGAGACCTGAATAATTTTTATAATTTAATAATAGGAGAAGGGGAGAAAAAGAATTAAAATTGGGAAATTAAATAGGGTCTCGTCGACGAACACAGGGGGGATTCGTCGACGAGCACATATGAGGGTCTCGTTGACAGGGACGTGTCTCGTCAATGAGAAAATACCGAGAGGCTATTTTCCTATCTCTGAATTTTGTCGATGAGAAACAAATGTTCATCGACGAACTTCCTTCGTGACCTCGTCGACAAGCCACGTCACCTCGTCAAAGAAATACTAAATTTTTGTTCTAGGAGATATTGTTTTTAGGGTGTTGAACGGGAAACCTTGCGGGTGCAGGACTGGTATATTTTAGGGGCTTTTCAGGAGTTAGGCAAGGGAATAAACTAAGGTAGTTGTTTTTATGAAAATATATGTATAATCTTATAGCATTTAATTTCAGGAAAATAAATGTATACTAGCATTATGTTTTGGGAAAATACTGCTATAAATGACGATAAGTTTTAAATATGTGTAATACCAATTTTGTGTGGCATGAGTAGAATTTATTACGAATTACTATTTCTAGGAAAATGTTAAATGATACAAAGTTTTACTATGATATACCGGTGTACGGGAAGAGAGTTTTTATATGGTATATCAGCGTACGGGCTGAGAGTTTTATATGATATACTGGTGTACGGGTCGAGAATGTTCTCACATGATATGCCGGCGTACGGGCCGAGCCTTTTAATTGATATGTGATACAGTGTACGAGCCATGATTAATAAAATACAAAATGCCGGCATAAGGGCCGAAGATTTTCATATTATGCTATGAAATGCGATATGATGATATTGATTTGACTAATATTATTATGGAATAGCAATTTTGTGTGGTATCATAATTTGAAATATGTTATATGTTATCTGAACCTGGTTGGCTTGGTTTAGGTTTACACAAGCACGATATCGTAGCTATGTGATCATGATCATCATGATGTTAATGTTATCGCTGTCATACGGGACAGCGTGAGGATGGATAGTCGATGTGGTTTATTGAAATGTTGGTGCCCCTGGTCTATGGACCAGGTCTGGAAGACCCATCGTACTTACAGACATTTGCTTTGACTTGGCAGTGGTCAGCCAGCCATAATCAGGTCCCGCCTTCGGGTCACACAACCCAATCATGTGGGGGTAAGACATGACACTAGCCAGCTAACCTTCCAGGGTTGTTTTTGTATTATTATAATATGAGATGAATTATGTTTATGGAAATCCAGTATATTCTATCATGATATGATTATATATGCTTTCCTAGATATGATGTAGACAGTTTCACTAAAAATGTTTATATGTTGTTATATGTATAACATGGAAATACTCATGTTGCCGCACACTGATAATAGTTTATTTCCCTTACTAAGAGGTGTCTCTTCCCAAATTATATGAAGATTTCAGGAGCCCCAGATAAGAGAGCGGATAAAGCTCCGTAGCGTTAGAGTTCATTAGTCCTACCCTATTTGAAGGGTATACTTGTTAGGGTCAGAAAAATTTTGGGCGGCGACCCTAGGACTCTTTTGGATACTTCTGAGATGTGTGTATCTTTATTACGGTTATAGTAAACTCTGGTATTGTGTTGAATGGTAATATGAGATGTATATGATTTATGTTTCCTGCTGCTAAGGCTTCTGTGTTGTATTCTCATGTATCCCTGGTACTCATGGGTTCAGGTTTATTATGATATGCTAGGTTTATTATATTGGTCTTTATTATCGTGAAAAAAAGAAAGAAAATAAATGGTAGAATAAGCAAGTCGTTACATTGGCACCATCCCAAAATTAGGGTAAGTTGGTTATTTTAGGGTTTTCATTGTTATGAAGCTTTTCTGAACCCATATTTTGTGTTGGAAATATACTGGAATCTGAGTTGATTAAATTAGGGTGTTGTGATTTCATGGCTTGGGTTTCCGAACACCGTAGGCATGGGTTGAGGAGCCCAGCGGGTGTTTACTCAGGAACTCAAGTAATGTTGATAAATAATTAGTAGCTTAGAATTTTATGGATAAAGAAATATGTGAACCTGGGGAAGGCGAGTATAGTTATCATTCTGAGTTGGGTTGATTGATTTGGGGAAAAATATAATGTCAGGGATTTGAGTTTCGAACGCCACGGGGGTGTAGATTTAGAGCTTAGCAGGCTTCAGAGGAATCAGGTAAGGGAAATATGCTATGCTAGTAATTTTACGAATTTTTACCAGTGAAATATATGTATTTTGGGGTATGAGTTCTAGATGTTTAAAGATATAAAATGATGAGTTTCAAGATAATTCCTCAGATCATAAATTATCTTTATTATCTGGAAAACACGGGTTTCAGTATGTGGGTTTTATTCATTTAATTTTGTGGTATGAGTAAATATCAGTTCAGTACAGAATTTGCACAGCTTTCATAGTATCATGATTTTCAGTATATGTGTACATAGATATCTTTTATAGAATTTACAGAATCATGATTTATAGTATACCCACCAAAAGATATTCTACAGCTTTTCAGAATATCATGACATTCAGATTACAGAACCATAACATTCAGATATTATAGTTATTCAGATCATATATTACTATTTATTCAGATAAGCTTTTACAGTGTTATGGTTATTATAGTTGAAACAGAATCATGGTAAAATAGAAATATATATATATATATATATATTAATATTATATAGTATTAGACCCCGATGGATCAGATTAGATTTCAGAGTATGGTACCATAGCTGTTTCAGTTCAGAGTGCAACCACATATCTCAGATAGTGTGAAGATTTTATGAGTAGTTGATCGTACCTTGGGAGAGATTGCAGGTTCTCTAGTAGTCTGGGTTGAGGCGGCCGGTCTAACGGCAGAGGTTTTGGTTGACTTATCCGAGTAGGCTAGCCAGTCTTAGTCCTACCTACGGGTCACACAATCCTATCATGAGGGGTTAAATCATGACACACAACCATCTAGGGAAGTTTTCACAGTTTTGTATATATATAATTTACAGAAACAACAGATATATTTATAGTTACTAGAAGTATGATTAAATAGAAAGTACAGAAACAGTTGAATTTTAAGCCACATAGGAGTGTGTTATATTGTACTTTATCTTACATGTTAGTTCAAATTGAGTTGATTAAAATATATTGTTTATGTAAACTCAGTTGTCATACACTGGTAATAGCGTATTTCATCTTACTGAGAGTTGTATCATCCTAGTAATTTAAATATTTCAGGTGATCCAATTAGACGAGCAGATCAAGCTCAAAGATAGAGGGAACATTTGTATTGTCCTATCTGCAGGGCAAGTGTTTTAGGGAGATGTGTTTTTTAGTAGAATCTAGGAGGTTTGGGGAATATTTCTGGAGTGATGTGTATGTATATTTTAGGAATAATACTGAAACTCTAAAATTGTAATTTTGGTTTATTTCTTCCGCTACATAGGTATGTTATAGCAGTTTTTATCAGGGGTAACAGAGTAATATAATTTCACGGTAAAAAAAATGGCAGGAATTTTCGGGTCGTGACAATTTGGTATCAGAGCCTAGGTTGCTAGGTTCTGTAGATTTTAGTGTATAGTGGAAAATAATACCAGAATATAGGAATGAAATTTTGAGAATGATGGAAATTGGGATAGAATAGAATTTTAGTGAGATAATGTTAGGAAATTAAGATGAAAATTTAGGGTTCTGTTCTATAGTCTGAAAGCAGGAACTTCAGGGTGGTCTCTGTGATTTTCCTAGGGTGATGATTTCAGGAAAACCATAGTAAACTATCTTTGGTTTCTGTTTCCATATGGTAGGACTAGGCCGTAAATTAGTAATAGGTGGTGTGAGGGATATCTTAGTTAGATTAATGTAAGAATAGTATTATGAGGTGCGGATTCTCAGAATAATTTTGGTATTATGGATGGACCCTGGAGGTAGTAGTGCTCACGCTAGCGGTGATAATGGTGTAGGGCCTTCTAGCATGGGCAGCGGGGATTCAGATGCTGTTTTGCGCAGCGTAGCTCAACAGGTTATGGCTAAGATTCCACGGAGCTCCAAGGAGCAGGGAGGCCCGTCTGCAGCCCAGGGGTGTACGATAGATAAATTTACCAAAATGAACCCTCCAGCGTTTTCAGGAGGAGCGGATGTTGAGAACTGGATGCAGGAGATCAAGAAAGTACTAACGGTGCTCCACTGCACTGATGAGTAGAGGGTCTTCTATGTCACGTATAAGTTGACAGGTGAGGCCGAGAGATTGTGGACGACTACTAAGTTATTGGAGGAGTAGAGACCCATACAAATGGCTATGACCCGGAGCCGGTTCAGGGAGGTATTTTTCGACAGATATTTTCCCGCCATTGTCACTGAGGCTAAGGTGATAGAATTTCTCAATTTGACCCAGGGAAATCTCACGGTTTAGCAGTATGCGGCGATGTTCATCGAACTGTCACGCTTTGTCCCCTATGTTGTCCCAGATGAGGTTAAAAAGGTGAGGATGTTTGAGAGGGGTTTGAGGCGGGAAATCTATAAATAGGTAGCAGTTCTGAAAATGCAAGACTTCATCGAACTGGTTGACAAGGTCACTGTAGCAGATAAGAGCGAACAGAAAGATATGAGAGCATCGATCCAGAGAAAGAGGCCCACACATCTGGGTTTTTAAGCAGGTTCCAGTTAGGGCTCAGGAAGAGGAGACCGATATAGTGGAGGTCAGAGGCATATGACAGGATATCGTGGTTTTCAGGGTGAGCATACTTATCCCATCTATCCTAGATGTGGCCGAAGGAATATGGGTGAATATAGGATGGGACAGAAAATCTTCTGTCAGTGTAGGAGACCCTGTCACATGACACGATCATGTTAGGGATCGCCGACCCACGCACCAGTTCACAGACCTTTCTAGGGAGGTTACCAGGTGCCCCGTGGAGGCCAGTAAAGGAACATAACTCCGATGAGAGTTTATGCATTGACGTCGTGAGATGTTGAGGTTGCTAGAGATGTTGTTACAGGTATTCTTATTGCTTTACCTTATAAAGCTGTTGTTTTATTTGATTCAGGTGCCACCCATTCCTTTGTGTCGTCAAGATATGTTAAATTATCTGGGGTTGAGGCACATCTATTAGATGTCGAATTGTTAGTAACCACGCTGACTGGATCAATAGTGAGGTGTAGAAGGGTACTTAAAAGTTATCCAGTGGGCATTCAGGAGAAAGTATTACCAGCTGATCTCGTGGTGTTAGATATGTAGGGGTTCAATGTGATATTGGGTATGGACTGGTTGACAGTTAATTATGCCAGCATTGATTTCCATAAAAAAAAAAGAAGGGATCTTCAGAACCCACTAGTGAGCAGGAATTCAGATTCGTGGGATCACGTGTACGCGCCTTGCCACAATTAGTGTCGGTCATTTAGGCGAGGAGGCTGCTTTAAGGTGGTTGCCAGGGGTATGTTGCTTATATAGAGGAGATTCCAAAGGAATAATTGAAACAATTTGATATTCCAGTAGTCAGAGAATTTTCAAAGGTTTTTCCAGAGGAATTACCTGGTTTACCACCAGATCGAGAGATTGAATTTGTTGTGGATTTATTACTAGGGTCAACATTGATATCTAAAGCATAGGACGTTTCGAAGACAACTTTCCGAACCAGATATGGGCACTACGAGTTCTTGGTAATGTCGTTTGGATCGACTAATGTATCGGCAGTGTTTATGGACCTAATGAATCAGGTGTTCCATCATTATTTGGACCAATTTGTTGTGGTATTTATTGATGATATATTGGTCTACTTGAGGAGTTTTGAGGATCATGAGGATCATCTAAGACTGGTATTGTAGATATTAAGGGAAAATAAGTTATATGCTAAATTTAAGAAATGTGAATTCTGGCTGAGGCAGGTCACTTTTCTTGAGCATGTGATTTCTGGGGACGACATATCAGTGGATCCGAGTAAAATAAAAGCAGTGGTGAATTGGTAGAGACCGGGGAACGTATAGGAGATCAGGAGTTTCCTAGGTCTAGTAGGGTACTACAGGTATTTTATGGATGGTTTTTCCAGATTATCGGGTCCATTGACACGAATCACGAGAAAAATGTGAGATTTGAATAAGCGACGAGTGTGAACAGAGCTTCTAATAATTGAAGCAGCGGCTGGTCACTGCACCAGTATTATCTATTCCATCAGGAGTGGATGGATTTGTTATTTACAGTGATGCGTCCTAGAAGGGACTTGGGTGTGTGTTAATGCAACTCGGGAAGGTTATTGCTTATGCTTCTTGGTAACTTAAAAAGAGTGAAAAGAACTAACCAGTACATGATTTAGAATCAGCTGCAGTGGTGTATGCGCTAAAGATGTCAAGGCATTATCTTTATGGTGGAAGGTGTGAGATCTTCACTGACCATAAAAGTCTGAAGTATTTATTCACCCAGAAAGAATTGAATATGAAGCAGAGAAGATGGTTAGAGCTCATTAAAGATTATGATTGCACTATCAGCTACCACTCAAGGAAAGCAAACGTGGTGACTGATGCTTTGAGTATTCCCAAAAACTATACTAATTCATAAATATACCTTTCTGAAACAAATATTGTATATTCAATGATTAATTTTCTGAAAATACTTGACTTAATCTATCCTCTTACCTATTTCTTGAGAAGCCTGTTGAAAACCCTAAACCACGCTCGCGGAATTCAAAACTCCAAACCCTGAAATCGCCTTATCCTCAGTTCATTCAACTCAACCCCAGTATATTTATCATCTAACACACTTCCTAGGTCTATATATTCCAAAATTTTTATTTAAATCCTAAAATAACTCAATTACCCTGATTTTGGGGTGGTGCCCAAGGACTCCAAATCAATAATCTGCTCCGATCAACTTGCAGAGAATCACCCCTAGATCATCGTGGTGGTTCCTGATCATTGAAACGAGGTGGAAATGAAGAGAGAAGGGGGAGGTACCGTAATTTAGAGAGAGAAAGTGAAAAGGAAACTATTTCCTTATTTAAAAATGATCTTGAACCCTTTTATAGATAGCTGTCCATATGGTCTCGTCGATGAGACACGTGTACTTGTCGATGAGTTATAGAAGGGTGTTCGTCGACGTAGAGAATGGGTTCGTCGACGAACCCTTAATGGTTCGAAATCCTCTACTCTCAGTATTTCCTCATCGAAGAGCGCAGGGCTCTTGTCGACGAGTTCCTACTGATGCCTCTTTTCAATTTTCTTTTTCCTTATTTTCTTTCTCTTTTTCCTTTTTCCCTTATTATTTTCATAAACTAAATTTTCCGGGTCTCTACATGTTCCACGTTAGAAAAAGTGAGAAAATTGAGGAGCAACTTATATATTTACATACTAGGATGAAGGCAAAATCTCTAATGATCGACTTACATAGGGAAAAACACTTACAGTACTTAAATTAAGCAAACTTTGAAAATTGGTTTTGATACCAAACCCGTAGCCTAAATAGTTCTTGAGTAGATGGAATCCAACTATTCATAGGTCAGTTGGGTAATTGTTAGAATTGGTGTATTCCCAAGAAGGGGGGTGAATTGGAATTTTAAACTTTTCTCCTAGGTTGAACTAAATGTTAGCAAAATATTACAACCTAGGACCTTTCTATGTAGTTCCAAATACGCCGATAAATATAATATACGGAAATTTAAATCAAGCACATCATTCACATAGTAACATACATGTGCGGTAAATATAAAATGCGGAAATATAAACAAACACACGATATGTTATCGAGGTTCGGTCAACTGTGCCAACGTCCCCGCTTCTAGCTCGCAAGCCCGAGGATTCTATTAACAGCTCACTTAAGGGTGGAGCGGCACCGATTACAACTAGGTCAATTACCACAGGACTGACCTCAACCTTAAGCAAGTCAATTAGTGGGGCTAACCTCAACCTACACGCTTTAACAGGATGACGCACCTAGCTTTCCTAACCGGGTCTAAGGTAATCCGGGACTATTTCAGGGCTAGTCTTCCTCTTCAGGCCCGTTCTTGGAAATACAACAGATGTGTATCACAATCAAATGGTACAGTGATTATGCTTTCATGTAAAGCAGATGTGTCCTAGTTACGTTCAATCACATATACCACCAATATGATTTAATATATAAGCTCAATGTGGTATTAAGATGTCTACTCTTAAATAGATTTACTATTGGTGTAATCAGTGTGTGAGAGTGCAAACCAGTATAATCTTTGTGTCACAAGGTATTCAATCAACGAGCTCAAACAAAGATATTAATTAACCAACATATATGTATCTATATATATATATATTTCAATCACCAGATTTTCTCAATCATATAATGCTCAAGTAATGCATATGTTTGGTTTGCAAAATATATGTAATCTTTGTATTCAGCAAATACTATATGAGTCAATGAATATTGCAACAAAGATCACAATCACATAAATAAATATCTTTTCAAAGTTATATCAAAATAAATCCCACAAGATATTTGGAAATGTTTTGAAGAGATTTTGCAATCCACAAACAAATACAAACTTCACAAGATATTGCAATGGATATGCAATACTCAGAAGTTTAATACAAGTCTTCTTATGAGAGACTTATTAACAAAGTCCCCTAAGAATACTTAAGTTTAGCTCTCAAGAAAAATCATATCAAATAATCACCAAACAAGGAGAGCAAACCTTTCAACACAAACACTCAATTAACTTACAAAGAGTTTAATCAGTATGAGAAGGTAAGTATGAGTGTAGGAGGCTAAAAAATGAGTATTATAGGTTTTTGGGTTTTCAAAGAATTTTTCCTAATCAAATATGCTAATCTCTCGCTAATAATCCCCAATGAAAGGGTATATATAGACATCCCATGAAATATAATCGTTGGGGACCTATTGGAAATTATTAGGAAAGTTTTAAATCATTTTCAAATAATTAACCTTGTTTAAAAAATTAACCATGGTAAAAAATTCAGGACAACCCAAGAGGTCCGGTCGACCAGAAACCTTTTCGGTCGACCGAAGTTCATATGATTCGGTCGACCGAGCCAAATTTGAACTGCCTAGGTCAATTGACCGGATCTTTAAATTCGAAGCCTTTTTGCATGGTTCGGTCGACCGGGACTGAAATGAACTAACTTTTCGGTCGACCGGACGAGGATATTTTTTGTATGTCCGAGGTTCGGCCGACCAGGCTGATTTGAACTAGGCTTGTCGGTCGACCAGACCATTGGGACAACTCTCAAGGACCCTCAGTCGACCAGGTTGGTGCAATACAAAAACGTCTCGGTCGACTAGGGCCAAAATGAATTTCCTAGGTCGGTCGACCGAAAATGCACATTTTGTGCATTTCAATCCTTTTTTCATCCAACAATCACCCTATTTCAATTAATCAAACATATATGTTTATGCATGAGTGAGTATCCTGGGGTCCTTTTTAGGTTCTTTTTGAAGACATCAAAAAAATCCGATGTCGCTCGACTAATCCCTAACGTCTTTCTAAGGTCATTTTCATTTCGAAGTTACACATTACATCATGTAGGTGATGCATGCAATTATTACAATCAAAGCCCTATTTACTATTACAGACCCTTTAAATGATAATGAAATAGAGTACAACATGTATTGGGTCTTCCAACTTTAAGCTTTCACGTGCCATCAATATATTTGCTAATATAGACATGCACATGATTTATATATTAATTAAATACATGAGTATTTGTCATTATCAAAACCGGGATATGACCCATGGTATCAACAGTAATGTTGACATGTCATCATAATTGTATTATTATTATTTTTTAAAAAAAATTAAAAATATAAAAAATTAAAAATCCAAAAAAAAAAATCTTTTTAAAAAGATAAATATAACACTACCAAATGATTGTTATCTAGAATTTTCATGCAAATTAGATGAATGAATGCGCCTCGAAACAAATAAGGCCAAACCCAATATAATCACATTTAAGGAATGAATGAAAAATAGTGTGAAAAAGGATAAATTAAACTGTAAAATTTAAAAATTTCTCGACTATAAATTTTAAAAATTTTGAATAATTTTATTATATTTAAAAGTAGGATAAAAGACACTGATAGCCTACTTATTTGTGGAAAATAATTTTTATTTTTCATTTTAGTTTTTAAAAAAATTATGAAAAAGTTAGCTATTTTTTTTTTATTTTACAACATTTATATGAAATAAATAAAAAAAACACATAATTTTGGAAATATTTACTTGCATAAATAGTTTTATTCTTATTTATAATTTTTCAAAAAATTGAAAAAATGCAACATTATTTTTTTAAAATTTATATAAAAAGTATAAAAATATATTTTTTAATATTTTCTAAATTTCTAACTCTTACTTTGTATATCGGAGCATGGAATTCGTTTTGATTTTAATTTATATGGATGATGCATAAATTAAAAAATATTATCTTATACAAATTTTGAAAAATTAAAAAATAAGTTGTCTTTTTAGCAATTATTTTAAAATATAGAAATAAAAAAAATATTTTACACATTAGACAAATTAATGACTCTTGAGAAAAATTAAAAAATAAGCTAAAAAAGATAAATATTTTTCGCTAGTGAATGAGCTTTGACCTCACCAAAGGTTTAACAATAAAATATGTACCTCCCTTGAGGCATTCACAATCAGAGGGACACACCTTGAGATTTTAAAAATTTCAAGAATACCCTTAAGATTTTAAAAAATTCTATATGCTACTCCTTTATGTGGTTTGCTAAAAAAAAACATACGTAAATATTTTCTTATATTTGGTAAAAAGAGAAGTCTTTTGAAGGGTATAAATGTCTTAAAAATCAAGTGTTTTGGGGGAGTTAAGAAATTTTTGAAATCTTGGGAGAGGTGTGTATAATTTTCGAAACATTAAGAGATATCCATATTTTTTGCCCTCAAAAATAGATCTTTTATTTATATTTAAAAATTTAAAAATAATGGTAAAAAAGAAGATTAATTAGATTGCCAAAACCACAATATATATATATATATATATATATATATATTTGTTTCAATAGGAAAATATCCAATATTTATCAAAACAAAATGAACTCAACAAATAATAAAAATTCCTATGCCTTGTATTTGGATAATTAAAATATAATATGAGATTATATTAAGTTTTGTCAAAATCCACATTTAGTTTTAAAACTTGAAATCTGTTCTTCCAAACACAACCTAATTAAAAATCAACAGTTAATGAGCATTGTCTAAGCAACACTAATGCTACACTTACCTACTATATATATAGCCACTGCTTTGTGGGTATTGTACTATGTATATAATACAATTATTTAAAGTAATGGATAAGAAAAAGTGTGATATTTAGTAGTTAAGTGTAGTATTACTGTTGTGAGTAAAGAGTTTGTGTGTGTACATTCTTACTTTCTATCTATTTATAATTAAATAAAATTATATGTCATAATTTACGGACAGCTTTAAAAGAAAATAATTAATTATATATAGATGCATTAAAATAAATAAATTTATGAAAAATACTACATTTTTTTTTCATTTTTCATGATTTATTTTCTTGGTCACTTACAAACTAAAAGGTTCAATTATTTTTTTTCCTCAATTTTTTATTCTCTTTGTATTACATAAATTAAAAAAATTAAGAGAAGAATTAAAGTAGGCACTAGCTACCTAGCTAGCGAGCGAGCGAGCGAGCGAGCGAGCATACGATCGAGGCAATGAGCACGTACACGTGGCAGGGGTCGGTAGGTCAGCGTAGGATGGGTCCATACAGAAGTCGTGCTCCCAGGCACACATGACACGTGTGCACACGCACGCGCCCTCTCACACGCAAACCCTACGTGGAGCAAAGCAAAGCCCCTGCATGAAACGACCTTCCCCCTGCCATTCTCCCAAAGCCCAGGGGCATATCCGTCATTTCGTTATGAAAAATATATATATTTTTTTATTTTTAAAAGAAGAGATGCTCGGACAAGGAAGCCGAAACCCGAAAGCCCCGTTCTTAGAGAGAGAAAGTGTGGGCGCTTTAGAGAGAGAAAGTAAAAATTTTGGTTTGCAAAAAGTCGTAAGGCTCTGGAGAGAAGGAGAGAGATAGAGAGAGACAGAGAGGAGAGAGACAGATTTGTCTTTTGCATCTGAGCATTCAAATCTGTTTCTTCTTTTCTTCTCTTTTTTTTTTTCTTCTTTTGGGTTCTTCCATTCTGGTCATTTTATCCTGTTACATCCGCCCTTTCTCGATAATATTAATAACCGACTCCCCAACCCTCTCTCTCTCTCTCTCTCTCTCTCTCTCTCTCTCTCTCTCTCCTTATAATTCTCAGATGCATGATGGTGAGATCAGAGACTGATCTCCACTAGCACCGCCGGCAAGAGAAATACAGTCGATCGAAGAAGTACTATTGGGTGTTCCGCCATTGATGGGCTTTTGGACGGCCGACACAGAGACGAAGCACGTTGTGGGAGTTCCTTTCATGGCCGCCGCCGCTGATACAAATAACAAAGGCAGTACTGATCAGCTTCATCATCATCACCATCACCAGATTCCTTACGGAATGATGCAGCAGTCGTCATCCTCTTCCTCCATCGTCACCGCAGCAAACC